>NC_025694.1:14910817-14933686 GCF_000633955.1 Camelina sativa | reverse complement strand
TTTTCCATTCCTAACAAATAAAACAAAAATGAATTAGTATGAATTAGCCACAACACAATCAAATCAAATCAGATATTTAGACATGATAAATGGTTTCTAAAAAATTTGTAATGGTATATCACATACCTTAAGAAGCGGTGAAGATGCAACAAGCGAAGATGCCACAAGCTAAGAAGCAGTGAGAGAAGGAAACACCTCTGAAATCATAACAAAAATCAACAAATACATGAGAAAGTTATATATTAAAAAGTTCAATTTCAAAAAAAAATTAATACAGATTCTAGAAACTATGATTTAAGAGCAACAATACTTAGATTATTAATAATTTAGATGCAAAACAAGAATTTAAAGTATGCAATGATGAAAAAAGGTCCCAAACAAAGAGATGATGATTACACGTACTGTTCTGGAAGACACTTTAGTTTCTTAATAGCAACCTAACTCAACCAACCATTTGTATATGCCAAACTGTGGCTGGTTGAGAAAGAGTCTAAGTTTGTTTTGTTTTAAGACTTAAGTTTTTTTTCAATTTATGCAGTGTATCCTAGATTCCTCTGATCCGATTTTCAAAAAAAATATCTAGCAACAATAAGGGACTAGAGACGCTAAATCATATGAGAATATTGCTGCAACAAAGTTCTAACTTGAGTTCACTGACTTCCCAATTTCGATTCTTTCCACCTCAACCTGCAGAAATTACAGAAAATGAAAAACTTAAACCAGTAGTAGCAACATTTTCTACCATCAAGCATTCAATAAATCCATATAATTTTTGCAAACTTTTTCAGACACAGCTAAAAGCAAGAGATTTATGCAAACTTTTTCACAAACGATCTAAATGATGATAAAAACAAAACAACGTTACAATCTGTTGCTGCTACAACTGTGGATACGCTTCAATCAACAATGTAATCGCTAATATCTAAGCTCATATCACCCTACTTAGAATCAAACAATCTAAGAAAAAGAAAAAACGAAGAAATCATAAGAAAAAGCAAGAGATTTATGCAAACTTTTTCACTAACCC
Organism: Camelina sativa; assembly: GCF_000633955.1. NCBI lineage: Eukaryota > Viridiplantae > Streptophyta > Magnoliopsida > Brassicales > Brassicaceae > Camelina > Camelina sativa. The sequence continues at coordinate 14,932,659 of NC_025694.1, read as the reverse complement.
AGAAGGAATATCAAACATAAGAAGGTCAAAAATCCCAAAAAGTGCAAAGCTCTAGTTAGCCTTATTGTTCATGTTCACGACTGTTCCGATCATCACTCTTGTTCTTGTTTCATCAACTCTGGTCCACTATTTTTCCTTTAAAGTCAATATAATACTAAAAATAAACAAACGAAGAGCTTCAATGTCATCATATTCACATTTTTAAGTAAAATCATTGAAATTGTTTGTAAAAAACTTATATTTACACAAATCTGGACTGAAATCGATTTTTTAAAAAATGACATAAGCTAATGAAACTAAGACATCATAATAAGATTAAACAAGGATAAAATTTAAACATGCAAAAAAAATTACACAAATTAACATACCTAATTTGATCGACAAGGAGCAATGGAGAAGAAAAATCCAACCGGATTGACCTTGAGATAGTGAAGAGGAGACCACCAAAACGACTAAGAAGCCGATGGATAGAAGGCGGAAGACAGTGAAGATGGATAGACAGCGGAAGACGGTGAAGAAATCGAATCGGAGGAAGATGGTGAAGATGGAGAGAGATGGTGACGATGAAGAGAGACGACGGTGAGATGGTCAAGATGGAGACAGACGACGGTGAGATGGTGAGAGACGACGGTGGTGACGATGGTAAGATACGGCGGAAGAATTTTGTCTCGATTAGCCCTTTCGGAATTTTTTTTACCTTAATTGTTTTCTTACTTTGTCGAGACAAAGTGAAATTTTTCTTAATTTGTCAAGACCTATTACGACAAATTAGGCCCACTCGATGGAGCCCCAAAATTATTTCGATTAAGTTTGCTGTTTTCTTAATTTCATGAGACAAAAAATCTACAAATTTTATCTGAAAATATAATTAAGGGTATAATTGGCTATTTTTATATCTTAAAACCTATTTAACCAAACTTTTCGAAAAAAAGTGTAGATGGACAAAAGTTGGGAAAAAGCTCTTTTTTATAATTTTTCTTTCCTAATTCCTCTAAGGATATCTATTCTAGAACATTCTAGAAGCTTATCCAACATGGATCAGCCGATCCAGGATGTTTTTTTCTGTGTTTTCTTCATCTGCTTGCTAGTCCGATCAGTCTATACCAAATTGGCTCCAGATGCTTGATTTCATCCCAAGAACACTCAGTTTCCTTCAAAAGCAACCTAGAACCTGTACAAACTCATAAAAGACTAAAAAGACTCTAGAAGCATACTTTGACTTAGAGTCGTCGCTAACTTTTCCAGGGCCACAATCAAAGGAAAAAAATGGACTGAATTTTTGTGACTGGGTATATTTTTATTAAAACAAAAACGAAAAATAAAAAAAAAATGAGCTACAGAAGGTTCGAACTCATGATGCATGACTCCCAATTAACACTCCTAACGCCACTAAACCAAAGAAACTTTAGAGAAAACAGGGCCGAATTTTGTATATATTTTATAGGGCCGCAAGCATATGCTTCATTGGCCTGGCCTTTTTGCCGGCTCTGCTTTGACTCAATAAAAGACTCAAAATAAACCTAAAAACTATGGTTAAAACCTATAAAATATAGATACATCAGGTCTGTACAACACGTACAAAGCAATGCATAACATCCTATAGTAGTCAACCATAACACTTTGGTTCCTGGATTCATGAACACAATATATAACGCTTATTTCAAAGTCCAACATCCCCAACTCGCCATGTGACTTTCCTATTATGATTACTTTTATTACATATTTACATCTATGAATCCTGAGACTAATAGGGCATTGGTTACGATTAATTAAGGTGCAAGATTTTGAGAGAATTATGTAGGTAAAATGAAACTTCATGTGTTCCTGATCAGGTCACTTTTTAGGTCAGGTGTGAAAGAGCATATATAGAGGAATTGTGCTTTATAAAGGAGGGGGAGAGATAATTTTTCAACAATGATTGAGACCAGACTTCAAACATGGTGAAAAAATAAGAATATAACAACAGAGAGAACATTAACCCCAACTGATATTATACAAACATGAAACCGCAACTACCATAAAAATGTCCTTTATCATCAATTATCTTGAGCTGGTTATTCATTCAATGACCAGTCCAGTTTGCAGCTATTATGGAGTTGAAACTAAATTTCTGACTAAATTTTCAAATCTTAACATATTACACAGATCCATCTAATATTATAAGAGATAGATAGTGTGACAAAACTGATCCATGAAGCTCAAAAGGTGAATTCAGCATAGTTGTAGCTGCAAGGTTTGCTTTCTTGAAACATACAGCAGCTGATGTGAGTATGTGACCGAGGACAATGAGAAAACTCTGTTATTAGGCTGAAACTTCCTTGATCATCCATCTCTTAACAGGTAGCACTGCAAAATGGGTTCTTTTGTGAGTATTTAAAAATGCATGTGTAAATAATAATAATAATAATAATAATATAAATTAAAAACATGACAGTGGGCTTTCCATGTTTTGCTACAAATAGTCTTTTTAAGTCTTTACTCAAAAATAACTATTATCCTAGGGTTTTTAGGTAGCCACCAAAACGTTTCTGAGTTTGTAATCAAGATATCTCTTAATTCTTTTAGTTTTTGCATTTAATTTATTCTGTAAAGTTGTTTATCTCATCTTTATCTATCTATTCATGCTTGATTTAGTGTTTTCTGGGTTTTTTGGATTTTTGATGATGATTGTTCTTGAGTAGTGAAATAGGGTTCTTGAGGATGTGATAGATTAGATGGAGAATCTTAGTCTAATAGAATGCCTAAGATTTCTCTTCTAGATTAGTGTTCTTACTGCTAATTTCTTATTGATCATTTGGGATTAGATTTTAATCATCTCAGCACCCAAAAGGTATTCCATGGGATGTTTGAACAAACTAATACTAGAGATTTACATTCCTAGCCTAAGAGATTGGATATCCAGGTTGTTTATTGACGTGAATGAACTTTTTTGTCATGCCTGCTTAATCATGTTTTTTTAGCGAGAGTTAGGTTTGGAAGTGATTGAGTATGAGTCTTTTCTGTCAAGAGATTGAATTAGCTAAGTTGTGATGTTCGTTGTCTAGGGATAGCTTGATTGAGTTCTGTTAGGCATTCTAGGTAGATTAAGAGACTCTACTGAAATCAATAACCCCATCCTTAAGGCCTCTACTTATCTGATTGTTTCTACATCTTAAAAACTTGTTCTTTGTTTTAGTTGCAATAGGTTGCTCATTTATCTCTGTTTGTTTAGCTTATTTTTGCTCTCTTTTGTTATCGCATTTTAGCTCTTGTTCTGCAAACTCGTTTTGTTCGTGCATCTTGTTCACTCTAGGTTGTTAGACAAAAAATCATTTTGAATCTGGCATAACTTGTGACTATTTGATTGTATCTCGATTGTTAGTAAAGTTTTTCATTTGGATTGACATCTTCTGTACTACAACTGCATTAGATTAATTGAGACCTAAAAAAGCCTAGTATCACTTATAAAATGTGCTACCGAAGTAAATTGGTTGGTTACGTTGTTTAAAGATAGAACAAAGAGGTTCATTAGAAACTTGTCTAACAGTTTGTTGCCGCGGTGATAAGAACGGATTAAGAATATAAAATGATGTGTAATCGTTAAAGTTGGTAATAGTTATGTATCTGTTTGCTTTCTTGGTTTTTTTTTTCTTATCTTTTGTAGCCAAAAATTAGTAGCCGATGTAAAATCTAACCAGTGCCTCGTTTATAATGGCTATATAATTAAGTACTTCGAAACTTCAACTAGATAAACTCTTGATTCTACTAGTTTTTTTAAAAATTGTTCAAGTAAAGAATTGTATAGTTAATTTTATTTTGTAAATGTTTTACGCAATCGAATCGTTGTTTGTATAGGTTACGAAAAAAGTAAATTGATTTTTATAGTCGTCGTGCGTTCCACATGAGTCGTTTTCAAGAGCAATATAATGTCACGAGATGATACTTCACAAGAATTCTTATTTTATGTTGTGGACTTGTGGTATCAAAGTTTTGTAAGTTGCGTTTGGGAACGACAAAGGACGTTACATTGGTTCCCAAGAGGTAGAAAAACTTAGGGACCCCTTTTATTCCTTCACTGTAACCACTGATCGACCACAACATGACTAGGTAGACTCTTCTTTTTATCGATGTTGATGTTTATACGATTTTGATGAGACTGGTTCTCTCAATCAAGATATGAATCATATCTCCAATAATCTATCATCTCATTATTCTCTCATTTATTTATTTTATTTCACTCTTTATTACTTAACAACTTCACCAGATAAATTCTGGATTATCTAAATATATTATTGTTTACTTAATCCAACTAAGCAATATTTAATAAATTGACTAATAGAGTTAACTAGCCCTTAGTGTTGTAAATTATAAATTTATAATGGATAAGTCTTGGTTGAAAATTTGTAGCTAGAACTGTTTAGGTTTTAGAATATTATATTCTGAATATATAGGTCTTATTTTTCCAACAGAATGGTATGGAGACAAGTGTCCTTATTACATGTACGTATCTTAACAGAAACTTATAATTTGGACATATGATGTCGTTTTCCCTATCAGAAGTTCAGAACTACTATATGAAATTCTTGTCTTTGGCTTGGCTGAGTTTTGTTTTCTTCAAATTATTATTCCTAGATTGTGTAGTTCTCAAGCTGATGCTCTTTTTCATCAAAATACCCATCAGCGATTCTTTTGTAGACGTTTTTGCATCCGATTGGTTTACCAACTCCCACTCCATGAAAGTATGAAACAAGTTACTATCCAAAAAAACAACAATGCAAATACGATAAAATTCTATAATAGTGGTTGATAGTACGAAGCTATCTAGATTCTTGTTCTAAAAATCGGTCTATTGATTAATCTGGTCCCTGGTTTATTACTGAGGACTTTAACGATATTATTTGTAATGAGGAGAAAGTTGGAGGACCTGTGAGATCTGAGGGATCTTTCTCTGATATGCGTACCTTCATGTTCACTTGCGACCTTTACAATCTGAAACATTCTGGCAATTTTTTCTCATGGAGAAGTAAACGATATTCCCACTTAGTAAGATGTCGACTTGACAGAACAATAGCAAATAGTGAATGGGTTATGGAATACCTATCTGGTAGAAGTAAATACCTGCATTTTGAGGGCTCTGACCACCGCCTCCTGGTAACCTCTTTTGATCTTGTAATGAGAAAACATAAGAGTCTGTTCAGGTATGACCGAAGATTCAAAGACAATCCTGAAATTACCGATATAGTGGCTCAAGCTTAGAACTCAAACCCCATAGCTTCCATAGACCAACGTCTGCACTTATGTCGACTCGCCATCATTCACTGGAACAAGGAACAATGCTTAAATAGTCAACAGGAGATCTCCACCATCAGAGATCAACTTGAAGGAACCATGTCTGATGAGTCGTCTCCCCAACCTATCATTGATGAGCTAAACCAGAAACTAACAGCCGCGTATAAAAAAAGAGGAAGAGTTCTGGAAACAACGTAGTCGCCAACTCTGGCTTATCCTTGGTGACAAGAACACCAGGTTTTTTCTGGCAACTACAAAAGCTAGAAGAGCCCAAAATTACATATTTGTTATAGAAGACACCTCTGGAACAAAAGTGTATGAAGAAAAAGATATTGTCACTACAAGAATATTGACTTTTGATATCATCAGAATAACGCTATCTAACAATACCATAGCGTTTTGACAAACATTGTATCTGCGCCCGTTGATACTAAGATTTTTGTATGTCCTAGCAGGTTTCAATTAACCTTATGTGTTGTAGTACTTAAGGTGTCCACCCAAATGGGATGTCGCTAGAAATCAAAATGCAATCAAGATTTCACAAGTCAAGCCAATTCAAAGAGAGTGTTTTTATCTAACAATCCTAGAATGATCAGAATGCAAAACGGAAACGAGTCACAGAACTAGAAACGAGAATGCATGACGAGAAACTAAAGTGAATGAAAACGGAGACGAGTCTAAGCATGAACTAAACAACAAGAATCGTAACAGTCTCAGGAATGTAATAAAAATCAGAAAGAAAGAAGTCCTAAGGATGGGAGTAATTGATGTCGGTGGAGTATCCTAGTCTATAGAGCGTTTAACATGCCATAAGCAAACCATCCCTAAACAATGAACATCACTTCTTAGCTAATCCAATCTCTTGACAGAAGCTACTCAAACTCAACCACTTCCAGACCTAGCTCTCGCTAGAGAAACATGATCAAGCATGGCATGAAAAACAAGTTCATTCACGTCAACAAACATCCTAGACAACTAATCTCTTAGGTTAGGAACGTAAGTCTCTGGCACTAGTTGGTCAGACATTTTATCGAACACCTTCTGGATGCGGAAATGTCTAAAACCTAGTTCCAATTGATTAGAGAGAAACTAGTATTTCTAACTCTAGTCCAGAAGGGAAACATACAAATCAATGCTTAAACACTCTACATCCTAAGATCTTCCACCTAATCTATCCCATCCTCAAGAACTACTACACTACTCAGATCCAAAAATCATCATCAAGGATGCAGACATAGAAAACATTGAAACAAGCATTATTAGGTAGATAAAAATAAGATGAACAACTTTGTAGAAGGAATCAAATGCAAAATCTCAATAAATCTCAACGATATCGGAATACAAGTCTCAGAACGTATTTTGTGGCTAGGTTAAAACCTTATGGGAAGGAAAACAATATGAGATAAAAGATAAGATGTCCCCAAACCAAGACTTAACAAAATGTATATATAGTAAAAACGTGTGAATCCCTAAAACTTAAAACGACAAGATAGAGCGTCGGTTCGGGAATCTCCTGAAGCGTGTGAAACCAAACATGTGCGGTCGAGTCGCGTGTTGTCTCTCCCTGGGGTGCGGTCAAGTGGAACAGATCAAGTCGAGGTCATACGACTCGATGTGGGTCGAGTGGAGGTGATACGACTCGAGCTGGGTCGAGTGGAGGTGATGCGACTCGAGCTGGATGTATATGTATTCAATAAAACTGTGATAACACTTGAACCACGCCACCGATTGACTTGAAATAAATAGCATTGGAAAGATGGCTCAATTCTCTACAACTTTGATGAAGACGTCAAAAGCCGAATCCCTCGACCGGTGGCTCGAATGATGGCTCGAGTGGAGACTCGAGTGGTGACTCGAGAGTGGCTCGATTATGGAGCTGAGAATGGCTCGATTGTAGAGGTTTAGGATGGCTCAATTGTGGAGGTTGAGGATGGCTTGATTGATGCCGCTGAGAGTGGCTCGATTGCGTCTGCTGAGAGTGGCTCGATCGTCTGCGTCTCCGACGTCTCCTAAACACCTGAAATACTTCGAAATACACAATGCATGCAAGGATGATGCAAAAACTTCCTAGATATGCAAAGTGTATAAAAGAGGTTCTAAAATGATGCAAAAAGACTAGTTGTCCTAGCTAAATACATGACAAATACAGGCTAAGGAGATGCAAAATATAGACATATCAACTCCCCCAAACTTATTCTTTGCTTGCCCTCAAGCAAACCATCAAGAACAAAGTATGGAAGAGAGGTGTGAAGATGGGGTCTCAGAACCTAAAACATGCTGAATAGAGTAGTTAGAATCAAGGTCCTTGTTTTTAGTTCTATGATGCAAGGTGAAGGAACTTTATTTCTTTAATCTACACATGCAATTCTATCAATCATCCCCTTTAACATTCATTAACAGAGAACTGTGAATCAAGCTAAGCAATGTCACTGAACTCATTTGGCAAGGGTAAAAGGTTAGAGACATAGATAGTCTCCTCATCAAGTGGTTTTATCAATACAGAACAACGTTCTCTCACGAAAAGGAGTTGAGCTTAAGAGAAGGCTAAAGGTTGAAACCAACTGATACATACAAGAGCAACGCTCTGTCTACCCAAAGAACATTCCAAACCAAAGTTGGTCCTATCTCTACCCTTCATCAGAAACTTCATCTCAAATCCATTATTTCATTCTTTAGATTTGGTCTTAGGAGGAGTTCACTTCTTATCATTCTAGCGGATTGGAAAATCTCTATTATCGGTAAGGTTCTTTTTTTTTTCTTCTAAGGACTCTAGACATCTTAAACATTTTTTTCTCTTTGTCTAATCTTTTCATTATATGCCAGAACCAACAAATCATTATTTGCTCAACCCAAATCCTTTACTAGACTTGTAAACTTTGAAAACACATCCCCCTCCTAAAGCCTTTATACCCTTTACTTTCTTTTTTCTGCACAAATCCATACTCAATGTCCAAAATCGAGTTCTCACTTAGTCCTACTAGTCCAGATAATGCGAACTAGAACTACACAGGATCCTACTCTTGTCGGTTAGAACCTAACACTTTCTAACAAGCTCAACTCGGAAAAAGGTCTGACACTCAAGAATACAATTGGCTTGAAAGAAGGGTTGGTTAAGGGTGCGGGGAACTGTTCCAAAAATGGGAATCAGCTACTTGGATTGACAAGGGTGGTAAAAATGTGAAAGATAATCCAAGTATGTGTATGGTATCCATGAGTTCAACTTCAATGCATCACAGGATAATTGCAAGTCAGGATTAGGTTCAGGTAGATAGGGAATGATGTCAATTCAAAACATGCTTCAATCTTACTTTTTCAAGTTCAATCAACATGCATCAAAGAACTAATAACAAGGGCCTTGATACTATCCTATTGAATCCAGCATGCTAACAAGGTTACAATCATCATCAACCCATATGCTAAATGCAACAACCCTATATGAAGAAACCTAGACTCAATCCTAATATGCAAGTGCAAACTACATGAACACTTTGTTTTGTGGAAATTTTTGATTTTTTTTCAAATTTTTTTGGTTTTTCTATGCAAATAGATGGATGCAAACTCAAACATGATATGATACAAAAAATTGAAATAAGAATCACAGAACACAACATCAGATACATCATCTCAAACCCTCCCCAAACTTAAATTACACAGTCTCATGTGTAAGAAAAATTTGCAGAAGGATTTGAGAATGACAACTAAAACAATGCATGAATGAAATGGTATATACAAAAGGAAGGTGGGAGTACCTCAATAGTACTAGAAGGAGTCGATGCTCGCCCAAGGAAGAGCGTTATATTGACTTTGTCCTTCACCTTGTTCCGGATCCGCAGGGGTGTCTTCAATGGTTTGGTCGACGTGCTGCTCAACCGCTTGCGTGTTCTGATACATGTTCGGCTGCTTGTCAAACTGCATGTCGTCGACTCTGGACTCGCCATGATCCGATACTAGCACAACCACCTCTATGGACTGATAATCCCCTTCATGTTTGATCTGCTGCTCAACTCCGTGCATGCCCTGATGTGGGCTCGAGCGGGTGTCGTGAGTGGCTCGAGAGAGGAAGTCGGAATATGGCTCGATTGAGGCAGTTGGGAAGGTCAGCTCGATTCGTCGGTTCGGAACAGCGATAACAGCGGCTCAAGTGAGGCAGTCGGGAAGGTCGAGTCGCGAGCGTGATGTGCCGGTGTCGGTCGAGTCGAGTTCCGCGCGTGTTGAGCTTCCTGGTCGATTGGGCCTTTTGACTGCTACTTTCACTTTTCCTTTTGTATTGCTCATACTTCCTTCTGTAGATTTCTGAACACAATAAAACTAAAAACCAAAATCAAAAACACAAGGATCCTAAAAAGTATTTATAATGATACCTTTGGGACTTTCTCCCAAGTGAGCTTGTTTAAAGTCCCTAGCTTGACTTTGCATACTCCTTATGCTTTGGGAGGGTCATAGAGAGGTTTTGTAGACCCCTCTAGAATGTCTTGTCTAACCATATACTCTTTAGCAATCTGCCCAGGTTCAATAAGAAAAGATCTTCTCTTCTTCATTATCCCCAACCTCTGTCTTGCTTTTCTTGGAGAAGAAATTTTAACTTTATCCTGGAGCTGCATGATTTGCCCTCTCATCTCCTCCAACATGGCTGTTAACTCCGTCACTGTATCCCTTAAAATCTTGGTTGTTTGGGGTTCAGACAAACTGTCAAGCGCGGGAGGACTTGTCTCTTGCGATTGGTGATTACGAAGTAGGTCTCGACGCTTAGGGAGGGTAACGACTGCACTCGAGTTGGAGAATGGGCGAGTGACACTTTGAGTTTTCTCTTTGGTTACCAAAACCTCTGTTTCTACCTCATTCACATCCTCAAAGATGTCAAACCCAGATTTCTGATCTTTCTCTTCAATCACGAAGGTATGTCCATCAATAGTTGGTTTCTTCCTAGAATCCCTGATATCAAACTTCATCTTGAAGTTTTTACCCAGATTGAGATCAATCATCCCCTTCTTGACATCAATGACTGCTCCAGCTGTAGTTAAGAAAGGCCTTCCTAGGATTAGTGGATCTTTAGGCTCTTCATCCATTCCCAGCNGGTTGAACTCTGCAACACCTCTTCTTCATTATCCCAAACCTCTTCCTTAATTTCCTTGGAGGAGAACTTCTCATTGTACCTTGGAGCTTCTTGATTTTCCCACTCATCTTCTTCACCATAGCTGTTAACTCTTTCACTGAATCCCTTAGAATCTGAGTATTTTGTAGTTCATACAAACTGTTAAGCGCGGGAGGACGTGACTCTTGCGGTTGGTGAGGTTTAGGAAGCAGGTCTTGACGCTTAGGGAGGGTAACGACTGCACTCGATTTGGAGAATGATCGAGTGACACTTTGAGTTTTCTCTTTGGTTACCAAAACCTCAGTTTCTGCCTCATTCACATCCTCAAAGATGTCAAACCCAGATTTCTGATCTTTCTCTTCAATCACGAAGGTATGTCCATCAATAGTTGGTTTCTTCCTAGAATCCCTGATATCAAACTTCATCTTGAAGTTTTTACCCAGATTGAGATCAATCATCCCCTTCTTGACATCAATGACTGCTCCAGCTGTAGTTAAGAAAGGCCTTCCTAGGATTAGTGGATCTTTAGGCTCTTCATCCATTCCCAGCACCACAAAGTCAGTAGGAATCTCAGCTTGTCCAATTTTGATGGGCAAGTTCTCTAATAGACCATGAGGCAATCTAGTAGTCCTATCAGCCAATATTAAGCGGAGGTTGTATGACTTGTATTCGTTGAATCCTAGCCTCTGAGCTACAGAGAGTGGCATGAGGCTTACTGAAGCACCAAAGTCACATAGGCACTTTTGGAAGGCCAATGGACCTAGAGAACAAGACAAGGTGAAAGAACCAGGGTCCTCTAGCTTCTTTGGGATAATCATCTTCTGAATAACAGTCTTGCATTCATGAATAACCCCACCTATGTCATTCACTACCCTCTCATCTTCCAGAGCCTTAGCTTGATCTCCTTTAGCTATCTCCTCTTTCTCTTTGGTCATTTCGGTTACCAAGTCAGTTAAAAACTTTTGATATTGAGGCACAAGTGCAAATGCATCAAGCAAAGGCATCCTAAGTTCAATCTCCTTGACTTGTTTTTCGAACAGAGCTTTATACTTCTTAGTAAGCTGCTTCTTAAACCTCACTAGAAATGGTAGAGGTGGCTTGTATAGTGGAGGAATGAATCTCACAGGTTTATCCTGGGGAGCAGCGGGTTCTTTAGTAGCTTCAGGATCAGATTGCTTGGCTGACTTAATTGGATCCTTGAGCACCTCGACAGGATCCTTTATCTGAACTTCATCTTGAAGAAAATCCTCCCCATCTAAACTCTCAGTGTCCTCAGTGAGCCGTACATCTACAACTTGGGTGGTGATGGCATGGATAGTAGCATAGTCCTTGGGGTTTTGAACTGCTTTTTCGGGTAGTTGGCCAATTGTTGGGATAGAAGTAGAAACAGTCTTGCCTTCCATGTACTTCATCTTGGAGTTAAGAGCTTCAAACTTGACATTCAAATCATTGTAAGAACATTCCATCCGCTGACTGAGTTCAGCAAATTTCGTAGCAGTATCCAGAGAACCACTAGCTTGACCTTGAAGAAGTTGTTACAGCATGTGCTTCATTTCTTGATCCGGAGCTTGAGTAGGTTGAACTTGTTGAGGTGAAAATCCTGGTGGTGGTCCGGAAAGAGCGTGATAACCTTGCTGGAACTGTTGCTTAGGCACGAATCCTTGATTGTAAGGAACAAAAGGTTTTTGCGGACCTTGTTGTTGCTGCTGAGGAGGGTACACCTGATCTTGTGGATTTGCAACATTGGTGCTCCTGTAAGACAAATTGGGGTTCGTCTTGTAAGAGTTATAACCCTTGTTTAATCCACCTTGATTTTGAACGTAGTTGATTGCTTCAGACTGCTCACCCTTTCCATCCTGAACTTGAAAAGTGTCATCCTCAGATACGAAATAGACANGGTGATGGCATGGATAGTAGCATAGTCCTTGGGGTTTTGAACTGCTTTTTCGGGTAGTTGGCCAATTGTTGGGATAGAAGTAGAAACAGTCTTGCCTTCCATGTACTTCATCTTGGAGTTAAGAGCTTCAAACTTGACATTCAAATCATTGTAAGAACATTCCATCCGCTGACTGAGTTCAGCAAATTTCGTAGCAGTATCCAGAGAACCACTAGCTTGACCTTGAAGAAGTTGTTACAGCATGTGCTTCATTTCTTGATCCGGAGCTTGAGTAGGTTGAACTTGTTGAGGTGAAAATCCTGGTGGTGGTCCGGAAAGAGCGTGATAACCTTGCTGGAACTGTTGCTTAGGCACGAATCCTTGATTGTAAGGAACAAAAGGTTTTTGCGGACCTTGTTGTTGCTGCTGAGGAGGGTACACCTGATCTTGTGGATTTGCAACATTGGTGCTCCTGTAAGACAAATTGGGGTTCGTCTTGTAAGAGTTATAACCCTTGTTTAATCCACCTTGATTTTGAACGTAGTTGATTGCTTCAGACTGCTCACCCTTTCCATCCTGAACTTGAAAAGTGTCATCCTCAGATACGAAATAGACAGTTTGCTGCTGACTTAGCAAGAGGCGGTCAAGCTTGTCATTGACATTCTTAAAGTCCCTCTTGTACTTCTCCTCAGACCCATCATCACCTCTAACCNCAAATCATTGTAAGAACATTCCATCCGCTGACTGAGTTCAGCAAATTTCGTAGCAGTATCCAGAGAACCACTAGCTTGACCTTGAAGAAGTTGTTACAGCATGTGCTTCATTTCTTGATCCGGAGCTTGAGTAGGTTGAACTTGTTGAGGTGAAAATCCTGGTGGTGGTCCGGAAAGAGCGTGATAACCTTGCTGGAACTGTTGCTTAGGCACGAATCCTTGATTGTAAGGAACAAAAGGTTTTTGCGGACCTTGTTGTTGCTGCTGAGGAGGGTACACCTGATCTTGTGGATTTGCAACATTGGTGCTCCTGTAAGACAANCATCCTAAGTTCAATCTCCTTGACTTGTTTTTCGAACAGAGCTTTATACTTCTTAGTAAGCTGCTTCTTAAACCTCACTAGAAATGGTAGAGGTGGCTTGTATAGTGGAGGAATGAATCTCACAGGTTTATCCTGGGGAGCAGCGGGTTCTTTAGTAGCTTCAGGATCAGATTGCTTGGCTAACTTAATTGGATCCTTGAGCACCTCGACAGGATCCTTTATCTGAACTTCATCTTGAAGAAAATCCTCCCCATCTAAACTCTCAGTGTCCTCAGTGAGCCGTACATCTACAACTTGGGTGGTGATGGCATGGATAGTAGCATAGTCCTTGGGGTTTTGAACTGCTTTTTCGGGTAGTTGGCCAATTGTTGGGATAGAAGTAGAAACAGTCTTGCCTTCCATGTACTTCATCTTGGAGTTAAGAGCTTCAAACTTGACATTCAAATCATTGTAAGAACATTCCATCCGCTGACTGAGTTCAGCAAATTTCGTAGCAGTATCCAGAGAACCACTAGCTTGACCTTGAAGAAGTTGTTACAGCATGTGCTTCATTTCTTGATCCGGAGCTTGAGTAGGTTGAACTTGTTGAGGTGAAAATCCTGGTGGTGGTCCGGAAAGAGCGTGATAACCTTGCTGGAACTGTTGCTTAGGCACGAATCCTTGATTGTAAGGAACAAAAGGTTTTTGCGGACCTTGTTGTTGCTGCTGAGGAGGGTACACCTGATCTTGTGGATTTGCAACATTGGTGCTCCTGTAAGACAAATTGGGGTTCGTCTTGTAAGAGTTATAACCCTTGTTTAATCCACCTTGATTTTGAACGTAGTTGATTGCTTCAGACTGCTCACCCTTTCCATCCTGAACTTGAAAAGTGTCATCCTCAGATACGAAATAGACAGTTTGCTGCTGACTTAGCAAGAGGCGGTCAAGCTTGTCATTGACATTCTTAAAGTCCCTCTTGTACTTCTCCTCAGACCCATCATCACCTCTAACCGTGCGGTCATAGTCTTCATTGTAGTTACCGTCAGACTGGGCGAGATTCTCAACCAGTTGCCATCCTTCATCAACGTCTTTGTTCAGGAAGTTGCCGTTAGAAGCAGTGTCAAGCAGCATGCGAATTTTTGGAAGTACACCACGGTATAGAGTGCTTAGCAGTGACTCGTTGCTGAAACCATGGTGTGGACATTGGCTGTGGTGACCTTGAAAAGCTCCCAGGCTTCACAGAATGATTCTGAGCTCTTCTGAGTAAAGCTAGAAATCTCATTCCTGAGACATGCTGTTCTGGAGGTTGAGAAGAACTTGGCCAAGAATGCTTTCTTGCAACCATCCCAAGTGGTGATTGATCTCTTGGGAAGGTTTTTCTCCCATTGATGAGCTTTGTCTCCCAGTGAGAATGGGAAAAGGCGCAACTTGTAACCATCTTCACTCACACCATTGATCTTGGTGAGATTGCACAGACGGTCGAACTCGTCCAAATGGTCTAGTGGATCCTCCATAGGCAACCCATGAAACTTGTTTCCCTGAATCATGGAGATCAGACTGCCTTTGATTTCGAAGTTTTTGTTCTGCACGCCGGGAGGGACGATTCCAGCACGCTGAGTATGAGTGTTCGGTGCATTCCCAGCATCAATGTTTCGCGGTCCTGGATTTGGTCCATTCGGTTGTTCCATAGTGACTGGTACGGGATGATCAGTGGAAATACGAGTTTGTCGTGGTCTTTGCAACCGGTTGATGTCGTCGAGAACAGGAAGGAGATTCTGATGCCCTCTTGATCTGGTGTGCATGCAAAGTTGCAATCAACAGGTACCTGAGATGCAAAACAAACAAGCAGAAAGCCAAAGCAAGTCAGTACTCAGAATGAGAAGTGTAAAAGAACTTAATCTTGCAAAACTTGAAATCTTAAATGTAGCAAAACGAATCCCAAATGGCAACGACGCCAAATTGATACTGAGATTTTTGTATGTCTTAGCAGGTCTCAATTAACCTTATGTGTTGTAGTACTTAAGGTGTCAACCCAAATGGGATGTCGCTAGCAATCAAGATTTCACAAGTCAAGCCAATTCAAAGAGAGTGTTTTTATCTAACAATCCTAGAATGATCAGAATGCAAAATGGAAACGAGTCACAGAACAAGAAACGAGAATGCATGACGAGAAACTAAAATGAATGAAAACGGAGACGAGTCTAAGCATGAACTAAACAACAAGAATCGTAACAGTCTCAGGAATGTAATAAAAATCAGAAAGAAAGAAGTCCTAAGGATGGGAGTAATTGATGTCGGTGGAGTATCCTAGTCTATAGAGCGTTTAACATGCCACAAGCAAACCATCCCTAAACAATGAACATCACTTCTTAGCTAATCCAATCTCTTGACAGAAGCTACTCAAACTCAACCACTTCCAAACCTAGCTCTCGCTAGAGAAACATGATCAAGCATGGCATGAAAAACAAGTTCATTCACGTCAACAAACATCCTAGACAACTAATCTCTTAGGCTAGGAACGTAAGTCTCTGGCACTAGTTGGTCAGACATTTCATCGAACACCTTTTGGGTGCGGAAATGTCTAAAACCTAGTTCCAATTGATCAGAGAGAAACTAGTATTTCTAATTCTAGTCCAGAAGGGAGTCATACAATCAAAGCTTAAACACTCTACATCCTAAGATCCTCCACCTAATCTATCCCATCCTCAAGAACTACTACACTACTCAGATCCGAAAATCATCATCAAGGATGCAGACATAGAAAACATTGAAACAAGCATTATTAGGTAGATAAAAATAAGATGAACAACTTTGTAGAAGGAATCAAATGCAAAATCTCAATAAATCTCAACGATATCGGAATACATGTCTCAGAAGGTATTTTTTTGCTAGGTTAAAACCTTCTGGGAAGGAAAACAATACGAGATAAAAGATAAGATGTCCCCAAACCAAGACTTAACAAAATGTATATATAATAAAAACGTGTGAATCCCTAAAACTTAAAACGACAAGATAGAGTGTCAGTTCGGGAATCTCCTGAAGCGTGTGAAACCAAACATGTGCGGTCGAGTCACGTGTTGTCTCTCCCTGGGGTGCGGTCGAGTGGAACAGATCGAGTCGAGGTCATACGACTCGATGTGGGTCGAGTGGAGGTGATACGACTCGAGCTGAGTCGAGTGGAGGTGATGGTACTCGAGCTAGGTGTATATGTATCCACTAAAACGGTGATAACTCTTGAACTACCCCACCGATTGACTTGAAATAAACGGCATTGGAAAGATGACTCAATTCTATACAACTTTGGTGAAGACGTCAAAAGCTGAATCCCTCGACCGGTGGCTCGAATGATGGCTCGAGTGGCGACTCGAGTGGTGACTCGAGAGTGACTCGATTATGGAGCTGAGGATGGCTCAATTGTGGAGGTTGAGGATGGCTCGACTGGTGCCGCTGAGAGTGGCTCGATTGCGTCTTTTGAGAGTGGTTCGATCGTTTGCGTCTCCGACGTCTCCTAAACACGTGAAATACTTCGAAATGTACAATACATGCAAGGATGGTGCAAAAACTTCCTAGATATGCAAAGTGTATAAAAAAAGGTTCTAAAATGATGCAAAAAGACTAGTTGTCCTAACTAAATGCATGACAAATACAGGCTAAGAAGATGCAAAATATAGACGTATCACTCGTCATCGTAGATCAGACACTTAAGATAACGGTTTTCTATTATGCTATCATATCGTTGTCTATAATAGCGTTTATTTGTCTGTAATTAAACACTATATAATACTGCTATTGTATATTCAATTATTAATAGATATAGAGATCTGAATTTAAAATTTAAATTTTAGATTATAAAAATTTGTAATTTAATTTATAAAGCTAAAAATAATCAATAATATTAATTATAGTAATTTACAAAGACAACCATTTTTATCTAAATATTATTTACTCAATGTCGAACAAAAAAAATTAAAACTTAAATTTGAAATTGAAAATCACTAAGTTGTCATTCTATTTTCTTCTCCATCCTCTCCATCTTTATTTTTTTTCTTTGCATTCAACTATCTCACCCAGTCTTGTTGTTGGCATCTTCAACCCCACAACCCATCTCATACCTTGATTTTCATATCATGAAACAGTCCAGATCTCCAAGAAAAAAAAAACAGAGGACAAAATGAGAATAAAGAAGAAGATCTAATAGATTAAAGCTTGAATTGAGATAAACTTTAAGATCTGAATCAATTTTAAATCAAAGATGTACTATTAAACTGTAGCAAAAGTTCAAAGAATAGTTCCATTTAAGCTAAAATAAACAAAAATTTGAAGCTAAAACCTGAACAAACGAAAAAAATATCAATGAAAGAAACAACTTAATTTCGTAGAGAATCCAAGGCCAAGCTAGTATAAAGATTAAACCCTAACCTCTTATATGAGGTCACCTCAACTAGATTTGTCACTTTCTTCCCGATACGTTGTCTCAGTCCTCACCATATTGTTTCTTCCTTCATTAGTCGTCGTCATAGATTCCTCCCTTTCCACCGTCGAGAAGTCTCAGATCCAATGCTCCAACAAAAAAGCTCTTATTCTTAGTTCCCAATTATCAATCTATGAGAACATCAATTCCTTCAAAGATCAAACCACAAAGACATCTTTAGACATCGTGGCTCAATTAAATCAAACTACAAAAAAAAACCCAACACTAAAAATTCTCAAAATCATAAGATTTTTGAATGAAAAGCATAAATTGATGAACGCTAAAACAAAATCTCAACAGACTCAAATGCTAACATGTGGAAGGGCAACAGATCTGGGAGACGGGATGGTGGCGACGCCGACGAGGACGAAGGAGATCCCTTGAAAACTTCATAGAATCAACGAAACATCTCTGGTCACATCTTATTTGAATACTCCAACGGTAGAGATTGAGCGGCGACGAGATCTAGAACAGATCTAGGGGTTCATAATTTTTGGTGGAGAAGAGGAAGATGACTCAGTTAGGTTCGATGGAGTAGAGAGGAAGATTATTCATCTAGTTATGAATCTGGGTTAAGGGTTTTGATGAGTATCCATAGATGAACAGAAGTAGTAGAAATTAAAAAAGCTTGATAAGTGAAACAATGGAGGGAGGAGAGTAAACGAAAGTGAGAGGGAGAATGAAATTTTGGTAGCCGCTTCCTTTTTTTACTAAGTTATAAGCGGACAAATGAATTAGGTTTTTCGCATCGATCAAAGATAGCGTCTCACTTTTGACAAACGCTATAAAAAACTGAGGAGTATGTCAACCATAGCAAAACACCATCAAACGCTATATTATAGTGCTATCAATACCTCAATTTCTTGTAGTGTGTTAAAGCAATTTCTGGGTATTTTGAAGATATTTTTACCTCACAAGAAGGAGCAAGAATCAATGTAGTAAACGAGGCTCTCTCCCCTTGCATTACTCCGGAAGTGAAAGAAAAACTGATTAGTATGTCGTCCACCCTGGAGATCAAAGAAGCCTGTTTTTCCATTCATGCAGATAAGGCCTCGGGACCTGATAGTTTCTCTGCCAGTTTCTTTCAATCAAACTGGCTTATAGACGGGGATGCAATCACTGCGGAAGTCCAATCCTTCTTCATCACCGGAGAACTACACGAAAGGCGAACCACACCCATGTGAGACTCATTCCAAAGATAACTACGGCCCAAAAGGTCTCGGACTATAGACCGATCGCTCTATGTTTAGTTTATTATAAAATCATTGCAAAGCTACTATCAAAGCGACTTTAACCTGTCCTGGACTCCTGTATCTCAGAGAATCAATCTGCCTTTGTGCCTCAGCGAGCTATCTCGGATAACATTTTGATAACACACGAAGCTCTCCACTATTTTAAGACCTCAGGTGCAAAGAAAAGATGCTTCATGGCTGTCAAAACAGATATGAGCAAGGCATATGACAGATTAGAGTGAGACTTCATAAAAGCTGTATTTGACAGGATGGGTTTTCATCAAACCTGGATCCATTGGAACATGCAATACGTGTCCACAGTCTCCTACTTTTTCCTCCTAAATTGTCAAGCAAAAGGCTTAGTTATACCCCAACGCTGTATCAGACAAGGCAACCCCCTGTCCCCATATATCTTTATTCTCTCTAGTGAAGTGCTTTCCAAGCTATGTTTGAAAGCTCAAGCTCAAGGCTTTCTACTTGGGTTACGGGTGGCCAAAGGTAGTCCAAGAGTAAATCGCCTCCTCTTTGCCGATGATACCATGTTCTTCATCCGCTCTGATAAGCACAGTTGCTCAAAGCTTCACATCATTCTACAGAAATACGAAAATGCATCGGGTCAGAAAATCAATCAAGCAAAATCTTCACGTACTTTCTCCACCAAAACGCCTCCAAAGATAAAGGAACAAGCTAAAAGGTTACTTGGAATTCATAAGGAGGGAGGACAAGGCAAATACCTTGGTTTACCTAAGCTGTTTGGTAGAAAAAAGAAGGACATGTTCGCTTTTATTGTGGATCGTATAAAGCAAAAACCTCTCAGTTGGTCCTCTAGGTTCCTATCCATTGCGGGGAAACTCACCATGCTCAAAGCGGTCTTTACTGCAATGCCAACTTACACCATGTCATGCTTCCATCTCCCAGCCTCCCTGTGCAAACGCGTTAAATCCGCTCTTACTCGCTTCTAGTGGGATACAAACACTGAAAAGAAAAAGATGTCTTGGATAGCATGGAAAAGAATCACAAAGCCTCTTAAAGTTGGCGGGCTAGGGCTGAGAGATTTGCAACTTTTCAATAAGGCGCTACTAGCAAAAATCAGCTTGAGACTACTCACAAAACCTAATTGTCTTCTTGCAAAAGTTCTTCTGGGGAAATATTGTAAGTCGTCTCCTTTGTTGGACTGCATCGTACCAACCTCTGCATCCCACGGGTGGCGAAGTATATGTATGGGCAGAGACCTTCTCAAATCGAATTTGGGGATGCTTGTAGGTTCAGGATCATCAATTCCCCTCTGGAGAACTCCATGGCTCTCTACTTCTTGTCCACAAGCACTATGGGACCACCAATGGAAGCCACTCAACTTCTCAGAGTTGCAGATATCCTTCTCCCAGATTCCCGAGACTGGAACCTTGATCTGATTAGAATCATCCTCCCTAACCATGAAAAGGAGATTCGTAAGCTCAAACCCACCGCCACCGGAGCTCCTGATATTTGGGCATGACTACCTACTAATGATGGAGTTTACTCTGCTAAATCAAGGTATCTTGAAGCCTCAAAACTTGCTGAAGGTTCGGTCACTGCTACCTCACCACATCTACCTATCCCTGACCCTTTTAACTGGCATTCCAATATTTGGTCCCTCAAGACATCCCAAAAAACCAAGTTACTACTATGGAAAGCAGCTTAGAATGCTCTACCTGTGGGAGAGAACCTCAAGTTCCAAAATATCTCTGACTCTGCTCTCTGTTCGCACTGCGGAGAGGAGGAATCCACTCTGCATCTTTTCTTCCACTGCCCTTATGCTCTGAAACTATGGTCCATGGTCCCGCTCAAAGATCCCTTCTTCCCTGGCAACCTAACCTCAGTTAAGGAGGGTATCATTAATTCCTCCAATCTCATTTGCTTACCTCCTTCGGGTATAGGTTTGGGACCTGTTGCCCCTTGGATCATTTGGATGCTCTGGACTACTCGCAATCGGTTTGATTTTCAGCAAGATGTGAATATCTGTGGAGGATGCTTTTCTCTTAGCCGTATCTAGAGCAAAAGAATGGCAATCTGCTCAATCCTCCCTACCCAGATCTAACAAGCCACTACGACCCATACCCAAACCTCACCAACCACCCACCTCCCTGATCAGCTACACATATGCCTCCTAGAAGGATAATGAAAAGGCGGGACTAGGGTGGGTCATAAAGGACCGTTTCGGAATCACCGTCTTGCAAGGTTCTATGTCGGTGACCGAGGTAGGTTCTCCGTTGATGTCCGAAGCGCTGGCAACTCTTACCACGGTGGGAGTTGCAATTGAATCGAACATCACAAATATCATTTTCGCTTCCGACTCGCAACTGCTGGTCCAAGCTCTCTATCAGAAGATCCATCCAAAGAAACTTCACGGGACTCTACACGATGTCCTTGTACTCTCTGCTACCTTTAATTCGTGTTCTTTTACTTTTATTCTTCGTAATCAAAATGGCAAAGCTGAGGCTCTCCTCCTTAGTTGTATTGTGCCCTGATTTTAATTAAATTCCTCTTTGCACAAAAAAAAAGATTAAGCGGTAATACACTGATGGGATTAGTGTATAACTAATTGGTTACAAATATCTGTTTTCTGGTTTATTTCTGTCTAGATCAATTTTTTTTTTTGTTTATTCGATTTTTTCCATTTTCTGATTTTTCTTTCTGATCTTTTTAGTTTCCTATTTTGGTCAAAAAAAATTATACAAAGTTTGATATAAATTTGGCCCAGTTACAAAAGTTTCAGTGACAATCCATTTATTTTTATAATCATTTATAATCTAATAGAGAGCAAATATAAAAACGTGGCTAAAGTGTTGATGTAATCAAGATCAAACAACTAGAGAAATTGTTAGAAATATGTTCATAGCTTAAGAAATT
>NC_025694.1:14904695-14910695 GCF_000633955.1 Camelina sativa | reverse complement strand
AAAAATAAAAAAAAAAAAAAAAAAAAAAAATCAATCTTCTGTAAAACTCTTGTATAATTTCTGATTTTTTCCGCTAGAGCGATAAATACATTTCGAACATCAGATTAGCACCTAATTAATTATTTAACATGGAATATTAATGCAAACGTATTTAAATGTGTTTCTGACTTTCTGATTTTCTCTCTCTTTCTTCTTCTTCTCTTCGTCCATCTTTCAGTGCCTTAAAAAAAAGGCTGTTTTTTAAACCCGATTTGTCTTTCCCCGAATAGGAATTTTTGAGTGAAAGGAAAAAAATCGTGTCTTTTTTTTTAATTTCCACTAATATCAAATCGGCGAATATTGTTCCCACCATTCTTATCTCCTTGTCGTCACTCGGAATTTTTTTTTTTTAATTAATTGAATCCCTTTTTAAATAATCTAATCTCTCTAATAATTTATATATTTTTCTCAACCTTGGCGTCTCCTCCGTTGAAGCTTTCCCACATTCTCAAATCTGTTCTCGGAGACTCGACTCAAATGTATCCTTCTCTCGACGACGATTTCGTCTCTGATTTGTTTTGCTTCGATCAAAGGTTCTTCCTTTCTCACTCCCCTTCCTTCTTCCTTGCTTCGATTCATTTTGTTTTCGTTTCATTAATCGAATTTAATCCACTTTCCATTCTCAAAATCGTATCTTTAAGTCTCCTGGGTCCTGGCTTTGATTTCCTAATGTTCAATTCGATTTCTGTGAAAGGGTTGTTTTTTCTTCCGCATTTCATGGAAAAAAATTGTGTCTTTTGGTGATGATTTGAGTTTGATGAACCCTGATGTAATTTCTTGTTTACCCTAAGATTTGATTCGGTTTAAATTGTATAGGAGATGGTAACTCTATGGACCTTTTTGTTGTGTTAATCTGATAGTCTTATTGGTTATATATATACTCTCTACTGATGGATGTGGATCTCTCTCTGTTCATGACTCTCTTGCAGTAATGGAGCAGAACTCGATGATTACACACAATTTGGTGTGAATCTGCAGCCTAATCAAGAAGATACCTTCCCGGATTTTGTGTCATATGGTGTGAATTTGCAGCAGGATTCAGGAGAAGTCTTTAGCATTGGAGCTCAATTGGACTTGTCGTCGTTTGATGGTGTTTTGCCGCAGGAGCCAGAACAAGTAGGGGGAAAAGACTGTGGAACTGTGCAGGAAGAAGAAGTAGAGATAGATTCTGGATCATCTGCTGGAGCTGTTAAGCAGGAACAGGAACATTTAGATGATGATTATTCAAGAAAGCGGTAAAGTTTTGGAAAGTAATTCATACTTTTTTGTGAGCTGGTGGTAGTTGATTGTGTGTTTTGATAGAATCTATGATGGTTGTTAATAGGGCAAGGACTGGATCCTGTAGCAGAGGAGGAGGAACCAAAGCGTGTCGTGAAAGATTGAGGAGGGAGAAGCTAAATGAGAGGTATATAGAGCTTAGTCTATCTGTGTTGACTTTTGTTTTATGAATTAAGTTTTCTTAAGAAGATAAAATATGTTGGTTAGGTTCATGGATTTGAGCTCGGTTTTGGAGCCTGGGAGGACTCCGAAGACAGATAAACCGGCTATAATCGATGATGCAATCCGTGTCTTGAATCAACTTAGAGACGAAGCTCATAAGCTTGAAGAAACTAACCAGAAGCTTTTAGAGGAGATCAAGAGTCTCAAGGTTGGTTCATCACTTTCTTCATAAACCAATAATCTTGTTCTATTGAATTGAGAGTGGATTTTTAAGTTTTTACATATCTTTATAGGCGGAGAAGAACGAGCTAAGGGAGGAGAAACTAGTGTTGAAGGCGGATAAGGAGAAGACGGAACAACAGTTAAAGTCAATGGTGGTTCCATCTTCAGGGTTCATGCCTCAGATTCCAGCCGCATTTAACCACAACAAAATGGCTGTTTACCCGAGTTACGGTTACATGCCAATGTGGCATTATATGCCTCAATCAGTTCGTGATACATCTCGTGATCAAGAACTCAGGCCTCCTGCTGCATAGAAACTCTCAATTGTTTTTTTTGTTTTTTGATACCCATAGGGAACTTAGAGAGATATCTCAATCACTTGGTTTTAGGATTCATCCGTTTGGCAAGTGTAAAAGCTTTACTCTTGGTCTTGGGTTGTATTTTTAAATAAAAATGTATAATTTAACTCCTAAAGCTTGTGATTTCTTGTTTCTAGTAGATTTTATGCAAATAGAGACTTTGACTGTTCTGTTTTTTTCTCTAATCCGAGTCTTTTTACATATAGCCGGTTTATCTGTTAGCACCAAAATTTTAGGTCAGAACAAAAAAGTAATTGCTCTCGTTGAGAGTTGAACTCAAGACCTCCCGCTTACTAAACGGGTGCTCTAACCAACTGAGCTACGAGAGCTTCTTGTTGCTAACACCTTCCCTATGTAAATTAATATTTACCGTTCACTGAGTAGAGCCATTCAGATGACATTTACCAATTAAGTAATTAGCAACTTAGTGAGGAAGTAAAATGGGTTTTACTGAGGTTAGTTAACCTAATGGCTATTACGTAAGTTAATGAATCAGTCAAATTGTGAAATAAGACGTAACAAGAACAGCAAATTCGAAATTGAAATGGTGTCTCTCTAAAGATGCATAAATATCTCTACAAAATGTATCATAAGCTTCATGAAAATAAGCAAAATGATTTGCACAGACATTGCCTTTCAATGGCCTCATCAGATACAATCTTTAAACACATCCTGGATTACAAAATGAAAAATAAAATACAGACTCAAATAAACCGGAAGAAACACCTGGCCTTTCTTAGTTTGCTTTTGCCTTTGGAGCCGTCTTCTTCCTGAGTTGCCTACCGTGTCTCCTTGAGTTCTTCATTCCAATAAAGAAGAGCAGTCCTCCAAGGAGAGCCAAGCTCTGAAGAGACGAAACACAAAATAGAAGGTGGTCTCAGGTCTAGATCAAGATTGAATATGAAACATAAATTTCACCCTGTTAACCGCTACTTATATTGATTTTCTAGGAATGAGTTTGTTTGTAATTCACTCTAGTTTATTGCTATGCAAGGATAAGAAATAATAAACCAAAATAAGATTTGCTAACCTGAGTAAATTTTGAAAAGAGTTGGCCGAATTCCTTCCTGTCGACATCATAGTTGTAGAAATCATACAAAATTGGGGTTGCAACGGCTTGATGCAGAAGCTGAAACACGATATTGCTAAGAGTTTAACAGGTTTTTCTATATTCAGGTAAACAACAATAATTTAGAAAGGAATAGTAGTTGTTACATACCAAGAGATAAGCTCCCAAGGTGCTGCCAAAGACGAACATTAGTCCACCAATACCCTTCAAGGCTATGGCAGCAGCAACAAGAAGCTTCATCTGCAAACCAAGCAGATTTAACAAAACAAGGAAACTCAAAATCTATTTGGTAAATGTTCTTGGACAAAGTATATAATAGAAACGAAGAGGCACGTACATCAACTGGTGGCAAATGCTGGCCAGTATGAGTTGTCAAGTGGTTTACAAAGGCATTGAACTTTGGTTTCAAAGATTTAGCTGATCGGCCACCATCCTCACCAAAATCATTGAACCTGCTCGAAGAAACAGGTAAAGAACAAAAGTGGCATTAAAGTATCTCTGCGAGTGAAACAGATTGCAATGCATCTCATATAACCAAGTGGAGAGAGTCAAAGGGAAGAAAGGAAAAAGGAAATAGATTTCTTAAAGAGATAGATAAGTAGAGAAGTACACATATTACACAACCAAACTCCACTAAAATCGATATTTATCAATACTGCATTTGTAAAGTCAGTACAATTGTGTAACTACAACATAAGAAAGAACCTAACAAGGTTAGTTGAAGTAAACTACAGTAGAGTTTGGACACGTTCCAAGACTTACAATCACACCACCACCAACAAAGACCAACTCAACAAGCAACTTTTAACCCCCAACTAAAGAGGGCAGTAAAGTAAAAAACTTTAGAAAACCAAAGCACCAAAATTACAGAGAGAGAGAGAGAGACATAAATCAAACAATGTAATGAACTAATGATCAATCACAATCAAACTCTAACCAGAAACAGCTTATAATATATCACATCAATCAAATTCAAACCCATAGCAAGATCCACACTTTTCTCTTCAATCTCCTCAGAAACCACCAACCACACTAATCTATAAATCGAGCTACCAAATTAAAGAAATTAACGTAAATCCATTGACTCTGCTCTCTAAGACGACAATGCAAGGATATATCTCTCTCACGAATAAGCAACACATTGAACTAAAAGAGACAAAGGAGCAAAAAAAAAAAGCAAGATCCTAAAATAGTCAAAAGAGCAGATCTAGAACGAGTCGGAGAGTAGTAGAAGAGAAGAAATAGCTTACTCTTGCCATGCGGAGAGAAGAAAGACGGAAACAAACAGAGCTCTACCAAGGAAAGAAACCAACTCCATTGAAAGCTCTTTCTCTCTCTTTGCTTTCTCCCTTCTCCGGAATCAAAAACGCAGAAGACAAAAAGAGAGAAGTCAGATTTGGTTCCTTAAATCAAAAAGAAGAAAGAAAACGAAGAGGCCTCTTTTAATTTTTGAAATATTTTAGAAATTGGGGGAGGGGGTCAAAAAGGTTGAAGAAGGAAGGAGAGTTGCTTCGTAGACCGACACGCGCGAGTACATTTAATGTTGGCTTTTTATAATTCGCTACTTTGTTGGGAAGTAAATGCCACGTAGGATACTTAACACGTGGTTTAGCCAATGAGGTTCTTCCAAGAGTCCTAGTCATTTAAACTATTTAAGCCGGCGACCAATAAAAAACGCGGCTCATTTACTACTAACATTGTCTGCACCTTTTTTAATACATGGACCGCCCTTCTTCTTTCTTTATTTCCTTCTTTCTTTTTTTTTTAAAAAATATTACAGCATTTTTATTCTATTTAATAAGTCTACAATTTACGGTAAAACCTCTATAAATTAATAAAATCAAGATCATAAAATTTTATTAATTTATAAAAGTTTTAATTTATCGATAAATTATAATAATATATTAATTTATGATTTTATTTTCATTTTCATAGTTTTGAATATATTTTTATTGAAAATAAGATACTTTTGTTATTATTCACAGTTTTATAAAATTTTCTCAATTTATAATTTTGGCTATCGTAATATGATGGATGTCAATGGTTTACTAGATTATCCAGATAAAAATGATAAATGTTTAGAAATTCTGAGTTTAAAATAAAATTGATCTTACTATCCTTCATGATGAAGTCTAAGAAGATATTTATGTATCTTTATAACTAATTATATGTAAGGAAGCAACTATCGCGTCTAGGACGCTCAACAATTGTTTGATGCAATTTGAGAAAACAACACAAAAAAATTTTGATGCAATGAGAAATATTTTAGATGAATTCAAACAAGAATGCAAATTCAAGAATAAGCAAACAACAATAGAGTCATATTTTACTAAATATTTTTAGATATATGTATATATATATCTTTTTTATATATCATTATTAATTTATGATATTTATGGAACCATATTTTTACATAGGATTTCAAAAAAAAGTATTATCTTATTATTTTATCGAATTGTGTCATTTTTTACGCCGGTCCAACTCGGAACCAGAAAAATTTAT
The DNA here is from genome assembly GCF_000633955.1 of Camelina sativa. NCBI lineage: Eukaryota > Viridiplantae > Streptophyta > Magnoliopsida > Brassicales > Brassicaceae > Camelina > Camelina sativa. The sequence continues at coordinate 14,905,064 of NC_025694.1, read as the reverse complement.
TAATTTATAGTGAGTATTAATTTAAAGAGTATTAATATATAGAGGTTAGAGGTTCTATTGTAGGTTGGTTTTGACGCAATTGCACACCAAAAAAAAATCATATATAATAATTTTTTTATATACATGGTATAAATTCGATCTTGCAAAGCAAAGTTAACAAAATTCTTGTCNATATTTTTACATAGGATTTCAAAAAAAAGTATTATCTTATTATTTTATTATTTTAAAATTATATTAATGTCGACTTAAACTCGTCTCATCTTTATTTTTCAACCAAACTTTAATTAAAATAGAACTCCAAGATTGGTACCCCAAACCGAAAAGAAAGTGTTTACAATAGAAATTCATGAGACTAACGATATAGGACGA
>NC_025694.1:14901479-14904675 GCF_000633955.1 Camelina sativa | reverse complement strand
ATCACCATATATCAAAATTATGAACATTTAAAATTTAATAATGATCTAGATAATCTATATTTATTTTGATATAGTCGATATTATCAATCTACTGTCGCACTTGTATAAAAACAAAATTTAAAGAAATCGATAACTTCATCAGAAATTTAAAAAGACAAAAACAACTCACAAAATTTAATACCAACAACTAATCAAACATACTTATGTAAGAGCTGTAATTATGTAAGGACTGAATGCATATAATGTTTTTATTCAGAAATGTATTAAAATCAATCATAATACAATTAAAGTTGTGAACTGCAATATTATTTTTACCAATAAAATTTTAATTTAAATTAATTTTGGTATTTAAAATTCAGAAATTAAAACTTTAGTTATTAATTAAAAAAATGAAAGTATATAATTATATTATTATTAATAAATTAATATGAAATCCGTACCGCAAATTGTTTTTCACCAATCAAACATTATTTTGTACTGCTTATTTTGGAATAACCACACTTGTCCTGCAAATACATTTGTCCCGCACGTACCGCAGTTGAACCGTACCGCACTATCAAATTTTTTGTCTCGCACTACTAAATCCGCGATTACCATTCCGACCCTTAAATAGTAGTAGAATTTAGCTTGCGGCATACCGCAAAATATATTTTTCAACAATCATAATTGAATTAATTTAACATGTTTAGTATTCTAATATCTTGGTTTTAACAAAATAATATTACGATGATTTATTTGTATTATACCAATGGATTAATAATATTTTAAAACTATATTAATGTCGACTTAAACTCGTCTCATCTTTATTTTTCAACCAAACTTTAATTAAAATAGAACTCCAAGATTGGTAGCCCAAACCGAAAAGAAAGTGTTTACAAAAGAAATTTATGAGATTAACGATATAGGACGACCGAGCAATGCAATCCTTCTTCACATTCGACAATCGTGAAATCTTAAACAGGCTAAAGAGTGGAAAGAAAGTCAAGAAAACAACACAAATTTTTTTTGATGCAATGAGAAATATTATAGATGAGTTCAAACAAGAATGCAAATTCAAGAATAAGCAAACAACAATAGAGTCATATTTTACTAAATATTTTTAGATATATATATATATTTATTTATTTTATATTATTATTAATTTATGATATTTATGGGACCATATTTTTACATAGGATTTCAAAAAAAAGTATTATCTTATTATTTTATCGAATTGTGTCATTTTTTACGCCGGTCCAACTCGGAACCTGAAAAATTTATTAATTTATAGTGAGTATTAATTTAAAGAGTATTAATATATAGAGGATGAGAGGTTCTATTGTAGGTTGGTTTTGACGCAATTGCACACCAAAAAAAAATCATATATTATAATTTTTTTATATACATGGTATAAATTCGATCTTGCAAAGCAAAGTTAACAAAACTCTTGTTTTTGTTTTCTTCATTTGATAAGTATATATTGGAATAGTGTGTTATCGCCCGGCGGCCAATATATTGGAAGATCAATGAGATCACCATATATCAAAATTATGAACATTTAAAATTTAATAATGATCTAGATGATCTATATTTATTTTGATATAGTCGATGTTATCAATCTACTGTCGCACTTCTATAAAAACAAAATTTAAAGAAATCGATAACTTCATCAGAAATTTAAAAAGACAAAAACAACTCACAAAATTTAATACCAACAACTAATCAAACATACTTATGTAAGAGCTGTAACTATGTAAGTATTGAATGCTTATAATGTTTTTAATCAGAAATGTATTAAAATCAATCATAATACAATTAAAGTTGTGAACTGCAATATTATTTTTACCAATAAAATTTTAATTTAAATTAATTTTGGTATTTAAAATTCAGAAACTAAAACTTTAGTTATTAATTAAAAAAATGAAAATATATAATTATATTAGTTATTAATAAATTAATATGAAATCCGTACCAAAAATTGTTTTTCACCAATCAAACATTATTTTGTACCGCTTAATTTGGAATAACCGCACTTGTCCTACAAATACATTTGTCCCGCACGTACCGCAGTTGAACCGTACCGCACTATCAAATTTTTTGTCTCGCACTACTAAATCCGCGGTTACCATTCCGACCCTTAAATAGTAGTAGAATTTAGCTTGCGGCATACCGCAAAATATATTTTTCAACAATCATAATTGAATTAATTTAACATGTTTAGTATTCTAATATCTTGGTTTTAACAAAATAATATTACGATGATTTATTTGTATTATACCAATGGGTTAATAAAATTTTAAAATTATATTAATGTCGATTTAAACTCGTCTCATCTTTATTATTCAACCAAACTTTAACTAAAATAGAACTCCAAGATTGGTAACCCAAACCGAAAAGAAAGCGTTTAGAAAAGAAATTTATGAGATTAACGATATAGGACGACCGAGCAACGCAATCCTCCTTCACATTCGACAATCGTGAAATCTTAAACAGGCTAAATAGTGGAAAGAAAGTCAAGAACAAGTGGAATTCATCTAAAAGGTTAGAAAACACTGGTCAATCTCCAGAGATTTGGATTGTCGTGACTAGTTTTGCAACTTGTCTCATCTTATAACTCTGTTCCGTGATATTTTAAAATTTTTAAGAAGTTTAACAAATATTATATCTGCCATAGTTTAAGGGTTCAACTAATAATTAAATTAAATATATACAAAATTTAAAATTTGAATATGCTTGTTAAGTTAAAATTTCTACTTACTCGAATTTGGATTCAAGTTTGATCTTATATGTAATATGAATTGATTTGGATTCAAATTTGATCATAGTTGAAATATGAATTTTATCGTTGGCTAAAAATTTTATCTTTAGGCAAAGTGGAACGTTAAATTTTATATGTATGTTTTTAAAATTTTGAATCACAATAAAATGTAAGAAAAATTATTTTTATATTAATTTAATTTATATAATAATAATTTTTAAAAAAAATGTACGGTTAGTACGTAAAGTTTTGATTCGATTTCGGTTCCTCTAAATTCGGTTTTGTTTTAGTTGGGTACATTTGAATTGGCTTTTTGGCGCAGAACTAGTTAACACATTCGATATGATATGTTAAAATAAATTAATTCAATTATAATTATATGAAAAATTGTTTCACAATATACCGAAATCCTAGTTTAATGCTTTATAAGACATAGGAGCGCAAAGCAACACTGTTATC
>NC_025694.1:14873854-14897961 GCF_000633955.1 Camelina sativa | reverse complement strand
CAAATACATTTGTCCCGCACGTACCGCAGTTGAACCGTACCGCACTATCAAATTTTTTGTCTCGCACTACTAAATCCGCGGTTACCATTCCGACCCTTAAATAGTAGTAGAATTTAGCTTGCGGCATACCGCAAAATATATTTTTCAACAATCATAATTGAATTAATTTAACATGTTTAGTATTCTAATATCTTGGTTTTAACAAAATAATATTACGATGATTTATTTGTATTATACCAATGGGTTAATAAAATTTTAAAATTATATTAATGTCGATTTAAACTCGTCTCATCTTTATTATTCAACCAAACTTTAACTAAAATAGAACTCCAAGATTGGTAACCCAAACCGAAAAGAAAGCGTTTAGAAAAGAAATTTATGAGATTAACGATATAGGACGACCGAGCAACGCAATCCTCCTTCACATTCGACAATCGTGAAATCTTAAACAGGCTAAATAGTGGAAAGAAAGTCAAGAACAAGTGGAATTCATCTAAAAGGTTAGAAAACACTGGTCAATCTCCAGAGATTTGGATTGTCGTGACTAGTTTTGCAACTTGTCTCATCTTATAACTCTGTTCCGTGATATTTTAAAATTTTTAAGAAGTTTAACAAATATTATATCTGCCATAGTTTAAGGGTTCAACTAATAATTAAATTAAATATATACAAAATTTAAAATTTGAATATGCTTGTTAAGTTAAAATTTCTACTTACTCGAATTTGGATTCAAGTTTGATCTTATATGTAATATGAATTGATTTGGATTCAAATTTGATCATAGTTGAAATATGAATTTTATCGTTGGCTAAAAATTTTATCTTTAGGCAAAGTGGAACGTTAAATTTTATATGTATGTTTTTAAAATTTTGAATCACAATAAAATGTAAGAAAAATTATTTTTATATTAATTTAATTTATATAATAATAATTTTTAAAAAAAATGTACGGTTAGTACGTAAAGTTTTGATTCGATTTCGGTTCCTCTAAATTCGGTTTTGTTTTAGTTGGGTACATTTGAATTGGCTTTTTGGCGCAGAACTAGTTAACACATTCGATATGATATGTTAAAATAAATTAATTCAATTATAATTATATGAAAAATTGTTTCACAATATACCGAAATCCTAGTTTAATGCTTTATAAGACATAGGAGCGCAAAGCAACACTGTTATCCTAAATACTTCAAAAATTTTGCACAAAATAGCGATGAGAGAGATTCCACAAAAAAATCTCTCTCTCGCAAAACCCTAGTTCTATACCCGCCGCCGCCGTCTAAAGTTTGTTCGTCTCTCCGCTGCCCGAGTCTTTGTCGGTGGTGTGAGTGGGCTCTGCTTTCCTTCTTTTATTTCCTAGTTGTAGTAGTAGGCGACCCGTTTTCCTCCTCTTCAGCGTGCTAAGGATCAGTCCTACTGTTTGCGTCGTGACGGTGTGGCGGATGGCGAGATCTCGGCTCGCCTTCCTCTCCGGATTTTGGTGGTTGCTCGAAGCTGCTTTAGGCGCCCTTCCTTGCGGCGGGAAGTCGGATCTGAGTTTGGACCACGAACTTCCTTCAGTTTCCTCTACCCTTCCGCCGGAGATGCTAGCTGTTCGGAGGTATAGTCGAGTCGGATTTTAGAGTCTTAGAGTCTACTGGTTGTTGATGAGGCTTCAGGGTGCGTTGGTGGCCGATATTTTCGGACACCCACAAAGCTGACGCTTTCCTCAAGAGCTTCCTCAATTTCTGGTGTCATTCCGACCAAGAAGCAAGACAACAAAGTAGATGCAATGTAGCCAATCCGGATATGCACCGTGAGGTGATGATATGCTATCTTGTGCTTCAACTCCTTATCTTGAGATGATTAGCATTTTGGTATTGTGTGACTAGTTTGGAAAAGCTTTAGCTCTTGCTGGTTGTGTCTTGTGTCTCTTGGTCGGGTCAGTCGGATGTATTGTTCGTTTTAGGTTTAGGACCAGAACAGTGAAAGTCGGAGAGACCAAGCTTTTATGATAATGCGCCTCCTGGGTATTGAAGTTATTGAGACAAGTTCTTCACGTCGATCATGAAGATCTCATAGCTAGGATTTGATATGCTTTCAGTATTGGTTTAGGCCTTCTTTGTGTTAGTATTTGTTTTCGTGTCATTGGGTCAATTTAGGTGGTTTAAGAGATGATTTCACTCTGAGTCGTAGTGTGTTCTATCTCGTTGTGGTTAAAAAATGCAATGGTTCTCGATTAGGTAGCGTTGGATCCGCCCAGTGTTCCAGGGTTGTACTTGATCAACCATTGTATTTGTTTTGTGGTCCAAGTCTTTTGGGATGAATGTAATGTGCCTTTGATTTGGTTGTATCATTTGGTTAATGGAAAATTGATGTTTGAGCCAAAAAAAAAAAAATAGCGATGAGAGAGACCAAAACAGCACTGTTTATGTCAAAACAACACTGATTCGAGAAAAGCAGACCAAAACAGAACTGTTTCTCCTTTTCAGATAACCACTTCAAGTTCAACCCCTAGCTAAACCAACTCCAATTCCCGGTTACCTCGAGTTCATTTATTTAGCTCTAAACCGAATCCTAATTATTTCGGTTACGGATTTAAAACCAATACTAAAGAACAACAACACTGAAAAAGCCAACATTGAACATGTTTATTATATCTGCGACCATAATTCTAGTTTCACATTGTGTTTCTCCCAAAACAAATGTATTCTTTTGTTTGAAACCAAAGACTCACTCTCTTAAAGAGGCTTTGAGAGCTTGGGAGTTGCAAGACTCTAGCCTCTACACCAAGAATACCACAAAGCTCACAAATATAATCTTTGAACATGTTTTGTTTATTATTCTGCAATCATAATTCTAGTTTTAAATTGTGTTTCTCCCAAAACAATTTTTTTCTTTCTTTGTTTAAACCAAAGACTCAATCTCGAAGAGAGGCTTTAGAGCTTGGGAGTTGCAAAGACTCTAGCCTCTACACCAAGAATACCACAAAGCTCCGGATACAAACTCTTCCTTATCGACGCATACACCTCACCACTCCATTTCTTCGCCGCCAACTTCTCACCAAGGCGCACGGTAGCCTCCACAACACCTTCCGCGCTATCATACGCCGCAGTGTCAACGATCCCCAAACCCACCGCTTCTTCTCCTCTGATTTTCTTCCCGCTCAGCAACAGCTCTCTCCTCGCCGCGCTGGTCCCGATCTTCGCCCTAACCAACGCCGAGAAATATTCCGGCATCGAAAGACCTATGTCAACCTCGCTCATGTACAAAACCCCACGGTCTTTCCTCATGAAGACGTAGTCGTGGCTCAAAGCCAGAATCAGTCCCGCGGCGGCGGCGTGGCCGTTCAAGGCGGCGATCGTAGGCATAGGGAGATCGAGAAGCGCTGCGACAACCGGTTTGAATGATTCGACCATCTGGTGAAGCCGGTTCGCGGCTCCGGTTTTGGATCCGGCGGTTTGAGCCCAGGCGAGGTCGAAGCCGTTGGAGAAGAATTTGCTGTGACCGGTGGTGATGAGCACGGATCCACGTTTGGACTGAGATTTGGCTTGATCGAGGAGGGAGAGAATGGTGGCGATCGTGTCGGGATGGAATCTGTGTTCGCCGTCGCCGGTTAGGGTTAAGAGGAAGAGATCGCCGCGTTTCTCTAACGTACACATGGTGGTGGTGGTGATCGGCGGAAGAAGGATTGATCTTGAAATGTGTGAATTTGGAGAGATCTTATCTTTGATTAATAAATATTTTGATTGCGATCGATTCAATTTTTAAAGGCCCAATAGGCCGGCGTGTACCAATCTCTTTTTTTTTTTGGTCAAACTCAAAATTTAATTTTAGATGACATTTCCTTAAGAATGGCAAAACAATCAAAAGACTATGTAGATAAACTTGAACTTTTGTGTTAAATAATGTTCAAAAAATAATATATCTATACTCTAGAGTAATGTTTTGAATTTTAATTTTTGCTCATAAAATAATAATTTTATTGACTATAAAAAATTTAATATCTGAATATTATATATGTTAACAAAAATTGTTAATTGCACTTGATTCGTCCTATTTTGGGTGGTTGACGACGATCCACACAATTCAAGACGTGACACAAATATATCACTCAAAAAATTTTGGTCTCAAAAAATACTCCATACGTGCAAATCTGTGTCTATCAAGTAGACTTTGATCTTCATAGCTACAGGACTTACACTCATTTTTTTCTGCATTCTTATTTGGTCTTCAAACCAACGGTACTAGATTAATGATGTGACATTCAAAATACATAATGTTACTGTAAAAAGTATCCATTTTTCAAGTGTAAAAATAAAAAGTATCCAACGACACAACTTCTTTATTTTGTTTTTTCTATTCAACATGTACTAAACACACAGGGTAAATTACTGCAGGGGTCAATCTATTTTTGACCCTACGCCAAAAAAATTTTTAAAAAGTTTAGAACTTTATTTGCTGATTTAAAAAATTTGGGCTCTTAATTATCATAAATCAAACATTAAAGGTCTTAAAAACCTTATATTTTTTTTAATAACGAGATATAATGTAAAAAAACTATCGGCATCGACCCTAAATCGAGATTAGATATGTGTATCTGGTTTTATTATTCATGGTCTCTCTTAAAATATAAGTTGAAAAAGAAGATCATAGTGCCATTAAAAGAATGTCAACAAGGCCGATCTTTAGTGTAACGGCGGAGAACAAGGAGGTGTGTCGAGTGTGGAAACTGGATGAGGTATAATTTTTTTTCCTTCTAATATATATATTAATAATATTTTATGTTGGTTTATTAATTAAGAAGATTAATCGTATAAAAGTATGATGAATCTTCCTACCACGATTTTAATAGAGTTTGACAATACATATACAGCTTACATTCCACCATATCCAATATGAAGTCAACCAAACTCTCGAATGTAAGGCGTACATGTATTGCACCTCTAAAATGTTAGAAGGAAAAACACAAGTATGATAATATTTTGTAGCTATAATTAATTAGAATCGTGGATAATTAATTTACTATCGTGAGTTCATGGTCTTTCAAATAAATAAATAAAAATATCTACATCTTTTCTCACAACCTAAGCAATAGATATTTTCAAGAAAAAAAAAAAAAAAACCTAAGCAATAGATGTATATATGAGTTGTTAACAGTATAGTTTATAACAGATGGTCTTGCCATGGGAGAGCAAACCAAAGTGATATTAGTCTGAATCAGACGTAATTAAGTATCAATTTGTAGTCGCTGGAATTTTCAGCTTTAGTTAAAACAAAATTTTGGTCGTCGCCTAAATCGCAGCAACTCATCTATGTTTGAGTTTGTTGCCCTAATAATTTAGTTTCTGGTCGCTGTAAAATAAGAAGGCCATATTATTAAAATTTCAACTTGCAATGTCACAAACTATGAAACTTTATACTTTATAGAGATAGACGTTGACTTTTGTAGGGCAGTAGTCATTTTTCAAACATTATTTGTCTCCCAACAAGACAATGAATATTTCTAATGGGCTTAGAGATTGTGACTTGCCATGTTATTTCCCGTTAAGTTCAGCATCCGACAAAGCTCCGGATACAAACTCTTCCTTATGGATACATACACCTCACCATTCCATTTCTTAGCGGCCAAACTTTCCCCTAGGCTCAATGTTGCCTCCACTACACCTTCCGCACTATCATGCGCCGCCGAGTCCACGATTCCAAGAGCCACCGCTTCTTCTCCTTTGAGCTTCTTCCCGCTCAGCAACAGCTCCCGCCTCGCGATACCTGACCCAACCTTAGCCACGACCAATTCAGAGAAGTAGTCTGGAACCGGCAGCCCAATGTCCAACTCGCTCATGTAGAGAACCCCACGGTCTTTCCTCATGAAAACGTAGTCGTGGCTCAGCGCAAACATCAGCCCCGAGGCAGCCGCGTGGCCATTCAAGGCGGCGATCGTTGGCATGGGGAGATCGAGAAGCGCTGCAATCACGGTCTTGAAGGATTTGACCATTTGGTGAATCCGTTCTATGGCCCCGGATCCAGCGGATTGAGCCCATGCAAGATCGAAGCCGTTGGAGAAGAATTTTCCATGACCGTTCGTGATGAGGACAGATCCCTTCGTGGACTGAGCTTTGGCTTGTTCGAGAAGCGAGATAACGGATGCGATTGTATCCGGGTGGAATCTGTGCTCGTCGTCGCCTGTTAGAGTTAGGAGAAAGAGATCCCCACGCTTTTCTAACGTACACATGGTGCGTATGTTTAGGATTTAGGAGTGAGTTGGTAAAAAAACTGTGATGTTGAAGTGAGAATGAAGTTGAATAATTAATAGTGGGAGGGGGAACGAGAAGAGACACAACATGTACATTTATTAGACATGTTTTGCCACTAAGTCTTTAAATTGGGTAATCTTCCCAACCATTTTGATGTCAGTGTCACCATGTTATAGTTTAATAAATGCCGACGAGGCAATGTGTACTTGTGTAGGAATGTGTAATTTTCTTGCCTAAAACGAAATTCGAATTGTTTATTTCCTTGTACATGATGATCGATTACCAATTTCTCCTTCGACAACTAAGAGTGATTTGAGTACAGAACTTTCGTAAATCATTTTTTTCAATGACAGGTGATTAACAATTTCAGTGTGGTTAAACACTAACTAGACGTATGATTTTTTTTATCTATATAACTAGTTTGATATGAACATCTATCTATGAACATTATTTTCAAGCATATTGGCATGAGTTGATTAAGATTTATATTTTAGCATGAGGAGTCCATGGACATATTCGTAAGAGACCAACTTGATTAGTTAAATTAGTTCACTAACTCTAAGTTGTGAAAACAACAGTTGGTAGATCAGTCCACCAACTCTTCTATTAAATACATACGCTCTACATAGGAAAAAAAAACAGTATCTATAAATCTAGATTGGATCAGCCGGTGTTGAATGCTATAAAAGCAGACTCTTAACGATTTCACGTCGCATTGAACTTGAAAAAGACGGGCCGAAAATCGTAAAATGATGACTAAATCTAAATGTAAAGAACATATTTGATAAAATCCATGCTTTCGATTTTTAAAATTTTGATGTTTTAATATTTTCTTCTGAATAATATGCAATATGCGGGTCTCACTCCAGATAGGAACAATATGACGATATTAGCAGGACCACTAAACTACTTGATTTGGTGAGTGATATATCATTACATCAATCATGCTAGTCGGCCCGACCTGGCATGGATGAACATGATTTTCTTGGGATTAGATTTTTAAACTAGGTCCGGTCCAAACCGGGTATAGGGTTCGTCTAAACCGAAGAACTACATGGTTTGGTTAGTAACTTAGAAGAACTTAGAACGGGATAAGTGCATTATTTTTTTTTTATCTTTTGTCAAACATGCAGGTTCATGGTATGTATATACATAATCATATTCACTCATGGTATACATCTTATACTAAATCCAATAGAGCATATGTTCAACAAGTACGAGAGAGTGAAGCCAATGTTGTACAACACCACACTCTATGTTTATGAAAATATTGAATGGTAAAAATATGACAATACTATAACAATAAAGTTTTATAAAAAATATTTTCAAAGTCATCTAGATTTATAAAAAAAATTGAACACAATTTAAAGGTGTGTTGGGAAAATTTAAAAAGAATTTCAACAAAGAAAATAGAAGAGAAAATTCAAAAAAGAATTGGTCAAAGAATAATCCAAACAGAAACAGAAAAAAAAGGGAAGACAAATCAGCTAATTTTTCTTTCTTCAACTCTTTGACCAAACCCAAGCGTGTACCTTAGTCAGTCAACATGTTACAAGTCGTGTCCCCTCAGGCCTTCACCTTATATATACCAATCTACATAAAACATGAGATATCACACGCCAACATCAACAAATAATTTGTGTTCAGATACAAAACGTACTCAATCAGTATCAGTTCCTACCAAAAAGAAAAAAAAACTCAATTACCAACAAAGTTCACAAATCTAAGCTTCATGGCGTCAAGGATGCAAAGAACAACCAGTTGCCCCACTGGAAACGATCAGCAACGTAGCCAGCTACAAAGACGAGGTCCGTCTTTAATGATCAAACCATCATCATCGGTTAGTAACTGGAACGTGGTCATCCCTCTCCTCTCTCCGGTTGCTCCTTCCCCAGCATCGTCCTCCAAAGACCAATCGCATGTTCCTCCGCCGCAGAACAAGACTGAGAAACCGGGGGAAGAGGAGGTGAAGAAGACGCCGGTTTTCAAGAAATGGGAACATCCAGCGTCGCCAGTCTCCTATGAGCCGACGACGTTTGTCCTACCTTTCATATCTGTTTAGCGACCAGCCACAACATGTGAAGCTTGTTCGTGTTATATAACAACAACACGCGCGTCTTAACTTTTTTTACACGTTTTGTAAAAATCTAACAGCTCTTAGGCACAGTTTTTTCCTCTTTTTGAAGTTTACACAAAGGACTAAAAGAATAAATGAAGTTACGATAAACTCTAAAGATTATTTTGTTTTCAACGACACTAACTACTAGTCAAGAGAACTCGTTACAAATAATTTTATAATAATGTGAACCGTCATTTTAATGTTATTATTGTTTAATATGTATCGGATGCTCAATCTTTTTTTTTTTTTTTTTTGGACGTTTCAGCTGATCGATCAATCTTGAATGAATCACGTTAAACTTGGACTGAAACTGAACCATCAATTTCATTATCTTAAACACGAATCAGTACTCGATAATGAGACAAATGGGCCGAATTAGGCCTAATATAGGCCCAGTAAGCTCTCACTTTGTCTCTTCTTCTAGGGACTTGTAACAGTAGTATGAACTTTTTCGTACGTTTCTTCTCGCAAACCAAAAAAACCTTAAACGTTTATGAAATTGGATCAAAATCGAGAATCCCTTCGCAATGCTCTGATTCCTCTGTGATGATGAGTTCTTCGTAAGAGAGTAGAAGCGAAGACGAATCAAATGATGGCTCGAGATATGAACTATCGAAGGTTTGATTTTTGATGTATTGATCTCTTCATCCTTTGAATTTGTTCAGATCTCTTCAAAGATCTTCCGATTCATTCGTTTCTGAAATTTAATTTTTGAAAATTTTGATATAGACTTCGAATTACAGTTCTCTAGATTTTTGATTTGAGAAAAAAATTGGATCTGATTATTTTTGCAGGGAGAACCGTGCTTCGAGATCGTCACTCTTTGATGGCCTTGATGGACTAGAAGAAGGTAGATTGAGAGCTTCGTCTTCGTATCCTCATGACGAACGTGACAACGATGAAGCTTTGGAGAATCTTCAGGACAGAGTTTCGTTTCTTAAGAGAGTATGTTTCTCTACAACTTTAAGATTCAAAAATGATCATTACAAGTATGAATGAACATTAGGATTTTAGATATGTTGGTTTAACAACACTAATGTGATTCTTGATCCTGAATTTGGCTGGTTGCACTGATCTGACTTGTTTGATTAAACCTTTACCTTGAGAGCATTCCCTTAAACCATTGCTAAGTGTCATTGTAATGTTATTCTCTTCCTAGTCTTTTGAGATCTAGCTTGATTGAGATGTAAGTTGGGGCAACAATATGTTAGTTGTGCGTATAGAGTCTAATTGAATTTGTGACAATATCTTTGCACAAGACTCTAAACCCTGATTGAATCTTTTGGAGGCGACGAGCATTGAGCTAATGATCTAATGCTTTTAAAAAAAAAAAAAGCAAATGCCTTTTTGCTTTTTCATTTTAGATGTTATGTTCTTTCTACTCTTGTCGGATTTAGCTTGGCTGAGATATAAGTTGGTGATAATATTTTATCAGGTGACTGGAGATATACATGAAGAAGTTGAGAGTCATAACCGCTTGCTTGACAAAGTGGTAGGCTGAAGTTTGATTTCCATATGTTCCATTTTGTAGATCTGTGTCATATACTTTACTTCTAAGCTATTTTGTTGTCATATGTCTAGGGGAACAAAATGGATTCCGCGAGGGGAGTAATGTCTGGAACGATCAACCGTTTCAAGTTGGTATGTAAATAGATACCGTACCTTTTATGCATCTCCCTGTTTGTTTTGTTAATCAAACTTTTACATCTGAATAAGGATCGATTTTAAACCGACAGGTCTTTGAGAAGAAGTCTAATCGAAAAAGTTGCAAACTCATTGCGTATTTTGTACTCCTGTTCTTGGTCATGTATTACCTTATTAGGTAAAGTGCACTTCTTTGACTTGTGACAGATACTTTTTAACGGTCTGGTTCAAGTCTCTGTTCTTTGACTCTAACACAGAATTCTTATATTATGCTAATGGCTTGACAATCAATTGGATGTTGCAGGCTATTAAACTATATCAAAGGGTGAAATTTGGATGCAAGAAAAAAGGCAGTTTTACATGAGAATACTTGTTTGGTCTGGGAATCCAGAATAATTTACACTTCCTTTTTTGGGTTGCTCCTGATGAATGAATGATGCAGACAGTGAACCAAAGTCAAGGGACCCATATTGAAAACAAGACAAAGAAAGAGATTGTGAAGAGACTACTGAACTAACCGAAAGAAAAAGAAAAAAATGTTAGATAGAGACTTTTTTGTCTGATGCAAAATCATCTCATGTCATTTCATGTGTAATGTAGCAAAAGCTTCTTTATGATTTGTCAACTATTTGTTCGCAAACAAACAAGGTCTTGGATCGTGTTAGCAATTTTGTCTACAAAAAAGCTTAATTGATTGATAAGCTTAATTATTAGGTTTGTGTGAAAAAGTTTATATAGCACTTGTAATAGAAACAAAACAGATGACTTGACTTGGCCTTTTTGTGTATCAAACCAATTTTCAAAATTTTCAGGCGCAAATAACGTCGTGTACTGTACACGGTGTACATGAGAAAAAGAGTAAAAAAATTTGGACGACTAGTAATAATAATAAGGACAAGTTGACAGGACAATGAGGACACTATGCCGAAGAGCTTGATTTTTTCCACTTTAGGTAACAAGTTGACAATAATCGACAATTATATTTTTGGTTTTGTTATTGACAAGTTGACATGTACATTTCCAATGGTTCGGTTTCTCGGTCAAATCATCGTGTAACATTTCATTTATGTAGATTACACTCTCAACTATTGAATAAAAGACTGATTGATAAGTTGCTATGTGAGAGTGAATGATAAGTTGCTATATGAGAGTCAATAATAAGTTGCTATGTAAATAATTAAATTCTTGAAACGATTGTTTAGTCAAATGATCATTTAGCAACTTATTATCGTCAAAATTTCAAACGACACTTGAATACAAACTAAGGGAGTAGAAGATAATATTAGGTTTAGGCACAAAATATACAAAAAAGAAATAACTATTAAATTTTTGTTATCTTTATCAGATAACGAGTAACTTGTTGATTTTTTTTTTTATGTTCTATTATACTTTCTCTTTTCTTAGATAATTTTTTGGGTTTTTTGTTTCTCGATCTTTTACACTCTAAATTGATATATTTCTCATAAAGAATTGTTTGAGTAACATTGTTTTATTTGAAAATTAAGACATAGCTTACTTTATATTGGCTCTTAGAGTAATAGTGAAGTGAAAAGTAGTGTTGATACAATTATTAATTAGGAAACAAATGAAAAATTAAATCAATAAAATAAGATAAACTGATTTAAAAAGTAAGTATAATTATTTTTAAATATGTGTTAAAAACTCAGAAAATCATTTTTAAGAATAGAGAGAAAATATGTTAAGTACCGTGTTATTGTATGTGAATGTGATCTTTAAAGTAAATATAATAAAATAAATCAACACATGTTCTGCTACATATATTCAACAGTATATTATAAACAAATGTTTGGATTCACACGGAAAAATGTATAATGCATTGTGATTAATAATAACGTGTATACTTATTCTATTAAATGGGATCAGTAAGAACTTCGTCTCCACTCTCCACGATTAGATCCGTGAAATCAACTATTGGAAGGGAAAGAAAGTTTCATTCCATCCACTTTCATATATATGACACCAAAAGAAGCAAATAAAGCAGCCGTTCCTTTGGCTAAAGAACCAATTCATAGATATAATTGGTTTGTATCCTCATTTTTACATTCAATCTTGTATTTCACATTTCCTCCACGAGGATTTCATTCCATTAATATAATTCGATTGATGTTAAAAACAGAAAAGAATATACTTGCTGAAGAACAAATATGGTGAGCTACACGGTTGTGTAAGGTTTTGTTGGGAGTGAATCACCAACCATATCGCAACACATGTACAACGTACAATCGAAATCATTTCTAAGAAAGCGAATCGAAAGACAGTAGGTGACTTGCTTTCTTGAACAAACACTGATGGATGTAATTATCTACATTCGAGCTTTACGTCCTCTATCGACTCACAAATTATCTTCTTAATTAGTTTAATATCCACTAGGAACCGACTAAACTATAATACATACATCGGAGCAAGCCTGCTATGACATGTAATGTATTTGAAGCTCTTAGCAAAGCTGCAAAAGTGATACCTATTAGAAGCTATTTGGCGGTTCCATGACCTGGGTCATGTATTTGCCCTATATAAACACCTCTTCACTATGGTTGATGGAAAAAGATAGACAAGAAACTCAAGAACATCAACTCGTTTATTAAACCTCCCCACATACGTATATAAGCTTAACATTTATTTAATATATGTATTTGTATACACTCTAAAGTACATGCTCGATCTGACCATATGTCAGAGATATCACATCTTTTAAAATATGCGGTTAGACAAACGAAATTCATATTTTTATAGAGTTCATGGATTATGATTTAATTAGTTAGTACTTTGATCCAGATCATCTGCTTATTAAAAAATATAGTAGTATTTTGATATTAGTGATTATGTTTCATTATAAGTTTGGTTTTATATACAAACTCGTAATGCAATCATTATCAAACTAAGTTCTATGTTTTTAAAACCGGACCGGACCGGCGGTCGAACCACGTTAACCCGCGAATCGGCAACATATCTCGGTTGGGTTAATATCAAAACCCAAAGAAAATTGAACCGGTAAAAAAACCATATCAACCCGCCAAAAAATAAAAAACTATAGCAAATTAGCAATATTAGAGTCTCTAGTTAACACTCTTATTTTCTTATTGCTTTTAGATTTGAATTTCTAAAATATTTTACTAGTACGGGTTATACTTTGAGTTTGTTACATTTTGAATTTATTACTTTGTAAGGTTTTTTAAAAACATTATGATTATTGGATTATTTTATTTGATATATCCAATTATATCATAGTTGTAATCATTGAAAAAAAATAGAAGACATATCCATACCTATTATTTATAAAAATATCATCAAAATTAATTGAACCCGGTTGACCCCAGTCGAACCATATTGACTTATGATCCAGAAGCTTTCCCGATTTAGTTACCGGTCCGGTTTTAAAAACATTGGTTGTAAGTGACTTGTTTAACCATTAGCCACTTATGTTAAAACACAAAATATATCAAGTGTGTGTACACAGTACTTATATTAGATTTGAAGTGTTACTTTTTGGGTAAATTACATTAGAAGTTAATTGGATTAATTATTCAAACGTATTTAATATCAGTCATATCTTATTATAGAAATAGGGTGAGAGTTGTCGAGAGTGGAGACGTCGGGGCAAGGGAAAATGACGTGCTCCCCACCACCCCAATGCTCACGCGCACTATGCCCCACTCAACCCTAATTTCCAAAGCTAATCTATTAATTACATTTTAATTTATTTCTCGATTTATTAAAAGATAACTACATTTTTGGTATGTGAAAAGCTGCAAAACAATGCCACAACATGTATATACTACTCTCAAATTGAAGAAGAAAATGATCCTAGTTCCCGATGCCACAACACTCGAACACAATACATTCATCTCTTTCCAAATATTTGGAACAAAAAAACGAACAACACTTTTGGTCTTGTTCCCCATTTCATTTTTTGTTTGTTGTACAATTGTTTATACTGTCTCTTACTCTCTTACACGCTTGGTCTCCTAAAATATTGCACCATATGTGATTACTACAAAAAGGAAGGAAACCCAAGACTTTGTGTTGTGTAGGCAACCTCTCAGTAATTAATATGAGTGTGTATACTGATATTTTTATCTGCAAGCTAAGCTCTGGTAGAAAATGATAAGAAGAGTTCATTAAATACGAATACGTTATGCCGTTTATATATGGTCTTTCTGGAGCGTAGGACTTTGGCATAATCAGTATCCAATTACACTGTTGGTTTAAAATAGACTCATAAATGGGTCCAGTCTTGATTTACACATAGTATTGCGTTTATTGGATTCTATATATATAAACCCTATATAAATAATACTACTAACTCTTGTGGAAAATTAATTATTGCCCACTTTATCTCTCCCTCTCTCTCTCTGAGAGATTTTGATTCTTGGAAAGAAAATCAAAGTCTCAATAGCCTTTCTTGGCTTTGATTCCAGTTCCATTCCAAAATTGCATCTAATTCTCTTACCTTAGCCTTTTCTTCTTTATTTATCATCAACAACTCCAAAATTCATATGAAATTAGAGAAATCAAAATGAAATGAAAATTTTCAAGAAAGAGCTACATACACCTTTTGACCTTGTAAAGTTGGAACCCTAGACACCTTTCAGGCAAAATCATCAGGTTAACAATTCCTTCTTCTTTCTTTTAGTAGATTTCCAAATTTTGGGAAAGCAATTATGTCAAACCCTTGGTGGACGAACCAGAGTGGTTTAGCCGGTATGGTAGACCACTCAGCCTCCTCCGGCTACCACCAAAACCATCATCACCAAAGTCTTCTTAGCAAAGGAGATCTTGGAATAGCCATGAATCAGAGCCAAGACAACGACCAAGATGAAGAAGACGACCCTAGGGAAGGAGCAGTTGAGGTGGTCAACCGTAGACCAAGAGGAAGACCACCAGGATCAAAAAACAAACCTAAACCTCCAATCTTTGTGACAAGAGACAGCCCCAACGCACTCCGTAGCCATGTCCTGGAGATCTCCGACGGCAGCGACGTTGCGGACACAATCGCTCACTTCTCCAGACGCAGACAACGCGGCGTTTGTGTTCTCAGCGGCACAGGCTCAGTCGCTAACGTCACCCTCCGTCAAGCTGCCACACCAGGAGGTGTAGTCTCTCTCCAAGGCAGGTTTGAGATCTTATCCTTAACCGGTGCTTTCCTCCCTGGACCTTCCCCACCCGGGTCAACCGGTTTAACGGTTTACTTAGCCGGGGTTCAGGGTCAAGTCGTTGGGGGTAGCGTCGTGGGACCGCTCCTGGCCATAGGGTCGGTCATGGTGATTGCTGCTACTTTCTCTAACGCTACTTATGAGAGATTGCCCATGGAAGAAGAGGAAGACGGTGGAGGCTCAAGACCGATTCATGGAGGTGGTGACTCGCCACCCGGAATGGGTAGTAGCCTGCCTGATCCATCTGTGATGGCCGGGTCAGGGCCAGGTTACAATATGCCGCCGCATCTGATTCCGAATGGGGCTGGTCAGTTAGGGCACGAACCATATACATGGGTCCACGCGCGACCACCATACTGACTCATGAGTGAGCCATATCTAAATAGTCTATATAAATATAAATAAATATATAGATGAATATAAGTGATTTGAGGTTATTACAAAGCTTTGCTTGTTGGAAAAATAAATAAGTATACTATCAAAGCTTTGTTTGTTCTGAATGGAGAATTGAAATATAGAGCTTGGAAGGTACAGAGAGACGAGATTAAGGGACTTTTGTATTTTCATTATTCTTCCACGAAATGAATAAACATTTGTATTGTATATTAGAATGTTTGTCTTTTTGTTTTTGTTTAGTAGTATTTAACTACAATATATTTGCCGTTGTGACCTTTAGATACTTTACATTTTGATTGGCACAAAAGTCATAAGTTAATATATAATTGCTGGTTCAAACGATGAAGGAACATCGAGAGCATTGCTTATATGTGCGTTTCGATATTATATTAGTTCTGATTCGTGCGTGAGTATATTTATAAGGTTGCACTCGCACACCATTAGTGATTATTACCAGAGGTCCATTGTGGTCGTCTCTTTAAAACTTTGGGTAATGGTGCTACTGGGAGATTGTTTAGTATGACTTTACAACTAAATAATGAGAGAGGTTATTAAGAATATTGTTGACTAACTAAAAGGATATACAGTCTCTATGTGTATTATAATTAATACAGTTTATATAGTCCAACAAAGAATTAATGGCATAAAACATGAGGGAATCTAAAATCATGAATAAACCAAAAAATATGGTTGACGTTATTGGCGAGAACGATTTGAGGAGGCTCTTGTTTATTTGCTTATTTATTGAAAATCGTAAATATATATATATATATATATATATATATATGAAATTGTTTATGCATGTTGTGACTATACGATCCTAAAAGTCTAACAAAAAAGGTAAAAGTTATTACCAAAATATGATTTATTGTTGTTAATTAATGCACTTAGATATATACTGTATTACAAATTGTAATTATTTGCAATTTTTAGAATGTTGTTTCAAAGAAAACTTGATATATAAACTTCTAATAGTTAAGACTCCCTTTGTTTTGATATAGTATACGATTTTAATGTATAAATTAAAACAAAAAGAAATTAAATATGTCATCTAGTATTGAGATTTTTTGACAAAAACGGTTTTAGTGTTTTTTTTTAAAATACTCTTTACTACTAAATCTAGAAAATTTATTAATTTTTATAAGATTTAGGAAGTATGTCTTGATGATAACTGCTATAAGGGTATTGTAAGAGTATTAAAAAAATTAATAAATTTAAGTATGTATTAATTAATTGTAAGGTTTACATAGTATTTATATGTTTTATAAAGTATTTATAAGATATTTTAAAAATGTTACCAATTATCACTAGTTTTAACGGTAGTTAATTTTTATTTATTATTTAAGTTTCATAATATACGATGTTTTAGAGGTTTTTGCTTGTTTCATAATATAAGATGTTTTTAATTTTTGAGGCAACTTTTAGACTACTTTTATATTTTATTATTATTTATTTTATGCAGTCTTTTTTGTGATTGGTTAAACTTTTTAAAAGTAAACATTTCTTATTATGCGTGTTTTGGCTAAAACATCTTATATTTTGAAACGGAGGGAGTATGAAATAGATAATGAATGAATAACTAAGAAAATTTTACATTTATGTTGCATATTAGTTAGTGAAACTTGGACAACTTTTATCTGGAGAATACATGCAAGTTATTGTTTTTCATGACTATTTTGGTGTAATTTGAAAAGCCAAAAATGATAAAGTTTTCAAAATTCTAGATAAAATCCCAATCAATTTATAAATATAATGATAAATCAAAATATACCAATAGGAGATGGCACACAATAATAGGTAATATAAAGCATTATAATTTAATCAATCTTATTTAACCTAAGGGTTTTGGGTAATCGGACAATTTATATGGTAATCATAAATTTAATTACGGAAAAATTTCACCTTATTACCATGACAGAAATTTCAACTTTTATCATAAATTTCACCTTATATATTTATACCATGACATGTATGTTTGAACAACAAAAAACAACACTAGTCTTGACATCAAACGTTTTGGAATGATGAAATTAGATTTGGTCTCTGGGGAATTGTAGAATTAGATATAGAATATATTTGACTTTACTAATTCACAAAATTTTGGTATTTATACAAAATAGTCATCACATAAGATTAACTTAAACCCCATGAACTATAGGAACCTAAACCCTATTACAACAAGACTTTAAATCCTTATTCGAAAAGGAATTAAAAAGTATCAATGTATCATTATATACATACTTATCCTCAATATCCCCTCCCCTCCCCTCATTTCTTCCATTATGTTAGAGTGTGAAGAGTTTGTATTTGAACATCCAACTTAATTATAGGAGTGAGAAACTGCCTATGATCAAAAATCTTCAAAAATCTTCAAAAAAATGTTCACAAGTTGGTCAGTAGTACAAACTTGATAAATAGTGATCATGACGTCATTGCTAATTCTTTTTTTTTTTTTGACCTCCATTGCTAATTCATTTTATCGTTATATATTTTTGTTGTAAGTAGTGTACGACTTTTAAAAACTAGTTATAAAACTGATATTGAATATTTATATTAGAAAAAATTACTACAAATATAACATTTATGTTTTATGCTTTCTCTTAACTATTCTTATAGTATCATTTATTATTTTTCTTTCAGTTGAAACAATTCTATTGTTTTGTATTATAAATCCGAACCACTATTCCTATACTACTATACTGCCGCCATAGCCAAAATAGTGACAATCTAACAATTTTGGTTATTAAACTAATAAATTTTTTATAGTTCCTTTGTAGATACCATATGTATCACGTCAAGTCGGATCCTAGAAATGGCGAAACAAAACATCAAGGACCATCTTCACATGAATTCACGTGTCAATTGTCAAACCAATGGGACGTATATAGTGATTCTATTAATACAATTTAAATATTTTTGAATATTATATCGTATAAGTTACAACTTACAACATCTGGGGTCACATCATCGGAAAGCTTAGGGACAGCATTAGTTACATAATCAGGCCAATTTACTCCATTAACTATAATTGTCAAGTGCCATATAAGTTTCTGGTGATTTAGCACTTCATTATTGACTCTATAAACTAAAATTAAGATTAAAAGGTCATGTTAATTACGAGATGATTATGCCTCAGAGAAACCAAAAAAATATAGGTATTCAAACCAAAATCTATATATGTTTTGCGACATACGAACATTAAATATATGTATGTATATTATGTTTATATATATATTTGTCAAATTAGTGGAGTATGTTTTATCTATCTATACCAGTACTCATATATATATATATATATGAATGTACACTTAAATATATCATTTATGTAAATATATCTATATTTATATATACTATGTAAATATTGTTATTTTAACTTTGTGACGCAAGATCAATTAAAGTATTTATATTTGTATATAATAGTGCAAATTTTCGTATTGTATATATATTAAAGGATGAAAATGCCTAGGAGTGAATTGTTTTAGGATACGCGAAAAACAAACAAATAGGCATATGCTTAAACTAAATGTGTAATATAGATATATAAATATGCATATTTTATGTTTCTATTTTGATATCCATTGAACTTTGGATGAAGTAAATAAATGTTTTATTATTTAATTTGATTATATTTAAACAGTTTATTTTCTGATTAATTATATGAATGTAGATTACAATTGAACACTTGGGTCTTTTGTACAAACATCTTTCTTTGTAAGAAACTATGTACCCCAAAAAAAAATCGAGGATGACAAGTAAATAGATTTGCCATTTTTCAATGAAGTTGTAATGCACTTTGGAAGCTGCAAAAGCCGCAATTTCATTCTTAATAACTGCGGTGTATATTGGCATCCACTAAACCTAATTAATGAAATTTGGACCACTTAATAAACAAATGAAATTAATATTACTTCCATATTGCTCCTACTAACCACTTTTATAGTGAAATACTACTTTGTTCTAATTTAATCAGTCTATGAATCCATTTAATTCTCTTAATTATATCCTTGTATTAGTAGTATAGATTTTAATATTACTAAAGAGTTATTTTTGTTTTTCACAGTTTCATATATATACTTACACATATCTAATTTTTATCAACTAAATTTTATTTCCATTTAAATCTTTTTTGGAACAAAATATAAACCCATAATGTAATGTATTTTGAGAATTGCCCAAAATATTAGCCCATATTGTATTGTATGTTTCTCAAGTATTTATGATAAATTATTTTGTTTGACAATTGTATTATACATTTATAGTTGTTCTAGAATTACCCAAATATAAAACTTGCCAATATTTTTTTTTAAAGCAAAGAGTAACCAAAATATAAGCAAAAAAAAGAACGAAATTCCAATAAAACAGAGGTAAAATATTTTGATATTTACTACTCCAATATCTATACAATCTTATTATATAAAGTTGGGTTTTGAAAATTAGCCATTACCAATATTTTGACACTTTTCAAGTTATCAATCTAATATTTTGACATGTGTGAAAGTTAATATTTAAAAAGAGATTTAAAAGTTACGACAAAAAACAAAAAATATTGTTTTAAACAGAATTACAAAAATTAAACCGTTTTTTAAAATAATTATAAGGAGATTATATATATTAATTCTTAAAATTCGAAATTATAACATTATTTACTTATTTTTAATTTTAAGTAATTAATTCTACAAAAACATAGAATAGGGATTAAAGAAAATATAAATTATTAATTCAAAAAAATGTAAATACTTACTTCTATATAAACATAGATCGTCTCATATTTTCCATCTAACAAAATAATTTCTTCAAAAATATTGTTTTAAAATTTGTTCTATTGGTAAAACTGTTTTAATGGGAAGGTAAGTTTATCTTATTTTTTAAAATCAAAATTTTCTCCTACTTTTTTTTTTTTTTCAATTTGGAATATGTAAGATTAATATGATGACCCAAGAAAAAAAGGAAGATTAATTTATATGTCTTCTTTATAATACTATATTTTAAAATTTATTGTAGTAGTTTTAGATTTTTTTATTTAATTTATTTTCATCTTTATATAACAAGATTCGTTATGATTTTAAAATATATATTTTATATTATTTTTAATTTTTTTAGTAAAGGATATGTAAAATCAATATTTATTTTTTTTCTTAATATTTTTAATTTTGAAGTATTTTTAATTTTTTTTAGTTTATTTTGTATCTCTAAATTATCTAAGATTCAGATAGTATCGTGCTTATAATTTTCAATTTTAATTTTTATTATGTCAAATTAACTATCTTTCAATTTCTCAAATTTTATTGGATTGGTCATAAACTCATTGCAATCGTGTAGATATTTTTTCTTTTTATCCACAATATTTTTGAGTAAACAATTTTAGAAATATTTTAGTAATTATACAAACTGTCACAAACAAATTTTAGTGGTGAAAATGAATTGTGTCAAATTGAAAGTAAATAAACAAAAATTGGTTTAATTTGTTCATGTAACAACCCGTTCCGTGGATCCCACTAGTCTCCCGCTAGATGCCCAAACATACCGTCCGTGGACCAAGCTAGCCCCCCGCTAGCCGCCCAAACAGACCTCAAGCTGGCTCTGCAGGGCATCGATCCTAACACCTCACTATGGCAGCTCAATTGGTGACAGCTTGTCATGTGGGAAGGTTGTTAAAGGATGGGGACCAGCCCAAGATGGTCTTGCAGGACATCAATCCTAACCCCTCACTCTGGACAGGAACTATTCATCCAAATCCACGAGTAGGTTATTGGTGCGCCAGACGTTCCTCGAACCCTGGTCCCCACCCTTTAACAACCTTCCCACAGGACAAACTGTCACCAATTGATCTGGATGAATAGTTCCTGTCCACAGTGAGAGGTTATGATCGATGTCCCGCAGGACCAGCTTGGGGTCCATTTGGATGGCCAACAGGGAGCTAGTGGGGTCCATAGACGGTCCGTTAGGGCAGCTAGCGGGGGCTAGTGGGGTCCACGGGACGGGTTGTCATAGTTCACAAAGTCATTTTATAGGTAGTGTTAAAGAGCAAACTTTAACAATAATATATTTTTAGATGTAAGAACATATTTTTAGTGGTAAAGCATATAGTAAAATTGTGCGTGGATTCTAATAAGATGATGTTTTGACAGGTTAACTCCATGTAAAACATGAATAAGTTGCGAAACGTTTTTGAAATTTGACAATATTGGTCCTTGGTTGACTAGCCAATTCTTTGCTTGGTTGTGGGTTTGACCTCCCGTAATACTATTCAGATTGATTAATGTTTAAAAAAGTTTTGGTGGCTCATAATATAGCTTTAGATTATTATAATAATAATTTTAAAATATAAAAATATAAATTAGTGTATTAAAGTAAAAAATTATCTCTAACTAAAAATATTTATATATTTACTTCTGGAAAATATATTTTCAAGTACAAAAAAATATTAATATATTCTTTTAAATTTTTATTTTAGTAGACATTTTTAAAATCCGCGCATCAATCAGGTCCTAATCTAGTATTGATTTAATAATGTATGCTTAAAAATATATAATTTAATCAATTCTATAAAACAATTATTAAGTTAAGGTGTCTTTTTTTTCTTTCTATAAAGCAATTATTAGGTTTTCTTTGCAAAACATAAAAGGCTAATCCTTCTTTGCAAAAGAAAACACTTAATCCTTCAGAAAAGGATTCTTTAGCACCTTAAAAAAGTTAAAGACGGTCTCATCCTAATTAAAGCACTCTGCTTCGTTTTTTTCCTGACGATTTGACGAGACTCTCCTATCCACCACAAAGGAATCATTTGTTACCGAAAATATCAGTAAACTTACAATTGGTTGGAATCTTAAAATGTCTAATTAATAAGCTGATTCGTATGATTGAACTAGACAAAAGATTTCCATCAATTGTATTACATCATTCCCCACTTCGCAATTGCATTAATATATACTTGTTTCAGAAAGAAAGTAATAAGAAAATATATTAATATATATGAAACGTCCAAATTGAAGGTTGTTGATTAAACCCTAGTCACATACCATTTTGTATGTTTTCTTTAACAAACATATCTAGAGTTGTCCTACTCCTAATATGTACTAAAATTTTGGCTATAAATTAAAGAGATTAAAAGTTGGATATTACTCATCTAAATCCAGCTTCTTGCTTAAAACGATAAACTAACATTAAGCTAGCATAACCTAGAAACTGATAATATTTCTTGCTACTACTTCCAAATTTTCAGTAGGATAAACTAACATTAAGTTAATTTCTACGGTTCTAACTTCTACCTAAACATACATTATACAGTAACCCGATTTTATATGTGGGTCACATCATTTGGACAAAGCGTAATCGGAGGCGTATTGACATTGTAAGATATCGATCCCACATGTTAATATCTCTTTGCTAACTATCAAAAAATAGTTTTTCATTATTTGGTTCTAGTTTATGTATTAGTGTAATATTTATGGAGTATTAATTTCTTAGGTAGTTATCATTAATTCGAAAATGATAAAATTCGTATAACAAAAGAAGAGAAAAGATTGGTGTTTTGTTATATTTCCAATGGAGAAAAATAAAGAAAAATAGGAAAGGCGCAACAAAAGTCTGAAACAAAGACAAAAGAAACTGGGGGATCAATGTCTCGCCAAGTTGTGTGCTCTGTTCTAATAGGGTTGAAAGTCATGAACATCTTTTTTTCCAGTGTGCTTACTCTTCGGAGTGCGTTTGCGGGCAGAATCATATCATCTCCACCAGCGGGTCTAAGCTCTATCTCCACCAGGATCCTTCAAGTAGCGCAACAACAACCACGTTCCAACGCTGCAACCATCGTCAAACTCGTCCTCCAAGTCACCTGCTATCTTCTTTGGCGGGAAAGGAATGCCAGGATCTTCACCAACGTCTCGTCTCCTCCTTCAGCGGTTCAAGCCGGAGTGGATCGTACAATCTGTGATCGTCTCCTGTCCCTACCTGGAGCTACTGTTTCTTCTTCGTCTCTGTTAGCTTCATATTTTGGTTGTATTAGTTTCCTTTTCTAGTTTCTTTTTCCTTTTTTGTATAAAGCTTAACCTTTTACAAAAAAAAAAAAAAACAAAGACAAAAGTGGAAACTGATCAGCTTTTGACTGATTCAACATATCCTCACGTGTACTTGCTTTTTCCTCCCGTAGATACCGGGCAACCCTCACCTCCAAATTTGTCTAACATTTATTGTAATCTTTTAATATAAAAATGAAATAGTATAATGTTGTTCCATCTTCTCTTTTATTTTTACTAGTATTGTATATCATCACTCTTACATGTTTTTACACATTTTTTTGCAAATACTTTATAATATGTTATGCATATGTAATATGTTATAAACATAACTACGAAAATATAATCTATACCCATCCACAATGACTTGTTGTTAACAATATGTATTGTGTAGTGTACGTTTGAACTCGAGTGATAAGACAATCCGACACCAATATGCTGCGACATACTATATCTTGTTCTTGTAATCATATGTGATGACTGATGAGTATATTCATTGTAGCGGATTGATCAACGATGTGATTAGGATA
>NC_025694.1:14868440-14872639 GCF_000633955.1 Camelina sativa | reverse complement strand
ATTCAACATATCCTCACGTGTACTTGCTTTTTCCTCCCGTAGATACCGGGCAACCCTCACCTCCAAATTTGTCTAACATTTATTGTAATCTTTTAATATAAAAATGAAATAGTATAATGTTGTTCCATCTTCTCTTTTATTTTTACTAGTATTGTATATCATCACTCTTACATGTTTTTACACATTTTTTTGCAAATACTTTATAATATGTTATGCATATGTAATATGTTATAAACATAACTACGAAAATATAATCTATACCCATCCACAATGACTTGTTGTTAACAATATGTATTGTGTAGTGTACGTTTGAACTCGAGTGATAAGACAATCCGACACCAATATGCTGCGACATACTATATCTTGTTCTTGTAATCATATGTGATGACTGATGAGTATATTCATTGTAGCGGATTGATCAACGATGTGATTAGGATATATGACTTGCAAACCCAAATTCAAGGCACTAGGACCGACTGGGGTCAGTTACTTAGGCTTGTAGAAACAGGATGAACTATTTTGGAATTAGTATTTTATTTTTAGCCCAACTGATTTATCTATTTTAGCCCATGATCGTAGAGGTGGTAGAACTTGAAGAAGGAGCATTTTAATTTCAAACTTTGTTATTTGGAAATCCGTGTTAAGTTTTTTCTCTTCTTTTAAGATTAAGATGTTTAAAAATGCAAAACACAATCAAATTAGTACTACATAACATCATTAATATGAAAGTAGAACTGATCCTAGGAACTCGCATCAGTAAATATTGATATTTGTAAACTCAAGTCAACATTTTTTTGTAGTGTATTCTGACTTAATATTGATCTTTATTCAGTTTTCTGAGGAGGAAATATATATTTGTTGTTTAGGCAAACATATTCTTCATAGTTTGGCAATACGACCCTGAGTTTTCTTAAATTTGTAAACTTATAATATAGAATATGTTACGGCAGCCACCTAAATGATTTTAACATATAGGAAGGTAACAATACTAACAAGTTTACAAACAGTTAACCCAAAACACTATCTTTCTCAGCACGCAAGGTCTTTAGCTTCTCAGCTTCCAATTCAATCTTCAGCTTCTCCACCATCTCTAGAAGCTCTTCTTCTCTACTCTTCTCTTCCTTTTCCCCACTCAATGCTTCGATTATAATCGACACTCTCGCTCTTTGATGCTCTAAACTTTTCTTCAACACCGTCAGTTTCTCTAACACCAAATCTTTATCAAACCCCACAACCTGAGCTTCCTGGTTCTTAGTTTCCTCCTTTGACAAATCAAAACCGAGTTCAGACCCGGTTATTGTGATGTTTTCTTCTTCCGGTTTGTCTTGGATTTGATCTTCTATACGTGGACTGGACTCAGAAGTGTCTGATTCAGTAGTTGGGAATACTGGACTAAGTTGGAGATCGTCTTCACGAAAATTCCAACCACTGATTCTTCTGTTCTTCACTATCTCTTCATCTTCATCTTCTTCATCATCTCCAACACTCTTGATCAAAACATGACTCTCTATAAACATCTGCTCTGCATTTGACAAAGTATGCAACACGTTCTTGACCACAAAGTCGACTCCTTTACAGTTCTTGAAGAACGGGTGCTTCAACAACTTCTCTGCAGATGGTCTTTTAGCAGGATCTTGCTCTAGACACAAACCAACCATTTCTCTAAATGCTTTTGAGAACTTCTTGTTACCCTTTTTGCTGCTTCCGCTTGTACTGATCTCGTAATCAGAAAAATGAAACCTTTTGGTGATCTTCATGAGCAAACTCTTCAACGGCGGTAAGTGAGATAGCGGAGGTCTCCCGTGAGCTAACTCCAACGCTGTTATCCCGAACGACCAAATGTCTGCTTTGAAACCGTACCCTGTGTGAGAGTGAACCACTTCCGGAGCCATCCAATACGGCGTTCCCGCTATATCAGTTAACCTTAAAGAAGACGATGTGGTTCCAGAGGACGTCGTCACAGGTTCATAGATCGATGCAGATACTCCGAAATCAGCGAGCTTTACGGATCCATCAGAATCTACAAGAATGTTACCGGCCTTGATGTCACGGTGCAAATGACCCTGATCGTGAAGATACGAGATTGCATTCAGAGTTTCCTTGAGGAATACGGAAATGCAGTTTTCTGGTAACCCACTAGGAAAAGAAGAAGAGACGATGGAATGAAGAGAGCCGCATGACATGAAAGGCATAACCACCCAAAGACATCGATCAACTGTGAATGAACAATAAGCATTGAGGATATTCGGGTGAGAAAGCAGAGACATGGTCTTGGTTTCACGGCGAAGGCTGTCGAAGTCAGCCCGAGACTGATCAAGATTGATAGCTTTGATGGCAACTACCATTGAGTTCATGGGAATGCATATGGCCTTGTAGACTGAAGCACTAACACCAACTCCTATCTTGCAGATGATCTCGTAGGCCTCAGAATCAAGAGGGAGTTCAAGCTTGTTACGAGCCATAAGAGATGAGTACACTCTCAGTTATTGAATCGTTAGTTTTTTGGTGGAAGTGTGGTCTTTTTGAGGCTAATAGTAGTATAAGGCTATTCATATAGGTGTGAGAAAGGAAAGATTTGGTTTAGCATGTGAACTCAAAAAAAAAAAAAAAAGCCTTAAATGTCAAAAAGCAGAACCTTATCCCTTACTTACAGGTGATGAATATGTTGATGAAACAATAAGATGAAGCATGTGAAAGTGCTAACTAACTAACCTTAGTTAATGAGATCCTAAACCTTTGGCCTTTTCAAGAACCCAAAAGGCAAACACAATCTTTCCACTTCAAACGTCAAATTTACATACCATACCCTTTTCTAGTTAAGATCAAGTTTACAGAAACAAGTAGATATTAACATAACATCAATGAAATAAGTCACTCCATGGTAACAAGAATACTTAATGAGTTAGNCTCTCTTCTTGATTACACTCCCTAAAACTTCCTCTCCCATTGCACAATCTCAACTTTAATTGAATCTTCAACTTCTACTAATCCATCAGAAACCCCTAATTTCTCAGAATTCTCGATTTTTCTAACTTTCCTAACCCTAAAACTCGGCTTATTAACATTTTTCACATCAGAGACATCCCCAAAATCGTTACTTTCGGAAACCCTAATTCGCTTCCCCGAATTACCCTGACGCTTATTGTTCCTCCTTGGTCGAGGCGGAAGCTTCTTCTTCTGCTCCTCCTGAACAACATCATCAATAATNCTTGATGTAACATATGAGCATTCCCGTGACAACAAAAACACTACAGGCTCGGGTAAGAGACAAAAACAAAATGGAGCTATCAATATATCTTTCAGAAATTTAAAGCTACAGTCAGATATTCAGATATCTAGACCCAATTAAAGATATTTTTCGAGGCACTTCTGAAGGACTTGCTTTTGCCGTTGACCACATGAGATGAAAAGAGAGAATAGAGCAAAGACGTCAGCCTTCTTGTCATCTGGTAAAATGAATTGTTCAAGCATTCAAACATCAGTATGCTAAGATAAAATTGTCAATGAAACAGGACTTGTATAATTAAAAAGACTGAGATATGAGTCTCGATGTCCTTGAAACCTACTACTATATAATGGGCACAAGCCTGAAACTTATGAAACCTACTCAAACACACTCCACTGTTTACTTTGTCTCACACGCAAAGCAAATGCAAGTAAATCATTGCAGTCCAAACTCTAAGCTACACAGCCAAGAAAATAAGAAAACTTGTACCTGTAACTATGTGTTTCTTATTCCATGAAGTGAAGCTCGGTGTGCAACATAGCAGTTGCACACTTTTCCAATTCAACAAACACACGCTTTAGCCTGAACTTGTCTCTGCTCTGAAACAAACTCGCGAACTCTCTGAGGTTTACTTCGCATGGGCTCAATCATACTTTCGGTCTCCTGATTGATCTCTTTTGACAGATGACCCTCCAGAAAACTAAACAATGCTCCTAATGTCATCTTTCCTAAATCCACCTCCACCACTGTACCACGCTCATTCTTCAAATCTTCTTCAACAGGACAGCTTAGACCTTGGACTCCAGCATCAGTATCCTCCTCACCTTCAAAGCTCTTCTGCTCTGCTGTCTTCTTCTTCTTCTTCCCACAACTCTTTCTGGCTCGTTTTAAAACCATCTCCAATTCCAAATAAGAATCCCCAACAATATCAATCTTCTTGCTTCTCGTAATCCTCTTCTCCTTCAAAGTCTCT
>NC_025694.1:14830215-14864388 GCF_000633955.1 Camelina sativa | reverse complement strand
ACTAATCCATCAGAAACCCCTAATTTCTCAGAATTCTCGATTTTTCTAACTTTCCTAACCCTAAAACTCGGCTTATTAACATTTTTCACATCAGAGACATCCCCAAAATCGTTACTTTCGGAAACCCTAATTCGCTTCCCCGAATTACCCTGACGCTTATTGTTCCTCCTTGGTCGAGGCGGAAGCTTCTTCTTCTGCTCCTCCTGAACAACATCATCAATAATAAAGTTCACAACAATAGATGTATACTCACCGAGTTTGATAACATCGCCGTCTCGTAGATCTACCGGCGTCTCAGAATCGAGATCGTTCGAGTTCAGTAAAGTACCGTTGGAAGATCCAAGATCTTGGATTACCCAATTCCCAGAACCCGATTCTGCGATCCGGAGGTGCTTGGTGGAGATTCCGGCGTCTTTGATTACGATTTCGTTACCACGAACGATTCGACCGATACGAATCGTAGACCCGGGTTTGTAATCTAGAGTATCGCCTTCTCTTGGACCTTTGACTATTGCTAATCTCAGCGACGGTGTTCCCATTGTTCACTGTAATCAAACCGTTGCGCTTGAAGCTTGACTTGAGTCCCGAATGGGCAATTTGAATTTTTGGGTTAAGCGACTTCAGCACGTGTGAGATTTGTTCGCACGACTCTGTGCTAACTCAATTTTGAGAAAAAGGATATAAATCATTTCAAACTGCAATCTCAGTTTCGGTTTAAATTCGGTTAGATATTTTTTTGGTTTTTAGTTATTCACCCCTCTTAAGAAACAAATTGTTAATTAAAGTAAACAAATTTTGTAGATCAATAAATTTTAAAATTATTAATTCTATGATTATATTATATTTTTAAGTATAAAATCTAAACCTTAGCCATTTTTATAAACCCAATATAATTTTGTTTTATTGCGTAATTTGAACCTTATCCACTCTTTTATAAACTTAAACTGAAATATAATGTTGTTTAATTGTAAAATCTAAACCCTATACCCTAACCACTTTTTCATAAACCCAAAAAGACATATAATTTTGTTTAATTATAAAATCTAACTCCTAATCACTCTTTTATAAATCCAAACCCACAAATAATTTTGTTTAATTGTAAAATCTTAAACCCTAAAAACCCTAACCAGNTCTTCTTCAACAGGACAGCTTAGACCTTGGACTCCAGCATCAGTATCCTCCTCACCTTCAAAGCTCTTCTGCTCTGCTGTCTTCTTCTTCTTCTTCCCACAACTCTTTCTGGCTCGTTTTAAAACCATCTCCAATTCCAAATAAGAATCCCCAACAATATCAATCTTCTTGCTTCTCGTAATCCTCTTCTCCTTCAAAGTCTCTTCCTTTTCTACAATTCCAATGCTCCTGCTCCTTGTNACATATAATTTTGTTTAATTGTAAAATCTAAACTCTAACCACTCTTTTGCAAATTCAAACCAACATATAATTTTGTTTAGTTGTAAAATCTTAACCTTAACATTTTTTTATAAACCCAAACTGAAATATCATTTTTTCATTTAAAATATATATAACCCGAATCCTCTATTATAAACCCAAACCAACATATAATTTTTTTCATTGAAAAATATAAATCCTAATCATCCTTTATAAACCCAAACCGATATAACTTGAGTAATAAAAAAAACTATATAACGGAGCCTCTCCTTTCTCCTTTAGCAAAGATGTCCACATGTAACGAGTATGATCATCAACAAGGACAAAAATATACCTGTTTCCTGTAGCTGTGCTTGGAGTTATAGGTCCACAAAGATCCCTATGAATCAATTCTAGCATATTGGTTGCCCGATATGATGTTGCTTGTGGAAATACTTGTCTAACTTGTTTACTGAGTAAACATGAGCCGCAAATCTCCTTCTAAAAATTGACATCCGTAGTATCTTGGACAAACTTCTTTTCAAACATTGACTTTAATGTTGTCGAGTTTACGTCCCCCAATCTCGCATGCCACCTACTAGCGTTGCTTGTTTGTGAAAAGTTGAGGTTCGTAGTATCTCTGACCGTAGTACCTCTGATCCCCATTCTCACTTTGTAGAGACAGTTTAATGACCGTTCAGCTTTAGCAAGTAGTTTCCCGTGTTGATCGTGCATAGTTTAGATTCCTCCTCTTAGTATTATGTCACATCCTGATTCAGTGGTTTGCCCGAGACTTATGATGTTGCTTTTCAGGTTTGGTATATAGTAGACGTCTGTCATAACTCGTGGCTCTCCGTACATATCAGTAAAAGCAATGGATCCTTTCCCTTTGATATCTATTCGAGAGTCATCTCCAAAACGTACCTTCCCAGTGATAGAAGTGTCAATCGAATCAAAATAGCGTAGGTATCCAGACATGTGGTTACTGGCTCCATTATCATGGTACCAAACATTCTCTTCCCTTGTATTTGTTTCAAACTTGCTTGGTATGCATCGTTCTTCATTCAAGAAGACAATCTCGTGCATCTTGTGTTTCAGTTTTCTCATCTTCATGTGTTTCTTGCAACTTAAGCAATCGATCTGGGAAATTGAAAGTGAAGTGTCCGGTCTTGTCGCAACGAAAGCATGTTATTGTAGACAAGTCTCGACCTCCGCCAAAACCTCGTCCTCCACCAAACCGCCCACGACCTCTACCTCTGTAAAAGGATCTTCCACCTCGTCCCCTGTTTCGATAATCTCCGTTATAATCACGGTTTGTGTAATTAGATTGTCCCTCCATGTTCGCATAGAGCAGCTTGGTGTGGTCATCTTGTATCTCTGCTTCCTCTGAGATTCGTTCTTCATATGCTTTTAAGCGTCCAACAGTGTCCACGAAACTTGTGGTGTTGAGATCCAACACTTGCTCCAACGATGCAACCATGTGTATAAATTTTGTTCTTGGAAGACACTTTAAAAACTTCTTCACCATCCTTGATTCTTCAAGATTTTCTCCTAGTGCAGCCATCTTGGCTGAGATTTCAGATAGTCTTCCCACAAAATCATCGACCTTCTCGGTGTCCTTCATACGCAAACGATCAAACTTGGCCATAAGAGTCTACAGACGAGCCTCTTTCACCCTTTCTGCTCCCACATGTCTTGCCTTGATTGCTTCCCACATCTTCTTCACCGAGTCAAGTTCGCCGACTTGCAAGGTAAGAGATTCGGGTATGGATTGACAAGCAAGGAAATCGCCATGTTG
Source organism: Camelina sativa (assembly GCF_000633955.1). Taxonomy (NCBI): domain Eukaryota; kingdom Viridiplantae; phylum Streptophyta; class Magnoliopsida; order Brassicales; family Brassicaceae; genus Camelina; species Camelina sativa. Next base: position 14,861,222 of record NC_025694.1, on the reverse strand, counting down.
TTTTTGTCAACGTTGATGGCGTCTGTTGCAGATTCTGGTTCTATAACCTCCCACACTTTATGGACCCTAAGCGCAATCCTCATCTTCATGGCCCATACGGTGTAGTTCACTGTATTTACATCAGACATGAGATAGAAGGAGATCCTCCTCCTCCTTCCTTTGATGTGATGGTTGAGATGGTAAGATCTCCCATCTTTGATAATCGTCTGAAGCTCTGATACCAATTATTGTTTTCAAGCTTTGAGATCAAACTTAAAAGAACAACTCTTCTTTTATTAGCTTAGAAAAATTCATCGAAAACTAAGTTCTCAATCTCTCAAACTCTCTTAAGGTTGTGTCAAAACTCAACACCCTAATTTATATAATCGTCAATCCTATTCCTAATTGAAATAACATTTGGTTTAGATAACTCCTAAACCAAACTCATCCTTATCTCTTTAACAAAACACACTTTAGTTAGGAATAGGATAACTTCTAACTAAGTCTATCCAACAAAAGAAACATTGACGCATCAATTTTTGATTTGTTTGAAGCATCAAATTTTTTTGGGCCAACAATAGTTGCAAATTGGCCAGTTCTTTCGAATCTGAAGCAATCGAGGAGATTTTTGAGATTAGCAGGATATTACAAGCGACTTTTCCAGAAACTTAATCACCTTTCAAGACCATTGACAACATTGACTAAAACAACATCTTTTATTAGGCCAAAAGAATCTCATATTGCATTTGCATAGGTGGAGACAGACGGTTGAAGAACATGTTGTTCATCCTTCTTAACAAAAAAGTGTGGATCTGTTCATCTTCTTCATTATGAGATTTTTCTTAAATTAATCTTATAATCGTTCTCTCTCTAGATTTATGGGTGTAATCGCTGGTTTGCTTATCTTGTTAGAGTTATTTCTCAATTCTATACTCTCAAAAGGTCGGAATGAGTCTTTTTTTTTTCAATGATATTTTAGTTAAGTAGCTTAGTTAAGTAGCTTATTACAGAGGAGAAACTAAACTTAAGTCTCCAAAATCTCAGAAGTCACAAGTAATCCGCCAAATATCATATTATATCACCGAAAAATTACTCGAAAAATAACCATCCAATCATCTAAACTTGTGTCCGTTTACCACCATAACCATCATATCATCTCAGAAACCCCGTGTTTGCCCTTCTCGTGGGCACTGAGAGCAGCCTCGTCCTTGAAAGGCCTTTTGCACGATTGGTAGAAGTATGGAACTTTTTTGGCCTTCTTTCCTGGTCGAGGAAGATCCTCCACATCATTCCCATCATGAGGATCAACATCATTCCAAAGACCAGACTTCTCCTTATAACCGTCTAGGTCCGGACTTTTGTAGCCAAGAAAAGTCACATCTCCTTTGCCCGTGTGAGTGTTTGTTCCACCACAAACATTAATTCAATTTGTTAGTTTGATTCTTAATCGAAAGTATTTGATTATTTTTATTACTAATTTTATGTAATTTTAAGCGGTTAACGTTTAAATGTAAAATGCTAAATATGATACTTTTCGACTTTTCGTCAAAATAACTTATACTCCTCCGTTTCATAACATATGATATTTTAGAAAAGTTTTTGTGATTCATAATATATGTTTTCAAGTTTCTATGCAACTTTTTGATTAATTTAATAATTTTTATTATGTAGTTTTGTTTATGATTGATGAAATTTTTAAAAGTAGTCAATTCTTAATCTGCTTTTAATTAAAACATCCAATATTTTGAAATAGATGGAGTATTAATATAAAAAATCATCGTACAAAAGATATACAATCCAAAAAGAGGATCTAGACAATCAGAATAAAAGTACAAATGTGGTAAAATCAGAAACAAAATACATATATTATGTTATACTTAAAAATATAAATAAATATTAAACTATAAAAAAGACAAAAACATTAATTTAAGGGCTGTTATTGGAGATGTGATTTCTAAATCCATATAGAATTGTAAATAATAGAAATCAAAACATATGAATTTTGAAATAACATGTTTTATCCTTGGATTTGAATCATTCTATTTTACGCTTTCAAATCCATTTAAATCCATTTAAAACATAATGTGGATTTTGAAATCCAAAAACAAATCATTAAATGAATAACATATGATTTTAATTAAATAATAGGTATTAACCTGCGGTAAACCGCAGACTGAACTTTTTATCTGATATAAATTTTTGTTGTTGTTATGTTATTAATAATCCTTTGTGTTATAATTTTGTTTGCTTATATATAATAATTTGTATGTTAGAAATGTTTTTTACAGAATTTATATAATGGTGTTTTAGATCATTCTTATTAATTACTACAACCAAAAACTTGTTCACCATAATTTTCTGAATCATCTACACTTTGAACAGAGTGATTCATTTATAATTAGTTAAATAAGTGAAGTTCCGTCAAAATTATATCTACCATTTGAAGAGTCTGATAAATCATCTTCTCGTATTTTGCTTCTATTCACCGGGGTACGTCGTCAATGATTATGCTTGTTTGAGTGGATATCTCATAACCTTATTAATAATAATATGTTAGTTATGTGAAATTTTTTCTAATGATAATATCGAAACATAATTACTATAGATTATGTCATTAACGGGGCTTTTCATCTTATTGTTTTTTTCACCTTCGTGAAAATGGGAGAGAAAGAGTGTGAGAGAGAAGCTATAATGATATCTTATTTTAGGTGCATGTATATCGGTATTTAGTTGCACTAATTATACAATCTTATAACTATTCACCAATTTAAAGTTTTGAAAAACAAAACCTTTTTCTCCTATATAAAAATTCTAATGACTATTTAAATATATGTCGCTCAGCAATCTTAACATGGTATCCATGCTATTGAATTTTTTGAAAACCCTAGACAATCATTTTGCCCTATAACTTTCCACCAGAACTACACTTTTTTTATTATTTACCATTTTTTATACAATTTTCTCATTGCATTTTTACACTTAGGATTATTTTAAATTAAACCAGTTAGTCTAAAAAATATTTATTTATCTATTAAATGACATAGTGATGTAGATAACCATGTGAACCATAAAAGATATGAATTTGATTTTAGAAACACAAAAATACATCAAAACTTTCTCCGCTAGGTTTAAATTTTTGTTCACGTTTACATATTTTACGGATTAAACATATTTTTACACAAATTAAACGCAAACTTGAATAAACAGATTAAAAACTTTACTTACAGATTTTATTTATACAAACAAATCTTAAATCTTAAATAATAATATTATTCATAATTTTTATTTGAATCGATTTATCCCGCCCTATGTACGGGTTGGTACCTAGTGATGTCTTATTTTAGGTGCAAGTATATCGGTATTTAGTTGCACTAATTTTTATTTTTACGCCAATTAATATTTTAATTAGATGAGTAATTGTCTTTAGTACCCTTAATGATTTTATCTTTGTTTGTACTATTTCTAATGGCATTTCATTATAATTTTTTATACATTCGAATGTTAATTTCATATTTGTACTTCACAATTAATATAGTAGGATTTATAAATTATATAACCAATAACACATTATCTTGATAAGTATTTTAAAATCAATAATTGAATAACACATCATTTTTTTTAATTTCCAAATCGATAGAAATTCATAACAAAAATCATAAAACCAATAACCCACAAAAACAAAAAAAATTCTATTTGAGAATCAACACAGTGTAAATGGGCCTAAAAAAGGCTTACACCACCACCTAAGTGTGAAACATTAGATGGCTAAAAGCTACAGGCCGAACCACTGTATAAGAGGCATATAATTACCCCAACATCCCAGCAACACACGTGAATCACTCTGCTAACTTATCTCTCTCTTATCCACTTTTTTTCTTTACCTTTCTTTTCTACACGCTCCCTTATCCCCGCGTCTCTCTCACCTCCTCAATCCTCATGTAGCTGCTATATTCTCAGTAAAAAAAATTCCTCAAAATCTTCTTTTCTTTGCTAATAATCCGTTCAACAAAATCTTTACCCTTCTATAATCTATAACATTCATTACTAATTAGGCTCTTAAATCTTATCCTAATGAGTAAATGACCCATTAGTATTTGACAAAACGTTGCTTCTATAATCTAAAACCCAACAACAATAATTAAATATTGAGAGTATATTCCTCTCATTACCGAACACAAACGCGCTTAGATCCGACGCGTAGTTAATATATTGTCGGTCAACGAAAGCGCCACGTCATCTCCACCGTGCTGTATCCCCCCTTATCATCTCTTATCACCCGCCAACGTCGTTTCAAGCACAGCAAATATCATTTTTTATTTTTTTTTCCGATTAAAATCACCAAACCCAATTAAAATTAAAAAAAAAAATTATATTATCCCTTTCTTCTCCGTCGTCTTCGTCTTCGTCTTGGATTCTCATGATTCATGTCGTTTAAATTTCTGGCGATCTCAGAATCCCATTTTCCTCCGGGAATCTAACATTTTTTTTCTCATCCAAATTGGATTAAAAAAAAAAAAGAACCCCACCGCCATGGATGATGAGACTTATTCTGATCTGTTGCATTTCTTCAAGAACCCTTCGTTTACAGAAACATTCGTCGACGTCTTGCTATGTGCAGTCCCGATTTGGCTTGCTGTTATGATCGGTTTATTGATCGGATGGTCTTGGCGTCCTAGATGGACCGGATTGATCTATTTAGGGTTTCGTTCTAAGCTTCGGTTTCTTTGGACTGCACCTCCTGGTTTTGGTGCTCGTCGTCTTTGGCTTGCTTTCACCGCTCTCTCTGCTTTCTCCGTTTGTCGCACCATCTGGTCTAGGAACGACAACAGAGCTAATAAATCGTCGGTTGGGTCTGCTTCCCCTGTTGAAGAAACTGATGAATCGGGGTTAGTGTATATGATATTAGCTGAAGCAATATAGATATACAAGTTTGGTTCTCTGTTTTGAAACGTAACGTTTGCTTTTTAATTGAGCTAGATTAAGGTATTTAGTTTGCATTATCTTTTAGTATAGCAATCACATTGGGGAAAAGAAGTGATTTTTCTTTTTTTTTTTTTATGGGTTAATTGATTTTGGTTATAATATGAGGGTATTTGTATTGCAGGGGTAGCAATAATACAACATTGGTGACAGAGGATATTGTGACAGAGAATGATTTAGAGCATCTGCTTCAGCTGCTTGAAGTTGGGAATGCAAATATGGAGTGGCAACCTATGATGGATAAGACTACTCCTAATATGAGCTACCAGGCTTGGCGTCATGAGCCTGAGGTAATCTCACATTTTTAACTCTTTGCTTTGTATCCGTTTTGTTATGGTACTGAATCATGTAGATTAAGGAAATAGCTAACTCATTGAGTAGTAGGCCAGATACTTTGTTGGAAAATTAAACGCTTTAGAGAAATTTGTTTGGCATATGATTCAGAGACCTGCTTTTAGATTATTGGTAATTTATGTGGGAGGTATGTTTCTTTGGGATAGCTATGGACGATCATTTGTTTAATGATCTATCCATTGTGGTTTTTAATAATATTCATTGTGTTTCCTTGTTTAGCTTCGGTTCTTTTGGGCACCATCTGATGCATTGCTGCATTTACTCCTTTGTGTGGCATTTTTATGACCTTTTTTACTTGAAAACTGTTTTCTTGCTCTATAGAATTGGGGAATTTTTAATTACTAGATGTAGAAACATTTTATCTGCTTGTGTTTTTAGCCTGAAAGGTTGTATTGTTTTTCAGTCAGGTCCAGTTATTTATCGCAGTCAAACTGTGTTTGAGGATGCGACTCCAGATGTTGTTAGGGATTTCTTCTGGGATGATGAGTTTCGACCTAAATGGGATTTTATGCTTGCCAACTTCAAAACTTTGGAGGAGGACACTCAGACAGGAACAATGATTGTCCAGTGGAGAAAAAAGGTTTCTGGACTATTGATACTTTGGTCATCTTAGTTAGCAACTCCCAGTTTAATTGTCATTACTAATTTCTTTTGTTTGCAGTTTCCCTTTTTCTGTAGTGACCGAGACTATATCATTGGCCGGAGAATATGGGAGTCGGGAAAGAAGTTTTATTGTGTGACAAAGGTAATGTCATACTACGTTAACTTGTTGTTGCCTTCCACGGGTCGATTGCGTGTAGCATTTATCTCTGTAGGAGAAAGAACATCAAAGTTTGGCTTTGAGAATTCTAAATGCGTGGAGATACTTGTCACTTAGTTTCCAGTTCTATCAAGTTTCATTGAATCATCACTAAATCAGTGAAAAACATGGGTCAAATAAAGAAAAATCCAACATCTGTTTCACTTAAACCTCACATTAAGTTTCTATGGTGAAACAATGCTCAAAGCTCAGTACTAAGGCGCTTATCTTCTTTGATATTTCATGGAACATGCTTCTACTTCTCTGGGAGATGCATTTTATGGATATATCAGAGAAGATAAGCGCCTTATCTCTATAATGCATTAGCATAAGGTTATCTTCTTTGTTAGGTTTATCCATCACTAAATGAAGCTCAAATCTTAGAACTATACCTAACATCTGTTCGATATTGTAGGGAGTTCCTTATCCAGCTCTACCAAAGCGTGATAAGCCAAGGCGTGTTGAGCTTTATTTCTCGAGTTGGGTTATCAGAGCAGGTAAGCCTTTTGAAATGCAAGTCTTCTTTGTTAAGCTGGGATAGAATTTGTTTTTTAAGCAAATATAATACAAATGCAGTTGAATCCCGGAAAGGAGATGGACAGCAAACGGCTTGTGAAGTATCCCTAGTCCACTATGAAGATATGGGAATCCCAAAAGATGTAGCAAAGTTAGGTGTCCGTCATGGCATGTGGGGAGCCGTCAAGAAGCTAAACTCTGGTTTACGAGCCTACCAGGCCGCCAGAAAATCAGGCTCACCTCTATCACATATCGCCCAAATGGCAAGGATCACAACAAAATTGAACATGGATTCTGCAGAATCATCTTCAAGAGATGAAGACAGAAGCAGAGCAATGGATTATGCAAGGAGACAACGGGACCATTTGAGAATGGACTGGAAATGGGTCGTTGTAGGAGGTGTCGCATTGGCTTGCGGCCTTCACACCGGCGTCATTGGTAAGGCTTTACTCGCTGGAGCTGGCCAGAGACTGGCTCGTAGGTGAAAAACCTTGTGGATTTCTTACTATATCTTCCCTTGACAGAAAAGAGAAACATATACATATATAACCCAGGGAAATGTATTTTTCTTGCTACTCGTATGAGAAGGGCATGTGGTTTTGATGGTGAACCATGTAGGATAGTATCTTTAAACTTGTGGGTCTAAATTATTTGAGTCCTATCTTGTTACAGAGGAGAGTGAGATGTGTATTTTATAAACTATATAAATCTACATAGCTTCCGAAAGCTTAAAATCTTTGCATGTGACGCACTTAGTATCTTTCACTATTGATCAACATCGAGCAAGTCAAGACTTATCTCACGCATCAATTCACTGCACAATGCACACAATCCGTTCTTTGTTACCGCTTATGGTTGCACATGAAGGTCCTCATTCTGCAGATCTACAAAGGTTGCTTCTGGTGTTGTGGAGGACGCCAAATCATCACCAAACTCAGTGTCTGATTCATCTGAATCCCAGAGTTCATCATCTGAATCAAATTCAATTTCTGTTTCAGATAGTGAACCCTTGGCCTGGATCTCACCTTCACCATCTTCTCCCTCGTCTTTGTATGTATCTAGAAACACGTCATCTTGCTCTCCCTACAATAAACCAAAGAGAACAGGGGAATATGGGACATCAAACTCAAAACAAATGATGGAAATTCAAGAAAATAAAGAGATTATAGGGCAAACATATCATACATCTGTTTCTTCGGTCTCCTCATCAGAAGAATAAGCCATGTCAAGTTTGTCATATAACGCTTCATCTCCCTTCTCTTTTACAAGTTCAACTTGTTCCTGACAAAATGGATTCAGGGTCTTGGGTTAGCAAAACATTGCAGAACAAGAATATGCGTTTGTTGTTTGATTCGTAAATGATATATAGATAATTCAAACCATACAATTTCAGCTCTCAACTTCTCTGACTTCGCCTGTACCGCCTCAATGTGTTTAATAAGAGCCTGTTGAATAGAAAGTATCAAAACAAGGAAGCAAACTAAGTGTTAGTTCTTGAGGTTTATCACCTAATTGGTCACAAAAAGTAGAAATCAATTTTAAGTTTGCAGATTTTGAGATCAACAAACGTTGTTGCATATTTTTTTTTTATCACGAACCTCGCGTTTTTGGAGCTCAACCGAACGTGCTAAAGCTTTTCTCTTTGTCAAGAGGTTTTTAGGCCTCATCATAGAAGGCCGCTTATAGTCTTTTCCTCTATACACGATTATGGCATAACCTTTCGAAATCTTGTCAACAGAAACCAGGATACCTCCACTCTCGGCTTCAAGGGCCATTGCCACTTTCTTCGCACCCTCAAAAGTTTTTGCCTTTACAAGAATCTTGATCAGCTCCCGATATTTCCAGTGCAAATGCATGTTCTCCACAGTCCCATCAAACACCCCTCTTCGACCTGAAGTAATCAATACGAGTTTCTCAGATGAGTCCATATCCCAATGAGCACAGGTCAAACATACTTAACTACACAACACATCCGAAAAAGATGGTTTACCAAGAAGTAAGAAAGCTTTCATCTTCAATCCGAGCTTTTGGAACATAAATCTCTCTTCCTCAGTTATGCCCTCAAGGTCTGTTCTCTGCTCTGCTGGCTTCAGAGATTCCTCCACCTTAGCTAAAGCCCGTTCAGCTTTCAGCAACTTTTTCTCAGCCTAGAAAAGTTCATTTAAAATTTAATAACCAGTTTAATTCCAGGAGAAATCTCTTAACTCAGTATGTGAAACATAGCTTGACAGGTAGGAAGTACAGGGTCAAGTCAGGAACTCACAAAAGCAAGTTTCCTTTCCAACTTCCTGACAAGTTTTGCAGATCTCAATTTCTCAACCTCTTGTTTCATTTCCTCCAGATGATCATCGTTATCCAGATTCTTTCCCCACTTACCAGTTGCATCAAGAGTTTCTCCAAGAGTGCCGGCAAAAACAAGGTTTTGATTAACTTTAGTACTGGGGACAACCAGAGCCGATGATGCTCTTAGTCGTGCCAGTTCCTCTTCGTCTTGCAAAGTCCTATCAAGGTTTTGATTAGCTTTATTAGTTGGGACAACCAGAGCCGATGATGCTCTTAGACGTGCTTGTTCCTCTTCGTCTTGCAAAGTCCTTACAAGCCTCTCCTTCTCCATTAATGCTTCAGCTACATCTAGTGACAAAAAGTTCTTTCCTCTGTAGAAAACCAAGAAGTCTTTGTTCCTAGAGAGCAGCATACCTCCCGTCAATCTCTGCAGTCACTTACCAAGGTCATGATATCAAACAGTTAGCATCAAATATGGACACCTTCTAATTTGTTCTAAAAACATCTACATTAATATAATAACAATTACATGTGATTCGGTTCTGAATCCTTATTACCTTGATGTCCTCAGCCATTCTCTCACTGGTAGTCAGTTGTACACCACGTTTGAGGGCAACCTTGGCAATCAAACTCTTTTGCCATAACTTAACCATGGCTGTTGCCAACCCTTGCATCTGTCTACTTCGACCTGTACATCAAAAGAAATTCTCACTCTTCAAAGACTTTATTAGGTTCTACAAAAAGTCATAAAGGAAATCCAATACCTAAAGCAAAGTGTGGAGGAAGAACTGTAGCAAGTCTTCTTAAAGCGGTTGCCTCCTTTGTTCCCAAAGTTGATCTCACTCCATAAGGAAGTACTCTGAAAGGAGGTTCGTAACCAGGAACGATCCCTGGAAGCAAATCAGCATCAACAGGTAATGGATAACCTCCCTGCCAGTCCGTGTACCGAGGACCAAGACCCTCTAACAGTTCATTTATTTCATCTTCATATTCTACTTCCTGTTGGGATGTTCTGTCATTATTTACCACAATGGTTGTCTCCTTCTCTAGCTGCTGAGGAAGATGCACTTGTTGAACACTATGATCAACTGTACTTGTACTTCTAGGTAACGAAGACGGTGATGCCTCTGTTCTTCTGTATATTTGCTTGTTCAGGTTCCCTGATGCATGCCTGTTGCTGCCACCTTTGTAGTTGTACAAGGCCATAGAAGTCCCTGACCTCCAAATCACCAAACCACCAGTTTTTTTCTGTTACAGTGAAGACATAATTAGTATTACACTAGACCATGAACAAGAAAGGACATAAGAAACAAAGTACTACTTCTCAATTTAAAAACTCCATATATCATTGTACACTGATTGGGGGCTCATAAGAATAAAAACCTCTACTATCTCATGCATCCTTCTCATGTTAAGTGCACTTGATCCTTCAATCTTGAGTCTCACAATCTCTGAGCTCTTCCACTTATCCTGAATTGCATCTACCACAGCCTGAGTAACACCAGCACCCGTAACTCTCATCTTGCTCTTTGTTCGAAACATCACATTCCTCAATCGGTTCATCTCTGATTCCGAAAGAGTCATCTCCGCCAACGAGTACCTACTCACCTTCTTAGCTGTCCATTCTCCATTTACCAACTCCTTCTCATCCTTAGAACTAACCTTCTCCCAAGGAAACCTAACTTCATCATTCCCTTTAAATACACCAAATGGTGATTCCTCCGAGAATCCACCTCTTTCTTCTCCTTCTCCAACATAAACCCTATCCTCCACTGACTTTTTCTCAATCCTTCTCTCTTGTTCAACTTCCTTATTCTGAAACTGATCATCATCTACAAATCCGTACTCTTTCAATCTCTCCACAATCTTTTCCATTGTACTACTACTCCCACCACCACCAACATCACTACTTGGACTACTATTCTCACCACGCATAAGACCTAAATCCGCAAATCTCTCTTCTTTTCTACGATTCAACACAACCTTTGAAGGTCTATACTGAATCTGCTTCTGTGTTCTACTCCAATTCTCATTCCTACTACCTTCACACGATAATCGTTTAACCTTTTTCATATAAGAGAAACCAAATCTCCTCGAAGTAGCACTGTTATAAGACCTGAGTGAAAGCGATGAACTGGTTCCATGGAACTTGTAGAAGGAGCTTCCCAACGAATCGAATATTTTCGCCGAAGTAGTTGTCGTCGTCGTCGTTGGACAAAAATGGCGACTTGAAGTAATCGCCATTTCTGACACAAAACACTCTCAATTGGGTAACTCGAATAAAATACGATTCCTTAAAGATACAATCAAAAAAGTCTTGAGCTAACGATACTACGAAAGCTCTGAGCCTGTGTTATCCATGGCGGGGAAAGATGTTCGAGATGATTATAGGGTTGTTTGGATACTTGGTTTATCTTAACCAGACCAAGAACATAGCTCTTTTAACAAACATGATCCAAAAAGAAGGCGCATAATAGAAATTTATATTTGAGTTTGGCTAACATGCGCCTAATATCAGAAATGAAGAGAGTTCAGTAACGTACGCCTTATGACTGGGTCTATATTTTTTAATCAGTCAAAAACAGATAGATGAGTAGAAATCTCTTTGTTTTGTATGATCAAATTCTTGAGGGTGCTTCTCTCTCTCCCCTTTACGATCTCTTGGATCCTGTCATCTATGTGATATCAACTTTTGATTTCAAGGTTAGATTTTTCTCTTCCTACTACTTAACTTTTTTGCAAAAATTTCGCTTTTTTTTTCTTTTCTTGTTGTTGTTGTTGTTGAAATTGGGACTTGTAATTATTATTATAAAAAGGTTGGATTTTTTGGTTTCGATTTGATATGGGTTCTGTTTATCATTGTTTTTGAAAACTAGAGGGAAAAATTCAAACTTTTTGATATTCACGATGTTGGGTTTCACTGTCAATGAGGTTGTAAATGGTGGAAGCAGCATCGAAGGGTGTGTTTCATTTACTGTTATAACGTTTTTTTTTTAATTGGCATTTATACCTCCGCCAATTTGTTGTCATCAGTCGAAAAGAGATTTCTTTTGAGTTTTGAGATCAGACTGGTACTTATGTTTCTGTAGCTAAGTTAGTGTCGGAATCGTGGATCAATGTCTATTTCTCTGGAAGGTTAAGTGTGGTTTGCTTTGATAAGGGAGAAAGGATTCTTCTTGTATCTCGTTAGGATCACTTCTGATTGTTTGATTTTCTCAGATATTATTGATCCTCTGGTCTTGTTGCTGCAGTTTTAGTGCTTTTTTTTTTTTTGTTTTGTTTAATGTATCTTAGCAGTTCCAATTTTGAGTACTTTGCTTTGAATTTATCTCTTGGTTGATTTATCTGCTCTGATGTAGAATTGAGTAAGCTGATCAGTTAACTCTTAGCAGCTCTAAGTTCTTCTTATGCAAGTACCATATATGGTTAAATCCTCTAAGTTGAACCTATATAGACATCATAAAATTTGGTATCTGCGTTTATGGCCTGCGTTTTTACTGCTTTATAATCTTTATTGAGGGCTTGATGGTTATCATTTACACTTTAGGACTCATTTTCGGTTGTGTTTTTTTTCTATGAATAATGTGTGACCCTTATCTACTTGTGTCTGTGTCTTTTGATATGAATCCTCTTTGAACCTATAGTCTCCTGTGGTTCCTCTGGTGACAGTTGAACCGGATGATTTCAGAAGTAGAAATATCTCGGGACGTCGCTATATTTGCCGACCACTTGAATGGCCAATCGCCTCACCAACAGATTCTATTCAAACTTCTCCAAGATCTTATACACGAGAAAGCATGCAGGGAACACGGATTCTATCTCGGCATCACCGCTCTAAAAAGTATCGGTGACAAGAAGAACAACAACGAAGACAATCATCAAGAACGCACCCTCACATTCCCGGTCTCCTTCACATGCCGCACATTCTTGCCTGCAAGAGGAGATGTCTTGCAAGGGATTGTAAAACAAGTATTGTGGAACGGAGTTTTCATCAGGTCAGGACCACTTAGATACGCATACCTCTCGCTCTTGAAAATGCCGGATTACCATTATGTCCACTCGCAGTCTGAGAACGAGAAATCGTATTTTCAAAAAGATGATCTCTCCAAGATCGCTGTTGGAGTTGTTGTGCGGTTCGTGGTGTTGGCTGTGCGGTTTAAGGAGAGACCACACAAGAGAAGAAACGACTATTATGTTCTCGCGACTTTGGAAGGCTACAGGAAAGTCGGTCCCATCTCTCTTACAGGTTCGGATGAGCCGTACATGTGATTTGTTGTATTACTCCTTAAGTTGAAGTCTTTAGATACTTTTTGGTTCTAGGATAATCTCAGTTTCACTAGGTTGTTTTCTTATTTGTTCTTTCGTATAGGTGAATGAACTCATCTGTTTCTCAAGATAATGTTATAGTCACATGTATGCTTGTGTTGTAATACTCATTGATTCCACTGTTAGCTATCAAATTAAAAGCAGATATGATTAGCTGTTAAAGACATACCCGAAGAGATTCATAAAACTACAAAACTCCGAATGTATTTAGAACCTCAAACTTTATCATTAAGCCACACAGAAACAGAACTATTCCACAAAGTTCCAACAGAGTATATGAGCAATTGGTTGAAGCCAAACCAGATCGACAAGAAATATTTCTAAACCGAACCCACTTGGTTACACTTACATGTACATGTTGAATTGCGTTGGTGGTATCTTCAAACACCATCAAACTCATTGAAAAAGATCATCCTCATCCAAACTTCTCTATAACACCAAACCCCATCTTCAACACCTTAAGAATCAGGGCACATACAGTATTTGTATTCGTCATCACCATGGAGACATCTTCCATCTCCGAATTCATCAGCAGAGTCTGGATACTCTTCTGTGGTGTCGTAAAGCCCATCGAACAAACTCTCAACATCTATGAATTGATCGAGAACCAGCTGCTCTGGTTTGGTGTATCCATCATCCAAGTTTCCTGTAGCCATGATCTGATCCTGTTCTTGAGCTATCTTGTTGAAATGATCTATAGGTAAAGAATCTGATATTGCAAAAGTGGACTGAAGATTTAGGGTTTCGTGTGGAACAAGATCCTGCTTCTTGATGTCGTTGTTCTTCACGTCATCTTGATGATCTCTCTGATTCACAGAGTCCACACGATCACGCAGTTCCTTCAGGTTTCTCAACATTTTAGACATGGAGTCGATCGCACCCCTCAACTCCTCTGGATTTTCCGATTCAGCAAGATCCTCGTCTTCCCACCGTAACCCCCCTAACCCTCCAAGATTATCTTCTTCACGAAGAGAACGCTGATCGTTGAGAAAAGTAGCAACAACACCATCACGGAGGAGTGACCGAATGAGTAGAAAGAGGCGTGAGAGTTGGATGAACAAGGAGTCTTCAAGATCGCCATTTGTGCACCGGAGAGAGGACAAACTTTACAGTAAAGACCAGTACGGCGTTTGGATAAAGCAACGGCTCGTGACTCTTTCTTCTCGATCTTCTTCATCGGAAAATGTAATTTAATGGAAGCAAGATATATATTAGGGAAGCAAGATGCGGACCAAGTAATATGGACTCTAAAGTCTGTTAATGAAGTGAAGCCCAACCCAAAGAATAGTTTAGATATTTATATTACTTCCGTGCAAGCTATTTTCTTATGTGTCTAGAAAAGTTTGCATTATGCGGTATTAGCAATATGTGAAAGCTAATCACTATATATGTATGCCTTAATCTTATGAAACACAACTCAATAAACTATTATATTCTATTTCTATAATATTTGACATGGTATTAAAGCCTATACATGTTGGCCCGTTAATTAATCTTGTTCGGATAGAGGCCCGGTTACCCCATTAATTGATGGTCCAACGGAAGGATCAATTCCATCAAGATAGCTAAAAAAAGCATTATCTCCAAGGGGCGTGATGGATTCTATCAAGATTAATGGCTAAAAGAACCATCATCTCGAGGGGGCGTGTGGAGCAAAGATCTCACATCCGATAGATATGAAGGGACTTGAGTAATATATAGGGTTAGGGCCTCTCCACTCATTGTCAATTGGTTTTGAGTTGGAAGCGCAAGATAAGTCATAATTTAACATGGTATCAGGGCAGGCAATCCTCTGGATCTAAACGTTTTTAAATTCTGTTGTGATACCTTTGTGATCTTAATGATCATGAAAGGTGATGACATTGAAGATGATGGTAACCCAAGGCAAAATCTTCTTTTTCTCTTCCTTTGACATCCAATAAGCTGCAGGAGGCAAGTAAGTTTTCTTTCCCCGTGATTTTGTATGCAAGTGCCTTCATATTCCCATATCTTCCAAGTCTTTTCTTGCCTTCAATCCATATTTAGATTTAGAATTTTGCATCAGAGTGGACAACATAGCGTCAGACACATTCTTCTCCACATGCATGACATCAATGTTGTGACGCACCGGCAAATCCTAACACATTGTAAATAAGATTTTCAGCATTTACTCAAAATTATTTCTTAAACAAATCTAAACCAGTACTAACCTTCGTGTAAGGTAAACTAAATAATATGGACATTTTCTTCCACCTCCATTGATCACTGTCTTCATCATACTCTTCCTCTTCATTAACCTCACCTCGGCACTAGGAAGACCTTTTCCGCTTACGCTTCTTATCTGGAGATGAAACCATCTATGAAAATAACAGAGAGATGCATACCTTGGAAGCCAAACCCATGCCTTGTCCATATTAGACCAATACGACCCAATCTCCACCACCAATTTATACATACATTATCATAATAACTTTAATGATCAGACACTCACATCATATACAAAATGTATAACAAAAAGGTAGAGAAATATTATCTTACACAAGTCAAAGAACAAGGTAGGAACGGACAAAAATTTTGAAGATTATGAATCAAGAATTTGCAAACAAAAAAACGACATGGATTATCAGAATCATTACAACACAACTCATCTTTAATTGAACACCTACAAAGCCGTAAATACCTTGTAGTTCTTTTACTGAACAGCTACAGAGTCGCAACTACAGATCCGCAAATCCAACTACAATTCACAATTACAAGTCAACAAAATATCATCAACAACAATCAGACAAAACTGGTTGGTTCTATTTACTAGAGTCTTTGGCCTCTCAACAACAATCAGACAAAACTGAGTCAATTCCAATTCTTTTTATACCAAATTAGCTTCATACAGAATCTAAACGCAGAGCAAAAACACAGATTGAAAGTCGAACACCAAACTCACATAAGAAGAAATCGATTCCAATCATACAAACATCAATCCAAAACCCAATTACTTCAGAAACAACTGAAACAGAGCAAACCCAACACGAAATAAAAACTAAATCGTTTAGAAAAATAAAACCCATACATATTTTTTACCTTATGAATCAAATTCGGCGATTGATATGAGAGGGATTAGACTTAGCGGGATCGATAGTGGAAGAATCAAGCTAATTGGGATCTATGGTGTTTCAGATTTCGACTTTCAGAGATGAAGAGAGACGAGAGAATAGAGACGAGATGGAGAAAAGAAAAACCTAATTAAAAAACCTTTTCTTTTCTTTTTTTAACTCATGTTTTTTTTTTGTCTTTTTCTTTCAATTTTGGAGCCAATGACAAATTTGGTTCCCGGGTTAACCTACAATAACGTTTTAAGTTTACCTATGCTATAATAGAACCAACACTAAGCGCCACTCTAAAATAATTTTCCGCGCACAACCTACCATAGCGTTTACCTTTTGGCAAACGCTATCTATAGTTTCTTTATACTCAATTATAGTATAAAAATAAAAAACGCTATAATGTAATGCTATTAATACCCTTAATTCCTGTAGTGAAGATAATGAGACATGTTATTTTGTTGTAGCCGCGTTAAGTATTTGTATTTGTGTATTATGGTTAAGCTCCCACATATAAGTAAGGTCAGGCCCGGCTCATGGGGGCCGAGAGAGGGGCAAAGGCCAAGGGACTAACCCAAAATTCAGAAAATTTCCTTCTACCAAAGGGGACCAAAAAAAAAAAATTAGTGTGAAAAGAGTCCAAATTTTTTGGTTTACCTAGGGTCCAAAAAGATATTGAGACGGGACTGAGTAAGGTCAGAGAGTTCATTTGGCGTATGCTTTGTGTATTATGATTCTCAGATGCTAGAGAAATCATAGAAATGCGTGTGGTAGTTATGAATTGGTAACATATACTAAACTGATTTAGTTAACTGGTAATTTTTGGGAAATTAATTCTCATAAAACATAAAGTCACTTGCCTTGCAAAAAACTAGAGAAGCCAAAGTGAAATATGTGGCTCTCTCCCTCATTCTTCTTTCTATACCACTCTTCTCAAAGGAGAAAGCATTTTTTTTCCAACAGATGGAAGGTCCACTTGAGATACATATATAACCAAAACTCAAGTTTTTATCAAAAAGCCAAACCGAAATAAACAGAACCGGTTATCAAATCTCTTTTTCTATCCAAATAACATCCACTTGTACTAATCTTATCGACAAACAAACGACCGATAACAGCCCACGTGTCATCACGATACGATTATTATCCTCTCTGATCCAACGGACCCAAAACATCTATCTCTCTTTCTCCCACCCTTTTGTCTCCTCGATCTAAGATGGCGGATTCGGACAACGATTCAGGAGGACACAAGGACGGCGGGAATGCTTCGACGCGTGAGCAAGACAGGTTCCTACCGATCGCAAACGTTAGCAGGATCATGAAGAAAGCACTTCCGGCGAACGCAAAAATCTCCAAGGACGCTAAAGAAACGGTTCAAGAGTGTGTATCAGAGTTCATAAGTTTCATCACCGGTGAGGCTTCCGACAAGTGTCAGAGAGAGAAGAGGAAGACGATCAACGGAGATGATCTTCTCTGGGCGATGACTACGCTAGGGTTTGAGGACTACGTGGAACCTCTCAAGATCTATCTGCAAAAGTATAGGGAGGTTGAAGGCGAGAAGACGACTACGGCCGGGAGACAAGGCGATAAGGAAGGTGGAGGAGCTGGTGGAGCTGGAAGTGGAAGCGGAGGAGCTCCGATTTACGGTGGTGGCATGGTGACGATGGGGCATCAATTTTCTCATCATTTTTCTTAATTATTATNTCGACAAACAAACGACCGATAACAGCCCACGTGTCATCACGATACGATTGTTATCCTCTCTGATCCAACGGACCCAAAACATCTATCTCTCTTTCTCCCACCCTTTTTGTCTCCTCGATCTAAGATGGCGGATTCGGACAACGATTCAGGAGGACACAAGGACGGCGGGAATGCTTCGACGCGTGAGCAAGACAGGTTCCTACCGATCGCAAACGTTAGCAGGATCATGAAGAAAGCACTTCCGGCGAACGCAAAAATCTCCAAGGACGCTAAAGAAACGGTTCAAGAGTGTGTATCAGAGTTCATAAGTTTCATCACCGGTGAGGCTTCCGACAAGTGTCAGAGAGAGAAGAGGAAGACGATCAACGGAGATGATCTTCTCTGGGCGATGACTACGCTAGGGTTTGAGGACTACGTGGAACCTCTCAAGATCTATCTGCAAAAGTATAGGGAGGTTGAAGGCGAGAAGACGACTACGGCCGGGAGACAAGGCGATAAGGAAGGTGGAGGAGCTGGTGGAGCTGGAAGTGGAAGCGGAGGAGCTCCGATTTACGGTGGTGGCATGGTGACGATGGGGCATCAATTTTCTCATCATTTTTCTTAATTATTATTTTTTTAATTGTAAAATGATAAAAGCAAACTATCATTTGTATTAATTAAATATATATAAGTTTAACTTTTAGTATATATTTATAAATTTTTAATGTAAGTAGGTATATCAACACCCACTCGCAAAATGATAATATTTAAATTTAACTAGGATTGGGAAGCTTATGGTGGAATTAAGAGGAAACATCAAGTGAGATGGACACACTTAGCCGTCAAGAAAATCGGACTATGCTGCGCTTAGACGTGAGGCCAATTTTCAAATTATTTCTAGACTAAAAATTCACGCAACGCGACAGGGTACTTTTTAAAATAATTTTGTTGCAATATGAGTATGATTGGAAAAGATTTAAAGATTTGATATCTTGCATTTATTCATATTTTTATAATTTTTACTTTATTATATTTATATGTGTATATGTTAATGCGGAAAAAAAATGTGTATATGTTAATAAATATATATGATATATTTCTTTTTAAAATTAAATGTAGTACTTTATAGTAACGAAAACTTATATATTAGTTTACAGTATAAATTGTTCAACTAAACTTATATACATAACTTGTTTGTTTGTTATAATTTCTCACATAATATGAAAACTAAGCTTTATATATATAATAAGATAAGAAAATAATTTCTCATGTACGTATAACTTTTCATGTATTCATAGTTCGCAAATTTTCTTGAAGAAAATCTAATTTTACATTATAAACATAATTATATTGTTCTCTTTCTTAGGTTGCATCATTACGAATTTTATGTTAAAGACCAAGTTTGATATCACAATACTATTGATTTTTTTTTTTGTGTGTGCAAACAATAGCATTGATTTACTTGCAAATTTTCGTCTGGATTTCTCCGTTTCAATCCAAATTTTTTTTTAAGAAAACGGTTTATAGGCAATAATAAGCCTATAAAGTATAAATGGAACTATACAATTTTTTTGTGAAAACGTTTTCATGTATAAAAAGGAAGATACTAAAAGTAGGATAACATAGTAAAAACTAAGCTTACATTTGGAAAACATAAGCTAAGATAAGAGTGATATGGCTACATATAATCATATCAACCTGACCCATGGCCTCCATGGTTTCGACGTCCTTTATTGGTTTGTTCCTTCCTGGACTGTTGTCCATTGCATCTCTTGAGCCTTCTTTGATGGATTAGGTTTTAGATAGCCGGCCTCTTTAGCACACTTCGACTACGGTAATGATTTTTTTGCTCCACCATATGGAGCGTCTTAGCGTGTATCACTTCGACTACACTTTCACTTCAACCATGATGGACTTTTTCCGGGGTTCAACCCAAGTGTCAGATCCAACAGGGCCACAACATTTTACGTTGCTACTCTCTTGTTCATGTCATTATCAGTTTATTGCACCTTTAATTCGCGGTTTACTAATTTATTTACAATAAACCGATATGGAATATGATAAATTTTCTTAACTGATATAAGAGAAACTAGGAGAGTTTATCACTCTTGTGTCGGTAAAAACTTTTTTAAAATAATTATTGTCTAAACTTTTTTATGGTCAAATATATCACTAACTCAATTCTTTTATACGCTTATATGGGCAAATATATTTTTAAATAATAGTTTAACTAATTTAACAAACCAAAAAATAAATTAATTATAAGACTAAAAAGGATTCCAACAAAAATGTAAATAGAAAAGAATTAACCAAAAGAAAAGCTATAATTTAATCTTCAATAATAGGGAACGAAAGTAATTTTTCTAATATAAACATAAAGTAACATAGTTAGGAGAGTTACCTGCGAGCATATGTATAAGTCTAATAAAGCTGACTTCTAATGTTGTGATTGAGCGTCTCTATATTGATAGCTTAGTATCCAAGTTAAACCTTCATAATTATCTATAGAAATTTAACATTTTTAAAGATAGAATTTTTCGAGAAAAATATTTACAAAAGATTTTAGTATTTATTTTACATTTTTTATAATTTTAAATGGGATACAATTATTTTTTTTTAACTCTGGATTTATTATTGATTGCAAATTATGAGAACTATTACATATGAATCTATCATGGACAATTCCTTCCGACCCTACTAGATTCACTACATACACTCTTGCTCTCCTGCTCTATGTTCTTGATGGACACCTCTTCCTTTCTCTATGCTCACCTTCAGTTGTATGTAGAATCATGGTGAAGACAATAATTGCGCATCACTGGAGATTGTCTGTAAATTTGTCTCCGTTAATCTGCACAATTAATAAATCGCATTATCTGGGGCTCGAACCTCAGACCTCCTGGTGTAGAAGCATTAATGAACCCTAGGCCAACCACTGGGCCAAGAGGCTTCCACGGATACGATTATTTAAATCCGTTTTTTTTTCTAATTTTCGTTTAAAAAAAATAATTTGTTTTTTTAAAATTTATTTTTAAAAGTGAAAGAAGTATTATTCTTTAAAACTAATCATTTTTATTTTCAATATATATACATTTTTAATTGTTTTATTTGTTCATCCACCTAATTATAATTATCAGAACTTTTTGTCTTATTTAGAGTATTTGTTCCTCTTTTTTGGAGATTTTGGAGATTTGTTATATTATATTATTATTATTCAAAAAAACAGAATTATAATTTAAATTTATTTGTAAATAGAAAGAAATCCAATTTTTTAGAAAATTACCATAAATTTTCCATGAATAGAATCCACCATAATATTTTTCTGCAACTATAACATTAGAAAAAAAAACATTAGCATCAATATTATTTTTAAAAATTAAGGATTCGAGTACCAAAGTTTAATACCTGAATTTCATTATATTCAGTTTTATAGATCTACAATTATGATCATCCATGAATTTACCTGAAAAAAAAAAGATTATGAGTTTATTTCAAATTACTAAAGAATAAAATAAATTATAGAGAACAACAAAACATACATGTTATAAAAGATAGAGAAATTGCTTGATCTTGATTTCCAAACAACCACTACAAAAAGATAGAATGAAAAATTAGAATCCGATGAATCATATAAAAGACAAAGATTATGATTCAAATTAAATTGGACACACATATATATATATATATTTAACAACTTGGGCACACATATTATATTATTAAAAAATAGAATTATAATTTGTTAGACACACATATTATATTATTTTAAAAAAAAGAATTATAATTTAAATCTACTTGTAAATAGAAAGAAATCCAAGTTTTTAGAAAATTACCATAAATTTTCCATGAATATAATCCACCATAGTTTTTCTGCAACTATAACATTATATAAAAAAAATTAGCATCAAATTTATTTTTAAAAATTAAGGATTCGGGTTAACAAAGATTAATACCTGAATTTCATTATATTCAGTTTTGTAGATCTACAATTATAATCATCCATGAATTTACCTAAAACTAAAGAAAAAAGATTATGAGTTTATTTCAAATTGCCAAAGTATAAAACAAAATATAGAGATCAACACAACATACATGTTTTAAAAGGTTGAGAAATTGATTGATCTTGATTGCCAAACAACCACTACAAAAAGAATAAAAAGAGGGAATGGAAAATTAAAATCTGATGAATCATATAAAAGACCAAAATTATAATCTTGTTATATAAAGTTGGGTTTTAAAAGTTAGCCATCAAATTTATATCAAAGACTTTGACGTGTAAAAGTTAATATTTAATAGGATTAATTTGAGATTACAACAAAAATAAAATATTTTGTTTTAAACAATATTAATAATGTAAAAAGATAATTATAAAAAAACTCAAAAATTAAAAGTTTTTTTTAAAATAATTATAATGAAATTATGTATATTATATTTCAAAAAAACTAAACCTATCATGGTTATATATATTATATTTCATAATACATTTAACTTTCAACAGTTTGATTGTCTATGAGATGCTTATATTAATGCAACATTGTTTTGTCTCATATTATGTAGAACCAGAGGCGGCAACGAAAAGGAAGAAAGGTAAACAAATCATTTTCTTACTTTATAAGGTGAGATTAATTTTATGGGATGCTCATATAGAAATGTTTTTTGTCTCTTGAGATTTTTACGGTAGATCCCTCAGACCTATCTCGATGATCCAAAGAACATACACTTTGAGACGAACGTGAAGAATAAGTTATACGAGCTGAAAGAACTGCAATTTATTATTTTGATTATCTTATTTTTCTTATATTATGTTAATCACTAATTTTAACATTTAACCTTTTATACTTTAATCATTTTTCTGTATAAATTTCTTTTTACTATATAATTATAATAAATAATAATTGTAATTAAGTTGCAATTATTTTTCTTATTAATTGCACATATTTTCTTATTGAAAATACTAATTTAATAGATAACTTTTCTGTTAGAGTTAGTGATATAATAGGTTGTTTTTGGTTTATATACTTTTAAAAAAATATTAATTCTAATCCTTTTATTTTTAGGATTTTTAATTTTCCTAATAATTATTAAATAAAATTTTCATCAAATATGTTTTTCTATAGAAGCTATATATATATAGTCTTTTGTTTTGTCATGTGGACATATTTTAATAAAACTTTAGTTATTAACTTTTACAAATTATATTGAAGAGTCTTCGTGATTTTAAAAAAATCTTGAGTGATGGAGACAGATTATAAAGGTAACATGTACAAAACAAATTATTCTTACAAATTAAAGTAAGCTTTCATAAAAAAAACATCCTGACAAAAAAAAGAAACATGGAGGAGTCGAGCAAGAATACTCTTGTCCGGTTAGAGAATTACGAGTTCCAAGAATTTCCGTTAGATCGATTTTAGAGAGATCTCGACCGTTGTCAAAAACCTAGTAAAATAATAAATTCGAGAACATGATAATAGTTTAGAGTTTTTTCCTTGTTTTTGAGTTATAAATGTTGGTTAGGGTATGTAGTATTTATAATAGTAGTTATGAACGATGATTTTAGGATTTTGACTAAGACGGTGTATTTTTGACATATTTTTTTATAGAAACCCATTTAGATTTTTTGCCATTTTTTAATGAATTTTGACTTTTAATTCATATATTTTCATAATTAATTTTTGAATAATTTTTAAAATTATAATAAGGATAAAAACGTCCAGAGGATGAATGTGGTGTGTTTCTGCAATCTAAATAGGAGAAAAAACTTGTCTAAAAATTTTTTAAATGCAATTTTCATTAAAGGCAAGAGAGGTCAAATTTTGTAAGATTGACTGTAAGCTCTTTTGAATATTCTTTTAATATATTAGATTATTAAATAATAAAAGAAAAACTATTAAAAAAAAAATCCTTATAATCGAAGAAAAAGGATGCCATAAACATAATGGGGATGAATTGGAATACCCATTAACATGCACATGCTCTTGTTCCCTACTGCTTTCATGGGTCCTGAATTTAATAAATTCTTCCAACATAATTTGAGAACAAAAGAGTAAAATATGTTAGGATGTGAACCTAAGTTTCACCATTAAAAAAAAAATTATAACATATTATGTTTTCCTTGTTTATACAAATTTACTAGTGATAAAGGAATTCAAAGTATTTTTCTTTTATTGTTTTTGTTCAGATGATGGAAAATAACAAACAAAAAATGAAATAAGAAAAAAAATCATTTGAAACAAAATATGATTAAAGCCCTGTTCGTATGTGAGTCTCAGCGACACCTTGTAGCGACTGTAATTATAGTGCAATTTTCTCTTTTAATCATTTCCAGCGACACCTTTTATAATTTCCAGCGACATCTTCCATGAATCAGTGCACCGTGTTTCTACCGCTGGTTTTTCCGGCGACGTATTTAGGCGACACAAGCGTCAATTTTCTTCATCTCTCTCACTATATTTAGTCGTTGGTTTTTAAAATTATTAAAGAATCAGTGTTAATTTGTTTTGTCGTTAGCGACATGTAAAAAGAACAAGGCCTAAAGTATCAAAATACTTTCATACATTCTAATCAAAGCAAATACAAAGGGAGAGATGCACAGATCTCAAAGTTTAAAAGTTTAAAAGGTTACAAAGGTTACAAAGGTGAGCATTCCCCAATACCATAAATGAGTAAATAGGTAACATCCAGGTAGAGCCCATGAGAGCTATGAAACAGTTACTAGGTAGCAGCTTGGAATATGAGAGATCATGCTAGCTCGATTGATCATATTCGAGAAAATCGATGGATAACAAGATAGTCAAGGTCTAGAGACATTGTGAGCCGTAGCGAAGAAACTTACCAGAGTGAGGGGCACTAACATGACCAGCGCATTGGCAAGGGTTCGGTAGACCAAGGTTTGATGGTCAAGGGTATATTACTTTAACATCAATTAGTTGCACCAGGAGTATATACTGGTAGCACCAAGAATAACTTCTATAATAATCAATCCAAGTGATGAAGATGGTTCTGAAGAAAGCTTGTTTTGAAGTCGTCGGATGAAATAGTTAGGTACCAGGGCATAAGATCATTACGCTTCAAGACTTTAACAAAAGACCATACAAGTCAAACTAGAGCCATAGATTGCCAAAGATAACATTAAAATCGTAACAATATAGGTGGGTTCTCTCTTACTTGGTACCCTTGGCCAAAGGGATTAATAGCACCACACAAAGCATGTAGTCGGTTTGACAGGGAGGGAGAAGGTATATGCTTGGTCTCTTTAGTTTCTAGCATCACGAACAAGGTTGAGGTGATGGTATAAGGTTGAAAACTGAAGTCACTAGATGAGATTGGGTTAAGAAAGCCATGAAACTTCAAGCTCGTAGAACCAGAAAACAATGTCACAAGTTGAGCAAAAACCAGGATTCTTATAAGATACTTGTAAAACCAAAGTAGTCTAGATGATTGAAGTTGCATATGGAGTCTTCGGCCAATGAGATCAAACAAAGCAACTAGACAAAACCTATGGAATGACAAAATGATAGATATATCAGACATGGACTTTTGGAAGTTGGGCTTGAACATTTGACTTGCTAATGGACCGATTTCAGGTTCAAGGTCCATCAACAGAAACCCTAGGGTTGTGCTGAGTGGCCAAGGAAGATTGAGTGTGAGGCAGCTGACCAGAGGAGGTGAAGGAAGCTTCTGACTCTCCGCTGGAAGCAGAGCCGACTTTGCCAAGCTCGAACTTTGACATGTGTCTGAGGCGGGAGACCCATAAGAGAAAGAAATCGTGACCCTGAGAAGATTATCCCCAAGCATCGACGTCGTCTTTGCCTGGCAAAGCTCAGGTGATGCTTCAGAAGAGGATTTTTCAGAGGTGTGACAGGTTCCATATCAATATTTGAAAAAGAGTGGAGGCTGTAGATCGCCCGGTACATAAGTTGGCCAAGGATAAGATTGGGTGGAGTTCGCCTGAAACCACCTCCATCTGTTGTAACGCCCCGCGAATCAGAATTTCGGTGCATCGATCGACGCTAAGAGAATGCATCGATCGATGCATATATACAGTTTGTGCTCAGGCTAGTTTTATTTTCTCTGGTTTGTTCAGTTTGATTGATGGAAACCTAGGGTAAATTTTTAGCCACTTTGTCGTTCCTAAAGAGTTAGAAAGAAGATAAAGGTTTCCTGTGAGTTTCTGTGAAATTTGGTGTCTATTTTTGGGAGTTCTAGCCTTTGGAGTGTCGATCTAAGAGTGGTGTTCGTTTGTGAAGCTTGTTGGGGGTGATTCCCGTCGTTTTAGAGTAGGAACTACTTGTTTTAGAGGTGAGTGTGTGACCATGACTTATCTAAGAGATTAGATGTGTGTTTTTGAATGTTGATTGCTTATGTGGTTGTTTGTGAGTGTTTGCCTTGAGTTTGGTGGCATTTGGAGGATGTATTCGGCATCACGAAGCCAAGAGAAGTTGGTGTAGATCGTGCTCGCCAATGCTTCGTGCGACTGCATTGATCGATGCAAGGTGTGCGTCGATCAACGCAAGGTCGCAGAGTTACGCATGTGTTCAGAATTGTCTGGTTTCCTTTTTTCGTGCATGGTTGCTGATATATCATGGTTTTTACGGTTTTTAACCATGATATAAGTGTGTTTTTTGAGTCTTTTTATTTGTTTCTAGGATTGTTTTTGAGTCTTTACAGGTTATTTAGGAATTTGGCACGGAAGGAGCAAAGTGGAGCTATTTGGATGACTTTGGAGCATTTTACAGAAGGAAAACAACTTGGACTCGGATGAGAGTAGCAGCGTTGACCGGCACCGAAGGAGCGTCGGTCGACACCTATGTTTATCCGACGAGAGAAAGAAGAAATTGGAAGTTTTACAATTTTACCCAAAGTTTTCCTAAATCGCAAGACAAGTCCTTAACGTGTTTTAGGACAAATAAATAGTGTTTTTGGGTTTTAGAAAACCTTTAAGTAATTTTCTAGCAGCTTTTTTGAGAGAGAGATATTGAGAGCTTTTGGGAGAGAAGGATCTGAATTCTTTGTAAAGAGAAAATTTCTAAACTCCCTCTTTTTACTTTTAATATCTATTGCATGTTATTCAGAATGATATGTTCTTCATTAAACATGTCTGAGTAATTTGCTTGTTAGGTTTAGGGTTTTTCACAGGGTTTTTATGATTTATTAGATCTGTGATTTTTAGGGTTCTTAATCTTTTATGATCTTCATCTTTGGTTGTTCTTCACAATAGTTCTTGATTGATCACCTAGAATTATTATCTTAGGGAAATTAATTGCTATGAGAATATAATTGTTTTCCTGATTAAAACCATTGATGAACAAAATTACTTTTTACAAAAAGATTTGGATTAGTGATTTTGTGAACTTATCTAAACCTGTTTTTAAAGCTGATTTTTAACTTAGAATTTTACAAAGAGATTTGGATTTTCTGGTTTTAAATTTAGATAATAATTGCAGTGAGAACTGAATTATTTTACCAAAAAGTTTAGAGTTCTAGATCTGATTTTTATTGCATTAACCCTAATTAATCTATTGAATTAATACTTCATAATTACCTGAGAAATTTCCTAGGCTTAATCTTTTGATTTCCTGATTTCACAACACCTTGATTTAATATTTTGCATTGTCTTCTTTTGTTTTTAATTCAATTTAATCTGTTTAGCGTAATATCAAAAACTCTATAATTTATTGTGTTTGATCTTGAGTCTCTGTGGATTCGACCCCTAAGTACTACATTGATCTCTTGTTTGAGAGAGTAGCTCTAGGGTTAATTTGAGCATATCAAATTTTGGCGCCGTTGCTGGGGACTCTTTGATCATCCATTAGATTTGAGTTTTGTATTTCGTCTAAATTTTTCTTTTTATTTTCTACTTACACGCTTTTGTTTCTTTTCTCTTGTGTGTTTCAGGTACATGCCTAAGCCAAATACCAGGAAGAATCCTATTGGTCCAGTTGTTAAGCTTACAAACCAAGAGTTAGGACAACTAGAGCGTGATAACATAAAAGCAGCCAAATCAGCAAATATGGTCAACCCAATCATATTGAGACCAGATGCAGATGGTGTTTTGAGGGATCAAGAGGGCCACTTGCACAATGAGCAGAGCCAAAAGCTTGATGCAGAAGGGAATGTTATTGCTGAAGCTATTGTTGTCAATGAGCAGGATGTTAGCGAGCAAGTTCTTGTTGTTGACAAACAGGCCGATGGTGCCGACCGATGCCAACAGGGCATCGATCAACACCCCCTTCCTGCAGACAGACGTGGAGCTGCAAAACACGTCGAGAATCCGGTTCGAAGACAGGAGAACAACCGAGACTTGATCAGGACCATTGCTGACTACAACTGGGCTGATCTTGTGTATGAGAACCGGTCTGCTATTGTTCTTCCTCCATTCCAGAGGAATGATTTTGAGTTGAAACTTGCTTACTTTCAACTAATTGGGCAAAGACCTTTCTCTAACCTGCCCAATGAGAAGCCTTTGGACCACATAGAGCATTTTGAGGATCTTGTAACCAGTATCAAGGCTAATGGAGTGACTGAGGATTACATCTTCTGCAAGCTTTTCCCTTACTCACTTGCAGGAGAGGCATCTCAGTGGTTGAAGCAGTTACCAGCTGGATCATTGACAAATTGGCATGACGTGAAGCCCTTCCTTAATTATTTTTATGATGATGCTATGTTAGATGAGCTAATAGTCAAGCTGTCCTCCTTCAAGCAAAGACCAGATGAAGCTTTAAAGGCAGCTTGGGTGAGATTCAAAGTCTATCAGAGGGACTGTCCACACCATGGATTTTCAAGAGTGCAACTGCTAAGCATCTTTTTCAGAGGAATTGACTGGGAATATCAGCTAGCTTTGGATGCTGCAAGCCATGGAAACTTCAAGACAAGATTCCAGAAGAAGCTGAAGCTTTGATTGAGAATTTGGTTTCCAACAATAGCACTAAGAGAGCAAATACTGAAAGGAAGAGATTGCATGGAGGATTTGATTCAAACCAGCTAGCTTCTGTTAATGCTAAGCTTGATTCAGTTCATAATCTCCTGGTTGGTAAGAAATCAGTACACTTTGCTGCTGAAGTTGAATCATTTGAGCCACAACCTGAGACTGGGAATGAAGAAGCAGATGTCAACTTTGTATATGGGAATCAGGGTCAGAGATTTGGTAATCAACAAAGCAACAAGCCTTACAGTGGGAACTTTTCAGGGTACACTCCTAACCCAGATTACCAGAAGCAGCAACAGAATTATGGCTATACAGGAACCTATGGGAACTCATCTTATCAGTCTCCTCTTCCTAAGACTTCTTCTGAGAGTAGAATAGAGGCCATGCTTGATCAGCTTCTTCAGGGACAGGAGAATATGACAGTGACATTCAATGGAAAGATCGACAGTGTCTACACTGAGCTGAATGGGAAGATAGATGCATTAAACATTCATGTCAAGAAGCTAGAGAATCAAGTTATTCAAACAGCTGGATCCATCAAGAGGCAAGAGGGATTTCTCCCTGGGAGAACTGAGTCAAACCCCAAGCATGCTTGCAATGCCATATTAGTGAGGGATGAAGAAGATGGAGAAATTGAAACTGCAGAAAAAGGAGAGCAATCGGCCAAACCTGAGACGGAGAATTCGACTTCAGACAATGGTGTCGGTCGACACCCCTCTCAGACAGAACCAGAAACTGCAAAATCTGAGGTTCCAACAGCTGTTGAAAGGGTGTACAAGCCTAAGGTCCATTTTCCTAAGCCAAGAAGGTCCAAGCAGGAGCTTGAGGAAGCTAGATGCAAGGCAATGATGGATAAGGTAATGATTGAGATGCCTTTGATTGATGCAGTAAAGCTTTCACCACCACTTAAGCGGTATGTGAAGAGAATGGTATCCAATGGTATAAGCCCTGAAGAAGGAGCACTGCTTACAAAAGATGTCAGTGCAATTCTGTTGAACCAGCCTGTTCAAAGGAGAAAAGAGAAGAAGCAAGAAGTGATAGTCTCTGAGAGAGTGAGTGTAGCAATTCAGTGTAGGACTGCTAAGAAGTTACCAGATCCTGGAAGCTTTGTACTTCATTGCTCAATCTCAACAGGTAGGTTTGCACACTCACTTTGTGATCTAGGCTCTAGTATCAATTTGATGCCACATTCTATTGCTGTGAGACTTGGGATGACAGAATTCAATCCAACTCAGATTTCTCTTATCTTGGATGATCGATCCCGAAGAATTCCTGAAGGTGTTTTAGAGGATATTCCAATTAAGGTTGGAAACTTCATGATTCCCACTGACTTTGTGGTGCTGAAGTATGATAAAGAGCCTAGTGATCCTCTAATCTTAGAAAGATCTTTCTTGGCAACAGCTGGTGCAATCATAGATGTGCAGAAGGGACACATAACACTGAATGTGGAAGGTTTGAGTCTGAACTTTGAGATGGATAAGCTGAGGAGAGCTCCTACTATTGATGGACAAACTTTTTATGTTGAAAAAGTTTCTGCTACAAGAGCAACAGGCTCAGTATTGATCGATGCTCCATTAGCATCGATCGACACCCCTCCACATCCGAGCCTGCACTTGTCCACAACTGATGCTCCAAGTAAGAAAACTGCTCCCAAACAGAAACCTCCCCACTCCACACTCCAGAATCCTCAGGTAAGGCCAAGGTACACATCCTCTGCACCTAAACCCCCTCCTATCATCAACAAGGCTTTCAAAGGTACAAAAACTGTTTTGCAGTTAACCAAGCCACGAGATTATCGTAGAGCGCTTGTTTCTTCTGTTGATAATTTTGCAGGACATAAAAGAAGCAAACCCATCCCAAAATCCCGCCTTGTTCCTATTCTTCATGTCCTTGGTAGACCTCACTCTACTACTGCTTATACACCACCTTGGATGAAGAGGTCATGCTATGGTAGGCATCCACTGCCACGTTCTGATCCACCTGATGCATGAGCTTCAACACAGTCAAGCTAATGACTGAAAACAAGCGCTTAGTGGGAGGCAACCCACTTCTAGGTTTTTCTTTTCCTTTTGAGTCATTTTTCTTTTTG
>NC_025694.1:14763344-14828999 GCF_000633955.1 Camelina sativa | reverse complement strand
AGAGAAAGTTAGGAGAAACAACTCATTAGAAATGAGAAAAGGGAGAGGAAAGGAGATGTATGAAGAATGTCTTGGCCTAAAGAGAGTCCATATGCCACTGATCGATACACCAAGGTAAGACTCACTTGTACTTGCTTTAATTTATGTAATGAGATGACAATGGTGAGACTAGAGATTCCAGAGGATTGTGGGATTTGAGTAAGGAATGTTGATGCTTTTCAAATGAAAAAGTATATGAAGTAAGTTCTTGAGAGTCAAGGCGATGAAGAGTGCGAAGATCAGTTGTCTGCAGTTGAGGGAGTTCCTATGTTTTCAAACCTCTTACACAAGTCTAAGTTTCTGTTTTACTTGAGGGCAAGCAAATGCTAAGTCTGGAGGAGTTGATATATCATGGTTTTTACGGTTTTTAACCATGATATAAGTGTGCTTTTGAGTCTTTTCATTTGTTTCTAGGATTGTTTTTGAGTTTTTACAGGTTATTTAGGAATTTGGCACTGAAGGAGCAAAGTGGAGCTATTTGGATGACTTTGGAGCATTTTACAGAAGGAAAACAACTTGGACTCGGATCAGAGTAGCAGCGTCGACCGGCACCGAAGGAGCATCGGTCGACACCTATGTTTATCCGACGAGAGAAAGAAGAAATTGGAAGTTTTACAATTTTACCCAAAGTTTTCCTAAATTGCAACACAAGTCTCTAACGTGTTTTAGGACATATAAATATTGTTTTTGGGTTTAAGAAAACCTTTAAGTAATTTTCTAGCAGCTTTTTTGAGAGAGAGATATTGAGAGCTTTTGGGAGAGAAGGATCTGAATTTTTTGTAGAGAGAAGATTTCTAAACTCCCTCTTTTTACTTTTAATATTTATTGCATGTTATTCAGAATGATTTGTTCTTCATTAAACATGTCTGAGTAATTTGCTTGTTAGGTTTAGGGTTTTTCACAAGGTTTTTATGATTTATTATATCTGTGATTTTTAGGGTTCTTAATCTTTTATGATCTTCATCTTTGGTTGTTCTTCACAATAGTTCTTGATTGATCACCTAGAATTATTATCTTAGGGAAATTAATTGATATGAGAATATAATTGTTTTCCTGATTAAAACCATTGATGAACAAAATTACTTTTTACAAAGAGATTTGAATTAGTGATTTTGTGAAATTATCTAAACATGTTTTTAAAGCTGATCTTTAACTTAGAATTTTACAAAGAGATTTGGATTTTCTGGTTTTAAATTAAGATAATAATTGCAGTGAGAACTGAATTATTTTACCAAAAAGTTTAGAGTTCTAGATCTGAATTTTATTGCATTAACCCTAATTAATCTATTGATTTAATACTTCATAATTACCTGAGAAATTCCCTAAGTCTAACCTTTTTGATTTTCTAAATTCACAACCCTTTGATTTAATATTTTGCATTGTCTTATTTTGTTTTTAATACAATTTAATCTGTTTAGCGTAATATCAAAAACTCTATAATTTATTTTGTTTGATCTTGAGTCTCTGTGGATTTGACCCCTAAATACTACATTGATCTCCTGTTTGAGAGAGTAGCTCTAGGGTTAATTTGAGCATATCAGTTGCGTTTGTCTTTTCGCTTGTGTGTATAGCCCAGTAGATGGGAGGATCGCCACACTGAGTATTTGTGATAATACTCATGCATCTCAATTGTTGTTTGTGGTGTGCATGTATGTGACGTGGAATCATGGCGATGAGGAGAAAGATGATCTCGGGTCTCAGTTATTGTGGTGTGGTTATGTTTATATGTTGTTGGAACCTTGTATAGAAGTATGATAAGCTCTTGGATAGAATGGTTAGGAGTGGTATCGTGTTGATATTTTATTGGAGTTGGTTACGAGTTATGTTTCCAATATGCATTTATTGGATGTTGATTTACTATTAATATTGTGGTTGATTTAATTAATTAGTATGAGATGGTTAGTTAATTATATCTATATAAAAAACGGGTCGGGTTGTTTAATCTTTAATCGATGAGGCACATGCCATTGCCTAGATTAGGTTTGTTGAAGAGGGTTTGGAGATATTTCGAAAAGGAACAAAAAGATGGAGAGATAAAAACATAAAACTAAAGATAACCTAGCAAAGATCTAAATAAAGCATGGAAGAGGATATGTTGTCCCAAGGCTGACGAGCAAAAGCTTCGACGATGGCAAAGGAGTTGATCGGAATAAATGCCTCGATAATTGTATCTAGGAGAGAAAAGGAAGGGTTGTAGATAGCTTTTCTCCCACTTTGGAATGTTAATTTTCACAAAAAAAAAAACTTATTACTAAAAAACAAACTGTTTTACCATTTTGTTTTCTATCTCCTGCTCCCCAACATCAATATGATAGTGTACGCCGATTGGTGTCCGATACGATTGCTGGAAAACAATAATGGATCCGATAGTATGGATTTCATAACTGAACAATATGATATTATTATAATTATTATTTCGAAAACAGTTTTTGTTCTATTTCTGATTTTAGAAAACCAATTATCAAACTATCTCTTGTAAAGGCTTTTCTGTTGGTTAAACAAATTTTACATTTCACAAGAAAATAATCCAACGTAAAACTTAACTATTATAAAATTGAATTTTGCATAAATGAAAACTCTATAGAATCAATATTACAATTACACATTAAAGTTTGATTTCTACTTAAGAGATGAAACATAAACACAGACATATTTAAACTTTCGACTTCTGATCAAATACAAATTTGTGACTTCTTTTTCGTAAACAATTCTAGTTCCCTATATACCCTTAATATTAAAAATTACAAACACATATGATCACAACGATACAAAATAAAAAAAAAAATCAAGAATCCATTATTGTCCTCATTTTTTTTCTTTGTTCAGGATCTGTTCTTGCACTTCTCCATTGCTCTTGGAGCTGAAACCCAATTGGGTAAAACAAAAGCAAGAACCATATATTGGATTATGAATTTTTAAGGAAACAGAAAAAAGGACACTCTAAGAACCGAACAATGAACAAAACGTACCAAGGCCAACTGCTTCGGATCCTTTCATAATGCGCAAACGTTTGCACGACTCGACAAACATCCTGAAATCGATAATATGGGTTGGTGACTAAAAACAGAAATCTATTGAAAGTCATATATAAATATACTTTAACGATAATAGTGAAAAGAAATTGATGTGCCAGCTACAAATGAGCTAACATATAAAATTTAAACATTTTATTTCAGTTCTCTGTCCCATGCCAACTTGTGCGTATTTTTAACACATGGATTTTGATTGTTCTTTGGTATTTCTTCCTAATGATTAATATCAATAATATATAATGGTCTTAGCAATTTAGAGAATACTTCTTATCTTTTGGATGGAAAACAATTATAAAGAGTGAGGCAACTATTGAAAGCAAGAAGATAAAGGAAACTCACGGCCAGGGGACATCACCAACGAGCATCCAGTCACCATCTTTATCCTCGTAGCTTGGAACATACTCGGAGCTGTTTAACAGATCCATCACTTTACTCTCGTTCATGAAATCTATCATTCCTTGTGCTCCATAACTCCCTTTAATCAATCAAAATCCAAAAGTTTATCATATTAGTTTAATAGCAAATAAATAGTACGACCTCACTGCCGATAGAAACAAAAAAGAATCAAGAGTATTGACTTCAACTGTTTGTATTTATATAGTTTGCGTTTACATGTGAAAATTTAGGTTATAGAAAATTTTTAAATCAAATCCTTTATCGAAAATTATTTTTTTGTAAACTATTTTTACAAAATGTAAACGCTAAAACATCATATAACGTTTAATTTGCGTTTAAAACTAACAGTTAATTTGTGTGTGTATGTCAGATGGTAAATATTTAAATATAGACGTACATCGTAAACGCAAAAGCACAAAAATTAATGATCTAAAACCTATGTTTGTAAATGCGTACCCATAGTAAAGGAGCTGAACATTTTGGCCAAGGCATCAGAGAGATCCTTGTAGCTGTTGTACATCTTGAGGTCAACCTTACGAAGATAAGGAGCTCCATCCATGGAAACCTTCACAAAGGCGACGGTTCCTCCAGCACTGCTCATTGCCTCATCCGGTTCGCCGTTCTTGTGATTAGCCATAACATTTTTACGGTAGTTCCTCACAGGTGGCCAACCCACCACTTGTGCTCTACATACAATATAAAAATCACAGACCCAATAATGTTATCATTTATGCATAGATGTCGTTAAAAAGTACTTTTGGTCTTCTTTTGAGAAATTTTGTAAATGTCTTAACAGAACTTACTTAGCAGGAGGCTTAGCAGGGTCTTTGAGGAGAGTCTTCTCTTTAATAGATCCAGCAACATTGAGATCCCCATGTCCTTGTTTGTTAGATTGAAGATTGAGTTTGAGATCAACGGTCTCAGAGAAGCCTCTCTTATTTCCAACACCCGACTTGGCCGGACTCTCCACGGTTTCAGTGCCTCCGGGGAGCCCAAGGCAGAGCTCCGTTTCCGTAAGGTTCATTTCTTCTCTCTTTCTTTGTTTTTGTTTCTTTCTCTCGTTATCTCTTTCTCTCTCTCTATTTTCTTGTTGGAGGTGAAGTTTGATAAGAGGGGAACAAGAAAAGGGTAATGAGAGAAGAGTCGATGATATAAGGAAGTGAGAGACTATAGCCTATAGACGGTAAAAAAAAAATCTGCGTTAACCCGCGATTAATTACTCACTTTCTGTAAGCAATCATTTAGTTGGAATAAAAACAAAGAACAATAACAATAGTAGGTGTATTGCGTATTTTATGTGCATATAAAAACCCAACATTTTCTTGATATGTGGGTTCCCAACACGTGGCCTTCTCCTAGATTTTACTTAGTAAAAATCTCACCATTCCTTGTCAAAAACCTGAAAAGTCTAAATTACGAATAAATAGGTGATAGATGATTATTGCGCCAGAGCTAAGCGTAGTGTAATGGAATGATAAATGATGACCTATTGAAAACTGGTTTACGTCGAAGACAGTAATATATGTCGTGGTGATGATTTTTATGGGTTGTTAAAACAATTAAAAAATTAAAAAAAATAATAAAATAATAAAATAAATAAGTTATTTAATTCTTTTTGACATAGCATATTGATTGTCAGATGAAAATGGAAACCATAGATGGTGACAGTTGGGGTGTCAACAAATAAGTATCAATTCATGTTTTTGTATATTCAACAATATATATATATATATATGTATGTATATAAATATATATATCTATTTACAGGAAAATATATGCTATAATATGAATTCTTTACACATATTAACATATGCATGCATATATTGTATTTAGGGTCTGAATGATGACTGCGTTCAAGGCGATCAAATTCGTCAGCGGTTTAGATCGTCCAAAAAATAAGGCGGCCAGCAGACCGCTGCGGACCAACTCTATTTTTATACAAAAATGGTTCGCAGTTGGTCCGCAACGGTTTTCTTTCTATTATCTTTAGACCGCACCACTGCGGACTGTATTTGATAAATGGTGAATA
This sequence comes from Camelina sativa, assembly GCF_000633955.1. Lineage (NCBI taxonomy): Eukaryota > Viridiplantae > Streptophyta > Magnoliopsida > Brassicales > Brassicaceae > Camelina > Camelina sativa. The sequence goes on along the minus strand of NC_025694.1, from coordinate 14,823,503 downwards.
AAATGTGGTCTAATCCGCTGATAGATTTGTCCGTCCTGACCGCTACAACCATTCACATCCATAATGTAATTATAAAAATAGAGAATAAAATATAATTGAAGGAACTATTTCTGATTAAATTAGTTAAACTAAATAAAAATAAAATTAAAAATGATTTATCAAGAAGTAGAATTCATACAAATGTAAATACCTAATTAATATATACATGTGTCTATTAGATATTTTGTTGAATATATGAGTTCATCGGACTTCGACGTATTTATTATATATATAAGAACAATTTTCTTTTTGTCCGATCCAAACAAAACAGGATATACATATTTTGTTATTTGTTGTTTAATTTGGATCCGACAAAAAAAAATTGTTCTTATATTGAATCCTTATATATATGTCGTGTTTACAGTTTCCACTTATCCATAACCTTTCGACTAAGGTGACTCTGTTTTTCTTAGATGAATTGTATAAACTGACGTATAACAAGTCTGACATTAAAAATAATCGATATCACTATATATAGTTTGTAAGTGTAAGTATAATGGGATAACACATTCGTTTTTTTCCTTCTAACAATATCTTTGAATCCATAAAATCCAATTAATGAACTCGAATAATGCAGGTTAATCCTGCAAAATTAATAACAGTACACAATATAATTTTCATATATATTTCGTTTTTTTATAAACAGATATAGTATTTATTTTTTTCAAAATTCTATTAATTAGTTTAGAGTTTTCGTTATCATAATATACATAAATATGTATGAGGGAAATATATGTATATAGATATATATATATATATATTATATTTATATACGTAACAGAAAAGAATATTATACGTAAATTTATCAATCTCAAAGATTCGTGAAATAAATATTTAGGTTCTAAAAACATGTGTACTTCTATCAACATGTCTATTAATGTCTGTATTCACTTCTATGATTAATGTTTTTTCCTTTCTTTAATTGCCTACCAATTTGTTAACGTTGCCTCCATTGGTCAACTGTTCACGTATCACATCACATGTATAATTGTATACAGCAAGTAATATTGGGTGGTAAAAATTCCATTAATCGTATTTGGTCAACATTATTATATGATTAGTCGTATTTGGTCCTCAATGGCGTTCATATTAATTCGTATACTTTCGAAGTCAGCATCTGTGAAAGAGTTATGACCAACTAAGTTTAATCCTAATAAATTAAGATGTATAACAAATAATTAATGATGAAAACAATCTTTGTAAATATTAACTTCAATTTGGACCATCTCCTATCAACATCCTCCTTATTGTCCGTGAAATGATGAGGCAATTTTGGGAAAAATATGCTTGTTCAGTTGTCGATGAAATCATTATTAAAGTGCGTAGTTAATTTTAAAATAAACTTCTTTGCCGAACCTTCCAATCATGTGGTTCAAGTATAACCCACATGAACGTATAATTTATCCGACGGAAAGGGCGGGTTAGTGACTATATTTATTTGCATGCTTAATTTACTTTTTTTCCTTATTTTAGACGTATTATAGCCATATTCCATATCATTGAATTTAAGTTAATCATTAGATACCAAAAAAGAGAATAAGAATAAATAATTGTATCTATCTAACGGCCGATTTGAATATTCGAAGAGAAGCTCTATCTGTGGGTTGCATCTCTCCGAAATATTAGTCTCAGACCTTCCATAAGTTTGGAAATTTACTCTGAATTAACAAAATAAATAAATAAATAAATAAATAAAAATATAATGAGCCGTTTACAACTTATATAAAATTAAAGTGCACATGGATTAAAGGGGATGATTATTATTTTGGAGATAAAAGGATGATTATTTTTGTCTTCAGATACCTTATATATAAAACTCTGTACGATACCTAACCTTTTTAATAACCCAATAATGGATACTTTGCTTAAACAATATCCAGCAAAAATTGATATTCAAATCTGATGACAATATTAAAAGTAAATATATTAAGTAATAATAAATCAAGATCATGTCAGTTTAACATTATCGGTATAATATTGTCATCGTTCTTTTTTTTTTTTTTAGTATTAGCTAGTGTCTAAATAATTATTAATAAAATGTTAAATTTATTATATATCATTAAATCTGATCATAATACAAATGATATATACTTCTTCGTTTTTGTCAATAACATCATATATATGTGTTTTGGATCCATCAATTAATGTGTCATCACTAGAAAAAAATCATGCACCATATTTGTGGTAGACAGTTTAGCATTAATGATACTTAAGACCACACCGAATAAGTTAAACTACGTTGGAGATCTCTGGTACAATTTGTTTTCTGTAAACTACGTAATTTGTTGTTTTTCGATTTATTGAAAAATTAAATAAACTTTTTGTCAAACACTAGGTTATGAGCTTTAGTAAAAAATAGAACTAATTTAATTACTGTTAAATTGATGACACAATTCAACAAAGACATATATATATATATATATATATATATTGCTTTTGTCTTTCCCTTTTTTTTTTTTTGTTGCTAACCAAGAACAATCTAATAACCAAAACGATACTAATATTTGAAATCTTTAGAGGTCGGAATTTATATCATTTAATGCATGGAGTATGACCAAAAAACACTAATAGAAGATAGTCCTTGACTGATAACTCGATCTCCGACCTATATCCACACGAAAACACATCTTGCGTTGTCAAAGAACTATTCAACTGAATCCGGTGAAGATAGTGAGACAAGTCACATCCAGTTGGGGAAGAAATAAACATACCAAACCCTCAAAGGCTATGTTTTTGCCTTGTCAACTTCTCTCAGTCCCCCCATATGAACCCAGTGTATCTATCACTCCCACCATTCATTTTCTCTTTTATTTTATTGTTTTCTTTTTAGATTTTTAAAAACGTTTCTAAGATAATAGTATTAACAAGATGAAGATNTTTTTTTTTTTTTCTTTCTCTTGGAGCATCTTATTCGCGTTGGCCATCTTCCCAACCACAAATCCCTCTCTGCATGAACACCTTATGATAGATGCAGCAACATATGCACTTGTCCCTCGAATTAACGATCCTCATCAAATACTTTTGTTTTCTTCTTAATTGATTAGTAAATGCGTACGATTAGTTACGTTGTCTCCATGCAGATATGAATTGGGTTTTGTCTTTTGAATCTTATCTATTTCATTCAAGTTCTAAAAACTCGAAGCTGTAAATTTGGTGGACACTATTGATGTGGATATAATATGACGACGTGGATCTATTTTTAGTGTGGTAGGCTTCCGCTTGACTTTTAGCCATTAACTTATATATGTGCTTGTGGATTGTGGTAGTTGGCATGCATATCGCATTTAGTTGATATCGTACTGTATATATGTTATCCTTATATTGTTTTACTTACCATGTCTAAGCAAATGTAATTCTTACAAAACATTTGTGTGACTCACACTCATCTATGCTTTTAGTTCCAAAAAGGGTAAAGGTGCGGAATTTGGACTGTATATGTATACAAAAATATTACCCACATATTATCCAAAAATCGAAACGAAATATTTTGTTTATACATATATAATCCCCCCCTAGGACACCAGAAAATATCTACATCTAAAGTTCCCTCTATAATATACAATACATTGTTTGGTTTAGTTGGTTAAAGGTTTATTTATATAAAAATTCGCTATATGGTATAATTTAGGATTTGTGATATTTTGGTAGTTTTTAAAAACAAACTAGAAGTTAGCATCTTTTTTTCCAGAATTTCTTTTAAAATCATATATCATAGATCTTTTTATATAGAATAAGCAACTTAAATAATTTAGTTTGTTTGTCCAAAAAAAAAATTTAGTTTTAGTAACATGCATACACTAAAAAATAAAAGGATGGATGTCATGGAGTTATAAAAAAAAAATTACTTCAAAATAATTTTGTAGTTAGTAATACAATTTTTGTTTGAAAAAAAACCTATAATAATGATTCTATGCTAACTAGTAATTATAAAAGGAAACACATGCATATGTACAAGGTTTAGAGGCATGATTCTGCTTTTTTTTGTTTTTGTTTTTTTTTTTTTTCTGTTTTTCAATATTAATTTATCTCGGAAAAAGAAATGCTCAAGTGTTTACGTATACGTATATTAATGTACATACCACTCGTATATTTAGTACAAAAAAAAAAATGTTCAGTATAGTATTGATAAGGCAAGACTGGACAAGACGAGACAGGTCCAAACAAATTAGTGAATGATTGGTAGGACGAGATTTATGAGATGGTCCGGGTTATAATGTTAAGCCATTTTCATGAACATATACGTGTTGTTTTAATATGATATGCAAATCTCTTGTGGTCTCTCTGGTGACCACAACAGATTTCATTTGACCATATGATCTTCTATATAGCAATCAATTCACGTTTGGTATACAAATCCCTTATATATATGCCAAACAAAACAATTAATTCTTAAGTCTACCAAAATTAGATTTCAGATCAAGGTTCCAACTAATTTCAAGACTAACGTCCATTAGGGTTCATAGTTCATAGTTATTAGTTATCAGTTATCACATATTGGAAGATAGGCTAGTAGAAAGAGATCGTATAAATATTCAAATTAATTCATTACTTGAAATGTTATTCTTCATCATCCGAGAAAAAATATTCTAACATAAAGGATGAATTCATTAAATAAAAACATTATAAAAAGTTGTTCGGATCCTTTATAATACCCGATTGGATCTCGTCTTCAAGTAATACCCGTAAAACAAAACGAGTACCTGGATATACTAAACTCATAACGCCTTTAACATATACTATTTTCCTGTGTTTAATTGGATAATTCAGGTGTTCTCAGGTAATTTGAGTTTATTTCGATACAAAGTAACCCAAACCATAGTACTCCATAGATTTTTACTAATCATTTTAATATTTCCATTCGATTAAATTCAGAGTTTTCAGGTAATTCGACTAATTTCGAGTAGTTTGAAAATTAGATAGATTCACATTAAAAATACTCGTACCAAACAATATTTGAAAAACTATTGATTCATATCACATGTCCGTTCCCCAAACATCTTCACCTAAAATTAAAGTATCAAATGATTTTTTCTTTAGACATTTACATATTTTTCCTCTACCAATATTATTCCTCATCTTGGAAAAAATAATCTTATTTTAAAAAGTTATAATATGAAAGTATATATGAACAGACAAGAATATGACACTTTAATAAGTGAATATTAATGATAGATTAGCTACGAATTTATAAAGTTGATTCCGATTCTTATTATTTCCTTAGCAGAGATTAATATTTGTATTCAAATAAGTTCTTTTTCTAATAGCTGATATGTTTATTCAAAAAAATAGATGATATGTAGCGACGTAATTACAACATCTGAATTGTTTAATCAATATCCTGCTACTCAGTCACATTATGTAATTGTACTAACAGTTATATTTATTGTTTAGCTAGTGATTCAGTTAATTAGAATCACCTGTTCCAATAATAATAAATATAGAACAGCACCAATAGTGTTCTTGTAAGTGAAGTGAAGTCCTCATTTGGACCACTTTTAAGTTTCTTGGATCTGAAATATGTGAATAGGAACAACGCATTAATTCATACTTACATCAAAGTTTATATTGTTGTTTTTCAATATTATTTATTAATTAAAAATTCCTTACAAAGTCAAATTTTATTTTTATATCCTAGTGGTTAAAATTCTATTATTTGAAGATTAGTGTAAAGTTATAAAAAGGATTATAATGCAGAGGATTATAAACAAGGTCCTACATACGTTACAAACCATAGACATAATTAAGAGAATCTGGCACTGATAATATGATTCTTATTGTTGGTGGAACCAGAGACATCATATCACATGGTTATAGGACCATGGTAGGGGCTGACCATAGATAGGCACCTCCCTTTGCTTAAACATGTTTCAACGTATTATATACTTCTTCAGATAAAATTTCATATATTTTTTAATGACCGTGCATGGTAAAGTAGACCACAACTTACATTGTCAATTTATGTGGAAAATCTGATATAAACACATAACTAAGAAGTCATATATATGCAAATAAATATAAAGATTCAAATTCCACTTTACAAATATACTTCAAAATAAACTTTGCTGTGTATATTCAATGTTACAAAGACATGTGATTTTAATTTCATATGCGTTTATAAAACATGGGGTGTACTTTGACGAGACAAGAAAGTACCCTCCAAATAAATCTTAGACTCGTGAGTCGTGTTCAAGTTTGTAGCTCAATGCTCATAGTCATATAATATTGCTTCCCAATTTTCCATGGGTAATGGATGTACAGTATTTGAAAAACAGACACATTAGAAGAAGAAAACGAAATTAAAGAGAAACTCTTATAAATGTTTACGTCGATTTAGTATATTACCTTTTATCGGAAAAAAATGATTTCGTCGATCATTCCAAACTGTCCAAAATTCATACAGCCTTTTATAAAACTAATATGGCCCAATGCAAAAATCAAATCTAAGATGAACGGGCCATTTCCCTAAGAGGATACTTTGTTTGTTCCCAAAAAAAAAAATGTAAGATATATGTTAGCATTATTCCAAAAATCTTACGTTTTGTTTTCGTTTTCGTCTATTTTTTCTTTTTATTTTCTAAAAAAATGTTTTCTTTGTTTTACAGTTAAAAGCAACTGAATTACAAATCTTAAACAGATCAAACGTCAGAAATACAAGTTTACAAATGTTTCTTTGCTTTAATTTGTCTCGGTAAGTCAAATGGAGCCACCGTGTAAATGAGGTTCGTACCTATTTACACGGTGAAATAAGAAAGACATACCGTAATCCGTATCTATCGGTTTTCTGTCGGTTAAGTATCTATACATTACGGTAAATTATTTAAGTACTCTTTTTGACGAATTTAAAGCTCTTGGTAATTCCGTCAGTTATTCCTTGCTTTGAAACTTGTTTTATTTTTAGTCAAAGTAAAATATCTACTTTTATTTCACTACATAAAGAAATGTCCATAGTTTTTATACAAATGAAATGGGGCAAGAAAGAAAAAGGAAATTAAAATGAAATGGTTGGCCATTTTTGATATACCGACAATATTTTAAATTTTAATCATTTTGAAAGCACTACTTTATTCATAAGCATTATAAAGCATATATACAACTTTTGAAAAATCTATTTGAGTGTTCGTTTTCCACATCTATATATTAGTTCATTCTTATTTATTCTAGGTCGGTGTCCACGCTTGAGTGCAAGTTTCTTTTTTCAATTATTGTTGTACTAATTTTATGTTACGTTGATATGTAAACTTTAGATATTATATATTAATAGGCCAAATTCTTGAAAATTTGAATCTGAAGTTTCTCTTAAATTCTTAATTAGCCAGAAATGGTACATAAAAACAACAATCACTGAATTATTTTTCTGTCTATATATGTATCTGAAATTGAAAAGAGATGGTGTTATAAAGACTTACGTTGAATTAGGGTTTACTGTGAATTTCTAACTCAAAAAACAATTGAGAATAAGTGGAGAGGTTTTAATTATTTATATACCACTTCATAATTTTTTCTACTATTAATGTGGGACTTATTACACACTACAAGAATTTGGGTTTTTGATAGCATCAAATGTGCGATTTAATTTTCTTTATGTTGGAGCTATGATAGCTTTTCTTATAGCTATGCTATTAATGACTTACCAATGAATTTATGATAGTGTTTATAAAAGTGAAACGCTATTATAGGTTTTCTCTAGAAAACTAAACCCCAACATATAAAGCTATAAAGTTTTTTAATATATCCTATTAAAACGCTATCTTATGGTTGGCAGATAGTCAAACTTTTGGCTCCAACATAAAAAAAATTAAGTCTCTTTTCTCTACTGTTCGACAATTTGCCTTTTCCTCTTGTCACTCTTTTCTTCTTCCCCTTTTCATTTGTTACTCTTTCGTTCTCTTTTCTTCCATTTGCCCAGAAAATCTATCGCTTTTGTCCAGAAAATCTCTTTTCAAAATCCCACTTTGTGTTAAAACACAAAACAAATCTCACTTCGTAATCTCACTCTCTCTTCGCAATTTTCTAAGTTATAGTCCTCGTCCAGCTCAAAGTTGTTGTTTTTATGGTTTTTGTTTCAATGAGAGTTTCGAGGGATTCAAATTCGTTAGGGTTCTCCTTTCGATGGGTTCACTTTTGTTAGGGTTTTGCTTCAAATTGAGTTTTCTAACTATTTAGAGTTTTTATTTAATTTTAGGTTTCCGACTTAGGGTTTTCGATGGGTTCAATTTTGTTAGGATTTTGCTTCAAATAGAGTTTTCACAAGATTTAGGGTTCTATTTCAATTTGGGTTTTCGATTTAGTGTTTTCGACTTCGTATTCACATTGAACATGTTTGTTTATGTTGTGTGAATCTATGATGTCTACTTTTCAGACATTTGAGTTTATCTAATTGACATGTAATTCATTGTTTATGCAGATCGATTTAAGACATACGAAGAACTATCAGTTAGTAATTGGCATTGTGATTTTCAAGTTTATTTGTTATTTGAGTGTTTGATTGATGATGAACTAATTATCACACTTGAATATAAAATTGGTGGTTATTTTTCTAACATGGACAAGGCTTGGGTTTGGCTTCCAAGGTGTGCATTTCTTTGTTATTGATGTTGTTGTCTTTTCTTAGTTATAGTGATTCTAAATATTGAAAGTGTGTTACATGTTAACTTAATTACAAGGCTAGCCTTGAGTATGGGGAAGTAGCTAGTAATTTTGTCTATTCATCAAAAAAGAGATTAGGTGATCCTGTTGACATGTTGTGTCCCCTGCATTGATTGTCATAATGTCTGCCATCAACGAATAGACACAATGTTAGATCATATAGTGATTAGAGAGATGGATCAGAAGTATAAGATGAATACATGTTGGAGTAAACATGGAGACATTAGGGATCAGAAGACAGTTGATGTTCAGACATCTGACTTTGAGGCTTAGGACTTGATTAGGACTGCATTCTTTGCAAGTGGAGGAAAAATGCAGTGTCAGGGAAACGATGGAGATCATCGGGATGAGTTTGAAATTAAAGCTGAATCTTAATTTAGGGAAAGTTGAAGGATGCTGAAAGTCAACTCTACTCGACATGTCCCAACTATACTAAGGTGTCTACAATCATGGTTCTCTACCACATTAAAGTTAAAAGTGGTTTATCTGAAAAAATGTTTAGATAAAAAAAGATTGCTAAGGATTGGCGTTGGCATTTCAACAATGCTAGTGAAGATGGTACAATACGACGCCCAGTTGACTCATTGACTTTGTCTCAAGTGAAGGATAAATGGTCACAGTTTTCAGCTGAACCAAGGAATCTTCGACTTGGCCTTTCTACAGATGAGATGAATCCTTTCGCCATGCAGAACACCAAGTATAGTACATGGCCAGTGATGTTAGTCAACTATAACATGCCTCCGACTATGTGTATGAAGGTTGAGAATATCATGTTGACAATGTTGATTCCTGGACCAACTGCACCAAGCAATAACATTGATGTTTATCTTACACTTCTGATAGATGATCTAAATGATTTGTGGGAAGATGGTATTGAGGTTTATGACTGACTCATGAAGGAGACTTTCACACTTAGAGTTATACTATTGTGGAGTATCAGTGACTATCCAACTTTAGGAACATTATCTGAATGTAAAGTGAAGGGGGAACAAGGTTGTAATATATGTGGCAAGGACACTACATAAATGGTTGAAGTATAGTCTAAAGCATGTTTATTTTAGGAAACAGGAAGCGTTTCAGGCCTCGACATCCTTATAGACGAAAAAGCATGGTTTGAGAATACTATTGAAGATGGAACTGTGAACAGAATCCAAGCTGGGTCTGACATACTCAATACACTTAAGGACTTTAAGAATGATTTTGGAAGACCTTTGGATAAGAAAGGTAAGAGAAGTAGAACCGATTTATGTGATGAGGATGCAAATTCATAAGAAGAATATGAAGAAGATACAGATCAATGGCGGTGGAAGAGTCGATCAATTTTCTTCTAGTTGGCTTATTGGAAGGTTAGTATTTACTGATTTGCTATTATATGAGTACTATTTATATCTTATTTCTTTGAGCTAACTTTAATTTTCTTGTCTGATAGGATATGCCTGTCCGTCACAACACTGATGTGATGCATGTTGAAAAAAACATATCTGATGCATTATTATCGACTCTTATGCAAAGTGTCAAATCAAAAGATGGCTTGAAAGCACGAAAGGATTTGGAAGATATAGGGATCAGAACATACTTACACACCGAGGTATTGGTTGCCTCTGATCCAAAAGAAAATTTGAACAATATAACACTATGTCCGAATGCTGTTGTTGTTAAGGCTGATATGGTGGTTAAAAGTGATACCTTTTGTGGAGAACAACTACTGATATGTCATTCATGAGTGATTCACTTAATGCAAACATTGTTTGGCCTATTCAGAAGACATAATTTATAAATATAACACCGCTAGAGGAAGCACCAAACAGATCAGCACCTACGGTATGTAACTATTTATTGTATTTTACTTGATTCAAATATATTTCATGGCTTGGGAGTTGTGAACGTTGGTGCATGCATGTGATAGAATCCTAATAAAATATTTTGAAATTACAGAGTCTAAGTAACACATCCACTACCAATAAAGTTGCAAAGAAAATTTGTCTTTTGCTAAATCTCCAAAACTCTGGTAGCATAGTTCCAGTTGCAGAAGGGCAAGTTTGTTCGATCAATCCAGCAGACGTAGTCCATTTTGTTCCCTTAGGTCCAAATGCTAGCAAGGTCTGGGTAGAAGTTTCAAAGATTGGAGATGCAAAAGTGTGGAGACCAAATTCAGAAATCCAATTCATTTCCGACGCAATAGGCACTATACTATAGCTTGGCCTGCTAATAGACTCATATTGCTCTGAACATGATCATGAACTATACTTGAGTTACTTTGTCTTTAGTTGCTATGAACTTGGTATGTTGTACTATTTCGGATGTTTATGACAATAATATTTTCTCCTTCGTATATTAGCTATATTGACTGTCAAGGACAACCCAGAATGCACAGGGAAATATTACAAATTAATAATATATAAAAAGAAAAAAATGTAGTGAATGCTATTGTCACAATTTATTAACGATATGAATGCTAATTATTTGTAGCTAAACAACTGTGCTGATATTAAATATAATGTAGTAGACAAAAAACCGCTATAATATTTGAGTTTAGATAGCACAACAGAAAGCGCTATCTAAAGTGGTCGAGCTATTATTGCGGGCAATATGATAGCGTTTTTAATAACGCTATCTTAATATTTGTTGTGTTATTAAAACCAAAATTCTTGTACTGACACTACACCCCTCCCCCTCATGCTCAGGCATGACCATCTGAAACATGGACATATGTGGTGATATATCATGGTTTTTACGGTTTTTAACTATGATATAAATGTATTTTTAGAGTCTTTTGATTTGCTTTTAGGGTCTTTTTAGTCTTTGTAGGACTATGTACCATTTGACATGGATGAGAGCATAATGGAGCAAATTGGAGTGATTTGGAGCACATTTGAACATTGAGGCTGAAGCTTGGAGACGATCTCAGATGATGGTGTCGATCGACATCGCATTGGTGTTGCTTGACACCCTTTGCGACACAAGAAGAAACCCGAGTTTCTCAAGTTCTAACGTTACAAAGTTACCCTAAAGTTTTCCTTAATTGGAACATAAGTGTCCGTATATATATATATATATATATATATAGACTTTTTGGGTTTTAGAAACCCTTATCTTTTATTTTTATAGCAACTTTTGAGAGAGACATTCATAAAGCTTTGGACAGACAAGTCAGAACTCATCCTGTTGAGAGAGATTTCAAACTCCTTTACTCTGTTATTCTATGACTTAGTGCAGTTTATTCAGCTTATGATGTGTCATTCATTGATTATGTCTAAGTAATCAGCTTGTTAGGTTTAGGGTATCTCATTAGAGATTTTATGGTTTGTTGAATTGATTATTGATTGAGATTCTTTATCTTTTTGTTCTTCTTAGGTTGTTCTTAAGATTACTTCTTGATATATCACCTAAAATTAATAACTAGTGATAATTAATTTAAACCGAGAGTTTGATTGATTTTCAATAAAATCTTCGGTGAGAAAAATTACTTTATACAAAAATATTTTTTTTTTTTTTTTAATTTTGTGAGCAATCTAAACTTGATTTCAAAGCTGGTTTTATTCTTGGATTTTACAAAGAGATTTGGATATCTGGTTTTAAACTTAAATAAGATTTCCAGTAAGAAATGGTATATTTTACAATTGTGTTTATAGTTTAAGAACGGTGTTTTAATTGTTTGAATCATGTTTAATTTATTGATTTAATAACATGTGTTTCCTGAGAATTTTTCTATCCCTAGCTCTTATTCATTCTGAATTTACAAAACTTTTATTTACTTTTGCGTTGTAATTTAAATACACACTATTATGTTTAGCGTAATCATAAAACTCTGCAATCTATTGTGTGATTTTGAGTCTATTAGTACTTCTAGGGTATTACAATTTGAGCTTATCATGTGGCAATAACATCCACAGGGTGACCTAATAATCAGATGACTCTAATACCCTATAAAATTGTTAAATTAGGGTGTACTGTGTATTCTAACTCAAAATCAATTGGTAATAAATGGAGAGGCTTTAACCTTTTATATATTACTTCATAATTTATCTCACTACTAACGTGTATAACTGCCATTAATGACTTAACACCACTTTCTTAAATGCAACTCATAGATCTCGTTCCAAGTAAGGATTGTCTTTGACAAAGTGAAAGGCTAATAGTCTTGGTCAAGAAAATCCCTTGCGTTCACCTATTAATGAGCATTTGCAGTTCAGAGTTTCCACGATATTTTCAAGATGGTACATTGGCTTCTCGGGCTGCCCCTATAAGAGTTGACAGTATACAAACCGAGTATAGAAAAAGAGGTTTAAAGATGACACACATGCATTTCTTAAGGTATGGTGTGTGTAGATGATTTGAATTACGACTTCGATGTTCGTGGCTCAACTTTTTGTCCTTTCTATTATTTCATTTGGACCATACCTTTTCAATACATTACAAATTTTTGCGAAGATATCACACAAGTGCAAAATGTACCTTATACATCTGTAACATGTCACATTCATAGTTTAAAAACGAATGCAAAACTACAACTTATGCTTGCTTCTACCTCAGTTCACACAACGAATTTGTGAGAAAGAAAATTTAAAACCAAAATTCTTTTATTATAATTTCTTGGTTTGAGAGCTTAAGACTGAAAAAAAAAATTGGGGGGNGGGGGGGGGGGGGGGGGTATGAGTAATATAATAATGTTAACTTTCCAAAAAAATCAGCTTTTTTCAAATTGGAATAACAGAAAATTATGAAGATAGTCTACATTTTAATCAATACAATAAAACTTTTTGGTTTTTCACCAGGTGGTGACAGCTCAGCTTTTGTACTGAAGAAGAGACTGACACATCAGAAAAAATTTGTAACCAATTAAATTATAACAATTAATACAACTCATCTTTTTTTGCTAAGAGGGGCAATCGATTTCTTCTTCTTTCTATCACCCAATTTTAATATTGTTTTCTTCTTTAGCCGAAGACGATGGTAGTAGCGGCGGAAGTCTTAGCAGATTCGTCGGGAAGATTAACTCAAGTATTCGTAGCTCTCATACATATTGGCCTCTCGACAAAGCCACCTCCCTCCTACTTTTCGTTTCTAGGTAACATAATTCTATTATTTTATGTTTCTTAATTTTGGGGATTAAGAAAGATCTCTAGGCTGTGAATTTGAGATGGGGCTATGTGTTTGAAACTTGAAATTGAAGGAGATCGGAGGTAACATGTAAATTTTAGTCAATCGGAGGTACCATGTACATTTTAGTCAACACCACCAGAATCTGTAAATTTTGACTAAAAGTAATATGAATACTTTGATTTGTTACACATATTGATCATGGTTAGGGAGTCTGGTGATCCCGCACCTAATATAGTTGAACACAGACATGGTTTAACTCCTCCATTGAAAGATGCTCAAAAGAGAACATTTCGTATGTATGTGCATTTACTATTATCAATCTGTCAACTAAGCTTCCCAATTACACATATGATCATGTTTTTCCCCAATTATTCTTGGATGCATGATTTTGGCTCATTAGTTTTTGTTTTCTTTCTGCTTTGAGGACGATTTGGGGATTAGTTGTTTATTGAAAGAGTGTGTTGTACTGTGATGAACGAGAGTGTTACAATGAGTTTTTTTTTTTATGCCTTTTCAAGAACTAGGTTCTCAACACCATGTTCTGTTTTTAATTTCTTTGTTAGGTAACAGAGATACGAAACAAGATTTGGACATCCAAGTTCCAAAGAAGAAGAAGAAAGACTTGATTGTTGCTGTCTAGAAGGAGAAAACTGAGAAAACGGTACCGAATTAGCTAGAACCTAGCAGTTCTATGACAACCCGTCCAGTGGATCCCACAAGCCTCAATGCTAGCTGCCCAATGGACCGTCTGCGGACCTCACCAGCCTCACTGCTAGTCGTCCCAACGGACCCCAAGCTGGCCCTGCAGGGCATCGATCCTAACCCATCATTTCTCGAACCCTGGTCTTCACCTTTTAACAACCTTCCCACATGACAAGCTGTCACCAATTGATCTGCAGGTCAATTGGTGACAGCTTGTCCTGTGGGAAGGTTGTTAAAGGGTGAGGACCAGGGTTCGATGAATGTTTGGCGCACCAATAACCTATTGGTGGATTGGGATAGCCACACTGATGGGTTAGGATCGATGCCCTACAGAGCCAGCTTGGGGTATGTTGGGGCGGCTAGCAGTGAGGCTAGTGGGGTCCACCGGACGGGTTGTCATATAAAAATTGATTTTTATGTAACAGCCCGTCTTGTGGACCCCACTAGCCTCACTGCTAGCTGCCCCAACGAACCGTCCACGGACCCCACTAGCCTCACTGCTAGCCGTCCCAACGGACTCCAAGCTGGCCATGCAGAGCATCGATCCTAACCCATCATTGTGGACATCCCAATCCACCAGTAGGTTATTGGTGCGCCAGACGTTCCTCGAATCCTGGTATTGGATGCCTCACTACTAACCATACTCCTTATGTTTCATAATATATAATGTTTTAGAGAAAAAATTTCGTTTCAGAATATATATGATGTTTTCAAGTTTCTATGCCATTTCAAAATTAGTTTAATATTTTTTATCAGTATTGTTTTTGATTAGTTGAACTTCTTACTATTTTCTCATGCACCGAGTACTATCCAATCTAAACTTTACAAAATATAAATTAGATATTTATTGAATCAAACCGAATAAACGAATAGTTACGAAAACCAAAAACCTACCGTGATCGTGTGGTATAGAGGTCAAAAAGTCATCTTTACCTTCTCTTTTACTCGTTTGACCGTAAGAGAAAGAAACGGCTAGGATCTCGCGTACGCAACTGGCGGAGACAAATCATGACCGTTGAAAATAAGAAAGAAGCCGCGTCCAAAAATCTTTGTGTCCCACCTTTGTCCCCTTGCCTCTAGCTTGCCTCCTCATGCTCCCCGACAACGTCATAATTCCCATCTCTCTCTCTTTAACCCTAATTCCAAAGCAACTTCGTTATATAAATCTCTCTCTCTCCCTCACCATTTCACAAACACACAAAGCAAACTTCATCACATTTCAAGGATCTTACTTATCACAAACCCCAAGAACAAGAGAAGAAGTAGATCAAGAGTTAAAAAAGAGACTTTAATAGTTGAAACAAACAACAAGTATAGTGAGAGAATATGGCGTATGAAGAAGTCATCAATGGGCTTAACCTTAAGGACACCGAGCTTCGTTTGGGATTGCCCGGAACAGAAGAACAACAACTGGAAGTTTCTTGCGTCAGAAGCAACAAGCGCAAGAACAGCGACTCAAGAGAAGAATCTGCTCCTGTTCCTCCTTCCAAGTAAGTTGAGATCTGAATTGAATTAGCATTTTTATTCAAATCTCTTGATATAGATCTCTTAGTGTACTGATGATGAATCTTGTTTTGTAAACTTCAGAACACAAATCGTCGGTTGGCCTCCAGTGAGATCTAACCGTAAGATCAACAACAACAACAACAAAAACGTTAGTTATGTGAAAGTAAGCGTGGACGGAGCTCCATATCTCCGTAAGATAGACCTCAAGATGTACAAAAACTACCCAGAGCTTCTCAAGGCACTCGAGAACATGTTCAAGTTCACAGTAGGTGAATACTCCGAGAGAGAAGGCTACAAAAAGGGATCTGGATTTGTACCGACTTATGAAGACAAGGATGGAGATTGGATGTTGGTCGGTGATGTTCCATGGGACATGTTCTCTTCATCTTGCCAAAAACTCAGAATCATGAAAGGATCTGAAGCTCCTTGTTCCTTATGATCCCTGCCCTTTTAGTTGGCTTTGATCATCAAGTTTCCTACTTTATTTTAGAGATCTTTTAGACATAAAAAATGTAAAGAAAGAAAAAAGAGAAAGAGAGAGAGTTATGTACAATAGGGATGCAAATACTATATAGCCTGTTAATTATGTAAAGATCAGTTTTGATTATACAAAGTTTATATGTATCATGCTCAAGATAAACCAAACATTATGCACAGACCTGTACTGTCTCTGTGACTAATGAACCATTTAGACATCAAACTCAAAGCTTCTAAAGATATGTGGTGGTTACATTTGAGCTTCATTGTTCTCTATACTATATAATACAAACATCATTAACTAATAAAATTTGGGAAATAGTGAAAAGATATAAAATTTTGGATTAAGAAATGTGGGAAATTTAATGGATACCAACATCGAAAGTTTCGGACTTTATTTGTTTTGTTTTTAATATAAGATGGCGAGAATCTTTACACACCCACCAATCAGTTGCTTCACCAAATTGGGATTTGACTTGAGCTCTTCTCATCGTCATCTTCGTCGCCTTCATTTCCGACCTACGTTCATCACTCTATCACCCACTCAATCTCCGTAAGCTCTTCTTCTCTTTCAATCTCTGTGTTTTTGTTTGTGTTGGCACGGATTAAGCATCGTTGATGGTGTTGCTTTGATGGGTATCGTCTATTTGATCGTTTTCAATCCGAAAGTTCACTCCTTTGATTGTTTTATCGTATGTTCTGTTTTTGACGAATTTGGAGCAAATTTTATCTGTTTCGAACTGGATAGGTTTGAAATTATAAATGATTAATCTGATTACTGGACTCGTTTTGCAATCATTTATTAGAGATTTATGAGATACTTGTTTCAGTTGCAAGAATTGGATTCGAAGATTTGTAGCCATGGATTCATCTGGAACTGATTCGGCTAAAGAATTGCATGTTGGTTTGGATTCAACTACTGAGGAAGAGTATGCCACACAGTCAAAGCTACTTAAAGAGTTCATAAATATTCCCAGCATTGACAAAGCTTGGATTGTCAACTCTGATTCTGGTAACTTGGGACATTGGAATCAAGATTTTCAAGCGTTTTGTTGTTGAGTATGAATCATCTGACCAGATGAAATGATGATTCACTTTATTGTAATGGGATAAGTTTGAAGTGTTTGAAAACTTTTTACTGCAGGTCCTCAGGCAATGTTGGCCTTGAGTCAAGCAAACCTTTTGGCTAATAAAAGGAAGAAGTTTATGTTGTCGGGTCATATCTCGAAAGAAAGTAATCAGTCTGTTAACTTTCACTGGGCGCCATTTCCCATCGAGATGACTGGTGCATCAGCTTTTATCCCATCTCCATCGGGTCTGAAGCTCCTTGTGATTCGAAACCCTGAAAACGAATCTCCTACAAAGTTTGAGATATGGAATTCGTCTCAGCTAGAGAAGGAGTTCCATATTCCACAGAAAGTTCATGGCTCTGTATACGTTGATGGATGGTATGGCACTTTTTGTTTTGGCTATTTTAACGACAAGTTCTTGTTGAAGTATAAAAATTAGTAATGCTTATGTATGATGTAGGTTTGAAGGGATCTCTTGGAATTCTGATGAGACTCGTGTTGCCTATGTCGCTGAGGAACCATCTCGTCCAAAGCCTACATTTGATCATTTAGGTTATTACAAGAAAGGGAACTCGTTGGACAAGGATATTGGAAGCTGGAAAGGTGAAGGGGATTGGGAAGAGGAATGGGGAGAAGCATATGCTGGAAAAAGGCAGCCTGCGCTGTTTGTTATCGATGTTGACAGGTATTCCTCAATCTCTTCATAAGAAAAGAACATTTACTTATACTTTATCTGATGGTTGTTTCTCTTTTTCTGTTAACAGTGGAGAGGTCAAGCCAATCAAAGGAATTCCTAGATCGATAAGTGTTGGACAGGTTGTTTGGAGTCCAAACAGTAATGGATCAGCTCAATATTTGGTTTTTGCTGGGTGGTTGGGAGATAAAAGAAAGTTAGGTATTAAGTACTGCTACAACAGACCTTGTGCCATATACGGAATTAAGTTCGTATCGGATGAACCAAAGTGAGTTGGTGACTTCTGTAACTACTAAGAGACATCTTAATCATTACTAATTTCCTATAACTACTATAGAGTTTGTGTTTACTTGTGTTTCAGAGATGATGCAAACGGATTCCCTATACATAATTTGACTAAGAGCATAAGCAGCGGTTTTTGTCCTCGGTTCAGGTTTACATCTTATGAAGTTTTTTTTCCTTGCTTCTTAAGTTATGTATTTGCTAAGAGTATTTTTGTTTTCCTTGTTACTCTGTTTATAACTGAGCGTTCTTACACAACTTTTATTAAACAGTTCCCTTATATTTTGCGGTATTTATTTGCAATGTTTGTTTTAGTTATGACCTGTTACAACTTACAAATTTACTCTAGTCACCATACATTCCTTCCCTCGCAGCAAAGATGGCAAATTTCTTGTGTTTGTATCTGCAAAGACCGCTGTTGATTCTGGGGCGCATTGGGCAACCGAGTCACTTCACAGGATTGATTGGCCAAGTGATGGGAAACTTCCTGAGTCAACAATTATCATTGACGTGGTGAGATTATTCGGAACTTTTTCTCTCTTTATAAGCCAATAAGAGCTTCAAATATTTTTGGGTTGACCACTTTTTGTTTGTTAGAGATGTATAACTCTTTCCACACAATCATATTTGTTATGTTATTTGATGATATTCAAATATATCTTATATTGCAGATTGAAGTTGTAAATTGTCCTGAAGATGGTTGTTTCCCTGGGCTCTATGTTACTGGCCTTCTGAGTGATCCGTGGCTGTCAGATGGACATAGCCTTATGTTTTCTACCTATTGGCGGAGTTGTCGAGCGATACTCAGCGTAAATTTGCTAAGGTGACTGTTGAATTAATATGGAAAGTTTCAGAATTTTCTCCTGCTGCTGTGCTAACTGATGAAATATATATCTTGAGAATATTACAGCGGTGAAGTGTCACGTGCTAGCCCTGATGATTCAGATTATTCGTGGAGCGCTCTTGCGCTAGATGGTGATAATATAGTTGCTGGTAAAATGTTTTGAGCAAGTTCTTAAATCTCAGTTACTAGCTGCCACAATTTTACCTTCATGACACACCAGACTTGTAACAACAATTTTTTTAATTTTTCTGACTAGTGTCTAGCAGTCCAGTGGGTGTTCCTGAAATCAAGTATGGAAAGAAAGTTCTCGATGCAGCTGGGAAGCATTCATGGCAGTGGTTGAATGTTCAAAACCCGATCAGATGCTCTGAAAAGGTCAAAGCATATATTGCCGCCAGACCTTTTTGATTTAAACGATGTTAGGCTTTATTCTCATATATCTTTTGTTTTAATTGCGGCAGGTTATGTCAGGGCTTTCATCTCTTCAGTTCAAAATTCTAAAAGTACCAGTTAGTGATGATTCTGAAGGTCTTACTGAAGGTAATTTACACTTAATTTTGATTTTGACAAAAACTATTTGTTTTCTTGACTGTGGCCCTGAATACTCTGTTATTGTTTATGGCAGGGGCCAAAAACCCTATTGAAGCTATATATGTATCATCCTCCAAGTCTAAGGAGAATGGGAAATGCGATCCCTTAATTGCTGTTCTTCATGGAGGTCCTCATTCTGTTGCACCTTGCAGCTTCTCCAGGAATATGGCCTATCTCTCCTCAATTGGATACAGTCAGCTGATTGTAAATTACAGGTTTACTTACGAGAGCGTACAGCTCCAAAATTCCACTAGTTCATCAACCTTTTAGAGATCCTAACTTGGTATTGGTGACTCATTTGATTTGAAGGGGTTCATTGGGATATGGGGAAGATGCTTTGCAGTCTCTACCTGGCAAAGTTGGATCGCAGGTATTTACTATATGCGCCTGTATTGTCATTTTTCTTCTTTCTGACCTTCACTCTGCTTGATTGATAATCTTCTCTGACGCAGGACGTGAAAGATGTGCTCACGGCTGTAGACCATGCCATCAAATTGGGACTCGCAGACCCGTCTAAAATAACCGTGCTAGGTGGTTCTCATGGTGGGTTTTTGACCACTCACTTGATTGGCCAGGTACTGCAGTTACTTTACCTCAGTATTGATGGCACTGGATTAGTATTCATCATCCTTATAACAAACTTTTTTCTGTAGGCCCCGGATAAATTTGTGGCAGCAGCTGCAAGGAATCCTGTATGCAACTTAGCGTCAATGGTTGGGATTACAGATATACCTGATTGGTGTTTCGTTGAAGCCTATGGGGACCAGACCCACTATACAGAAGCCCCCTCACCTGAAGATCTTTTTCGGTTTCATCAAATGTCTCCTATATCACACATCTCAAAGGTCAGACCAACCTTTAATCCGGTTCTTCAGGACGTTTGAAAACATTTAATGATTCTTCTTCTTGTGTATTTACTTCTGCAGGTGAAAACACCTACATTGTTTCTTTTGGGAACTCAGGATCTCCGTGTTCCCATATCAAACGGATTTCAAGTAAGATCCTTTTTAGTTTTGGAAGAATCTTCAACTTGTTTCAAGTTTGCAAACTCAAACTCGTTGGTAATGGTGTTTAATCTGGTGTTCTTGATTTGTATAGTACGTGAGGGCGTTGAAGGAGAAAGGAGTTGAGGTTAAAGTTCTAGTATTTCCCAATGACAATCATCCCCTAGACAGGTAAAAACCAAAGCCTGTCAATTTTGTTGTTCATAGTTAAAACTTAAATCATCTCTGTGTGAAAGTTTGAAACATGTGTTTGCGTCTTGTGATTGTGTATGCAGACCACAGACGGATTTTGAAAGCTTTCTCAACATTGCTGTCTGGTTCAACAAGTACTGCAAGCTGTGAACACCTGATATTTTCGAATACCGAGTTTGTTTTCTTAAAAAATCGGAATGGAAAGAGTCGAAAGAATAATCATTTGGTTTTCACCAATCTTAGATTGCTTGCAGCAAAGACTGCGACTTTATGGTTTCATGTCATAAACCTTTGAAAATTAAGTGGTTTAAGAGGTTCTTTTATGCAATGAAAACACATGAGGGAAGAAAAATAAACGGCTAAAAACTTTAAGGCTTTGATTTTGTTTACACACAATGCATGAGTTTGCAGAAACGGAAGGTTGCGGTTAGTAACGTACGGTATTGAACTCAACTGACTATGGAGCCGGAAACGGATGTAATTGTATTGTTGAGTGGCACTAACATGTGTCATAACATATAAATAAACACGAATAACATAGTATTGTGATTAAATAATCAAACAATGTAATGCTTTCATCTTTGAAAAAATTATCAAGAAATGGGATGGAATACAAGGTACTTGTTCCAACTTGTGGAGTTTTCAGATTGATTCTTCTTCAATCTAAACGATATTTTTGCGGATGTCGACACCAAAAGAACTCCTGATTACATATTCTTACGAACTATTATATGTGTATGTAATTATGTATATGTTTACATATATATACATTTTTTTTTAACTACTTTCATTTCATACTTTAAACCAAACAGGGTACCGGTTACAACAGGAGCGTCTCCTTAAGAGTAACACCTACAAAACAAAAAACATACAACAACCGCACAGCACCAAACTACTACCAGAGCACATTATTATGAAAAGTCCCAAACCACGTCACTAGTTCAGTATCTCCTCGAGGCCTTGAAACACGACCTGGTCCTTGAGTTCTTGAGAATGGTTTAAGTGTGCTTTCTAATGATGAGTTTGATCTCTTCAATATAGACATTCCGGACGTGATGAAGCATTATGCAAGTCTTGAGTTCATTTCCTTCCAGAGAATGTATCGGCTAAACGAAGAATCATAGCCACATTCTTGTCTCTACAAGGACTCACTTCAACCATATTAATCCATCCTGAAACAATATAGTAATAATATCTCCAAACTTCTGTAAAGAAATCACAATCAAAGAACTCATCATGTAGATCACATAAGAGGCACGCTGAAGGAACTACCAATCCCTAATGTATGAGTTTGTCACTCGTAGTTAACCTGTGTCTTGCCACTATCCAAGTAACGAAGGCATGTTTTGGAATCCTTCCCTTGAACCACACATATTCATACCAATCCACCGTTTTCCCTGAGGGATTTAAATATTCCCACCAGGTTCTGGCCGTTGAGAACCTCTGAAGCTTCACTTTGTCCCACTTTCCATAAGTACAAATCATTCTCCCCATCCTCATGCAGGTGCACCACAGCATGTATATATATATATATATATATATATATATATATATATATCTTTTTTTTTGACAGCATGTATATATACAAGTACAGTATTTATATATACATAATTTTGTGTGTGTGTGTGTGTGTGTGTGTTTAATTTGGTAATCAAGTTGACATGAATAAATGGTAGGAAAAATATATTTTGTTATTTTACGTCAACAGCATAACATGCATCATGAATTACATGTCAATATTCTGCTTTTGAATTAGCTTTAAGGATTATTAGAAACTTTGTAGTACTCATCAATCACTATTCTCATTTTTGTATATTTATATGTGTCAAGAACATAGATAAAACTAAAACCATTACTTAGATGTATTAGTTAATTACTATAACTTAAAGATTTTAGTGATATTATGAGGCGAACGACTGTGTGACAAAGAAGCTGACAAAAAAATGACAAGAGGAAAATGCTTGAAGAGAAATTGGCTAATGCTCAAAGCATCATATATATGTATGAACATGACTAAAGTAAACTCATTCATATTTCATTCGCTATGTGAGAAATGAATGAACGTTGATGTTTTAGATTATTAAACCAAATTATCATATTTAAAATCGGATTGAATCGTTGGGCTATGTAAGCGTGGTAAAAAAAGATAAGATAGTGACATTCATGACTTCGCTGAAAGTTTCTTTAAAGCACGATGGACATGCTTTTAAAGCACGATGGACTTCGCTGACATTCATGAACAAGATCTTACCATGGAATGAACTCTCTCTGAGATAAAAACATCATCGATGGTTGCCGAGACCAATTCATCTTATATAAACTAGCCGATTTTGGACTCTCTAGATCTTCTCCGGTTGATGGTGAATCTTATGTATCAACAATCGTTGCAGGAACACCTGGTTACTTAGACCCTGAGTGAGTAATCAATCAGTTATCATAATCATAAAAATTTATGAATTGTAACATCTATAGTTAATATTTTGTTTTAGGTACTATGGAACAAATTTGCTAAGTGAGAAGACTGATGTGTATAGCTTTGGGGTTGTTTTATTAGAAATCATCACAAACCAACCTGTGATTGATTCAAACCGGGTGAAAGCACATATTACTGAATGGATTGGATTCATACTCATGTAAGGGGGCATAAGGAATATTATGGGAGAATTCAATACAAACGGTGTGTTGAAGGCTGTGGAGTTGACTTTGGCTTGTGTAAACCCTACCTCAAACCGTAGACCAACAATGACACATGTTGTGATGGACCTAAAAGAGTGTGTGGACTCTGAAATTGCCAGGAAACAGGGGAGTCAAGAGATATATTCAAAAGATTCTATAGAATTATGCTTCTCTCCTACTTCTAGATTCTCACCTAGACCGAGGTGAATTGAGAATAATCCATTCAACCCAATGATGTCTTATTGAATTTGAAGTCTTATGAATTCAACGATTGTTTAAAGAATCCATTGAAGTGTTTAGTTATCTGGAATTGAAAACACATTTTTTATGAATCTAGCAAGTGGTTTCTTAGGTAACAAGAAATCGATATTAAAGTACTCCACAAGGCACAAGGTTGACCATACTTGTTTGATTTGCTTGCTTGGATATTTATGTGTTTTTCAATTTTAAAGTGGTCAGAGAGATTTCTCTTGGAATGATGATAGGAAAAAGAAACCATTTTATTTTTAATTTCATTTTTACCTTCGTAGAGAGAATATTAGATTTAGGATTCGATGATATCATTCGCGGTTGAATTAACCAAATAGAAGATTTATTAGGAAAAAAATATAATCACAATTATTCTATAATTATATACATATCTTTCTAGAATAGAATGGGATATTGTCATCACCGCCCATAATAAGGCTATCTAGTACATCAACAAATTATATATTTTCTGAAAGATGTATAATTTGGCTAAAACAAATCTACAAATCTACCATTTGGCTAAAAGAAATCTAATCTGGCTAAAACAAACAAATTATATTTACATTCTTTTCAAGTTATATATTTTTCCTGAAATCAAAAGAAAGATGTATAATTTATCTAAGAAAAATCTACAAATTTTCTCATTTGTAAATCAAATCAATTATATATATATATATAATTTTTAATTACATTATCAATTCTAGTCCTAATTAAAACCTAACTAAAAAAGGAGAAATAAACCGCCGGCCATGGCACTTCCTTAATGTTTATATAAATCCCCATCATCTTTCAAGTTGCTAGCTGCCACGTACAACACAAACTCAGATTCATCATGTTTGATTCATTGTTCTCTCGTCGATGGCGAACAGCTTCCACATGCGAACAGTTGTTGCATGAAGCACGCATTATCAAGAGATCTACAACATCGTCTTAAGCTACTCATAAGCAAGAAGCACGCATTATCAAGAGATCTACGTTCGGACATCGTTATCTTCATCCGATCAATGACTTTAAACATGCTCTCCGTCGAACCGAACAACTCGTCCTCGTCAAAAACTCGGTTATCGTATACGAATTGTTGCTCCGGTTCACTAAATACATCATCTTCCACATCCCCTACATTGAAAAACACAGGTTACATATAATAGAATTCTATATATACATATTTTATTTCTTTTCTCTCTTGGTTCTACTTTTCTTGAAATACAAAAACAACTATATATTATTCGATAATCAACATGCAGAAAATTGTTTAATGTCAAGATTAACGATGCAGTTTCGAGCCTTGTCTTTGCCTCTGCGAGTTGTGGAGTACGTGAACTAGTTAGCATTAAAGAGCTGTTTAATCAACGTTACGGTCAAAGCTATGTAACAAGTGTTCTTCAGCTCCACCCTGGGAATCTTGTTAACCTCCAAGTTTCAACCTTATCACACTTTTTTACATTCTTCTTTTTTTTTTCTTTTCTTCTTTTGTCCGTATTAATCGATATAATAATAACAATCTCATTAAATGTCAATAACAGTTGTAATTTTTCATCGTACTTTTCCGTAAAAAAATATGTTGTAATTTAAAAAATATATATATACAGTTGTATATGTTTATGGTATAGTTGTGTCTTTTAACCATATTTTTTCATTTTTTTAATCACTACTTTTCCTTTAAAATAGTTGTGTCTATTCATTATTCATTTCTTTTGAACTCTATATAGATTTGTCTCTTCACTAACAAATCATTGTTAGTTAAAACATGTTTTCTGTTTTATATTAAAACAAAATAAATTAAATATTAATATATTAATATCTATTATCCAATGTTATTCTATAATCTAACTTAGAGATTTTAGAATTAATTATAGAATTAAAAAATTTAAGTGAAATAAAAAAATTTATTATAGAAATAAAAAAATTTAATTTTAAAATATGATTTAGAGTTGCGTCTATTTATCTCAACACTTTGTAAAATATGTATCTTATTTTTAGAAGTTGTGTATTTTTACTATAATTTTCCTTAATACATTTTCACAAAAGACTAAATATATTTTGTACTTATAATTATTTTATTAGAAAGTTACATTACAACCATTCGTTCATATTCTCACTTAAGATCATTTTTATCATAGTTTTTTACTAATAATAGAAATATTAGTAATTGTTTTAATAGTTGTAATTTTGGTCATAATTTTTTACAAAATATCTTATATTTATAATACATTAAACAATATTTTTGACAAGATTGCCTCGATTTAATATGACTTTTCACGATATAATTTTTTTTTTTGAGTTGTCTCTTTGCCAAAATATTTTTTTATCATTAACAAAATTTTTGGTTTTCATTTAGATGGTTGTGTTTTTACTAACACTTAATGTTAAACATTTGTGTAGTTTTTTTTTTTTTGAGTTGTCTCTTTGCCAAGATATTATTTTATCATGAACAAAAATTTTGGTTTTCATTTTGATAGTTGTGTTTTTACTAACATTTTATGTTTGACATTTGTGTAGTTTTAGTACTACTTATTATTTTCTCTTTTTTTAGGATCATATACTCTTAAACTATTCTATTACTTTTAAATAAATATATAATATATAAGTTTACATTTCATTTAATTTATTTATTTTTCTTTGAAATTCTTCTTTCGCGACATCGCGAGGGTCTAAGTCCTAGTTATTGATTAAGGCCATGAAGTCAAAACAAGAAGAACAACCAAAATTAGCTACTCCACAGGTTCATCCTAAGCTTACTGATTATGACCAACTTGTAACATATTTTACAGACCTTAAAAAAACAACATTGCATGCATTGTTAACAATTACGTTATACTCGAATTGTCATGAGTTTTGATTTGTTTTTGTAAAGATGTTCACATACTTATATAATAATTCTTTCTTTCTCTATTCAAATTTTATTTTTAGATTCTAAACTTGATTACGTCGAGAAAGAAGTGTTTTGTATGTTTTTTTTGAGATTCTTATGTAGAACTTTTGTTATTAGGATATACCTAGCATATATTTTTGTAATTTTTGCGTTGTAAATTGTTTGGTAAAACAAATATGAATATATATTCTTTTAGCAATTTCAATGACTATAATTATTTTAAATAATTTACAATGCTAACATTTTTAATTTGAAATCTAGCATAACTCACATGTGAATAAATATAGTAAATATTAAATAAGGGGTTAGTTGGCTACCAAAATGGATTTAAAAACACTTTTGATTTAAAACCGTTTAAATTCACAAATGACCGTTTTAAAATTTGATATTAAACGAACAAATGTTTACGTGGGAAAACTAATCGAGCTCTCTTAATAAATTTTAACCAATTTACGAGGGAAAAAAATATATGTTTAAAATTTTATCTTATATAATATAATTTTACGCGGGAATCCCAATCAAACTCTCATACTAATATTTTTAACCATTTTACATGAAAAAATTATATGTCTCAAGTTTGATATTATATATACATTTTTACGCTGGAACCCCAATCAAATTCTAATATTTTCACTATTTAAGGTGAGAAAATTATATTCTCTCTATCTCTAATAGATTGATGTTCTATGATATATTTTGGTCTCAAAATATTGATATTGTATATTAATATAAACAATTTTATACGGGAAACCAATCAAGTTGTCATTATATCTTCGACTATTTTACGTTTGTGTCTTTGGCATCAAAGGTAAGAAAGAAGAGTGATACTCAAACTCAAGTGACATAAACAAAAAGTGAATCCACGAATCTTCATAATATTATATATATAACTTAACCATGAAAGCAAAGCTAAAGCCATCTTTGAGATTCTGATATTTCTACACAGCTAAAAGATAACCAACTCTAGCTAAGATGACGTCAGTTGTGCCATGAGTGCACAATCTCCTCAAGCTCTACAATTAGCTCCGACCAATGAGACTCCTCCTCCTCCTCTTCACCTTCAGCCACCTTCACCTCCGCAATAACCAACCCCTCCGCCAGCTCCACCACCTCAACCACCACGGCCGTCCTTCCTTTTCCCAATCCAACCACCTTAGCCTCGTCCTTCTTCTCCACTCTAAACCCTAACTTTTCCCCTATCATCTCTGCCTTCTCCACCACTCCTTCCGCTGACACTTTCGCCGTAAACCTCTTCTCCTTCCTCTTCCTCCTCTCGAACAAACCCGAAAGATCCAATCCCGATGATAACGAGATCAAATCAAAGGCTGTAACAGCATCACTCGACTTCGCCTCTTTCTCAAGAAACCGATCCAACTCAATCACGTTAGACTGAACCTCAAGAGACTTTTGAAACCAAGCCGTTCCAGTCACAGCTTCGATACTCATCCTCGTCTCCGGATTCGGATCAAGCAACTTATAGATGATAGACCGAGCCGGTTTAGAGATCCAGCTCGGGAACCGGTACTCTCTTTTATGAATCTTCCGGTACATCGCGACAATGTTGGAATCGTCAAAAGGCACATAACCTGCAAGAAGAACAAAGAGAAACACACCACAAGACCACGCATCAGCTTTAGCACCGTCGTAACCTCTCTGGGCAATCACTTCCGGCGCTGTGTAAGCCGGCGTGCCACAAGCTGTGTGAAGCAACCCGTTACAGCTACGGTGCTCCGGCAAAGCGGACAAACCGAAGTCGCAGACCTTGAGGTTCCCGTTCTTGTCCAAGAGGAGATTCTGCGGCTTCACGTCGCGATGAGCGATCCCGTCGCGGTGGCAGAAGCTAAGCGCGGAGGCGAGCTGCTGGAAGTAGCGACGCGCCGCCGATTCGTTGAGCCGACCGAATCGGACGAGTTTGGTGAAGAGCTCGCCTCCGGCGGCGTATTCCACGACGAGGTAGATCTTGGATTTAGTGGCCATGACCTCGTGGATTTTGAGGACGTTCGGGTGGTTTTGGAGACGACGCATCGCTTCGATCTCTCGGATGATCCTCGGCTCCATAGCGGCGTCGATGGTTCTTTTCTTGTCGATGATTTTGATAGCTACGAGTTCGCCGGTGGAGATCGAACGAGCTACATGGACTTTAGCGAAGCTTCCGCTACCAAGTCGACGACCGAGTTCGTATTTGCCGAGAAGAACGGTCCCTGATGGTTTCTCCGATGATTTTGAGGATGGAGAATCCATCGTTTATGGTGGTTGTTGCGGCGGAGATGCGCCGGAGATATTTCTTTTAAAAAGAAATTGAGAGGCTTCAAGGGACGGTTAAAGAGTGGTGTGGTGGAGACTGTTGTTTTTTCTTTTTATAGGGAAAGCAACAAATCACTTTTGATTCTTTTTTTAATTTCCGAAACTGCCCTTTCTTTTTTTTTTTTCGTTTTGTTCTCAATTGTGTATATTTTTGATTAAGTAATCTGAAATTGATTTTGATGGGAAATGTATTAGCGACGTAAAAACGTAAATAAATGGAGTTTTTTTTTGGTTTCCTTTTATAATAGCATTAATAATTATACTGTTTTTTTGGAGTTTTTTTATGACAGCTGTAATGGGTGAGGTATTAGTTTCAATTTTATGGTATTATTCTAAGAATTTTTTTCTATATTTGAATTCAGAAAGTTTTAAATTTTTATTTGAGCTAATAATTATAGATATATTTTCTTTCTGTTTTTTTTGTTATTTATGTACATAAAATGTATATGGCAAAAACAAAAAGTTATCTATATATTGCCATTTATATATCTAATTCAAATTTTGGTGAAAATACACATAAGGATGAGCTAATATTTTTTATCTTTGATTAAACAGAGCTGTTGGTGTTGGGTTTCGTCGACTTGAAGCCCATAAAACTCTGGGTCGTGAGAGTGATATTAGGGCAGGACCGGGTCCATGAAAGAGCGCCGATTAGGTGGAAGGCGAGGTCAAGTTTGTGAGAAAATCTCGGGATACGGGAAGCAAGTTGAGGCGAGATCGTTGGAGGAAATCAAAGGAACGGAAGAGATAATGTTTAGTTTAAATACTTCTATGTAAATCATGAAAGGGATAACTTGTAATCTCGAAATAACATTAATTAGTGAATACAAATCCAATTTGTCGTTTTTTTGAAGTTCATATTGATTTCTACCGAAAACCTATCCTAGATCTTACCTAATCAAGTTACCATATTAAATTGTTGTTTTCTCTGTCAACAACACTCAAAAAATAATTTTCTTGTCTACAAAAACAAGTTAAACTCCTCAATGGTACCAATAATTATAATTCTTCTAACATGTATCTGCATCTGAATTGAATACAGACATATATACTGTGAGAAAAACAACAACGAAAAAAGAATATGGAAATGTTAGAGATGTGTTTGTTTGCTGTAAATATGGAATTGGCAAGATTACCTTTTGCTGTGTATACTATAATTAATTATAGTAATATACTCTCTTTTTCGCTTACATTATTGTTTCCTGTATATTATATATATCATGTTGTTGCCTACAATGAACTATAAATACTATTTTTTTTTTTGGTAATGACTATAAATACTAGTGTTATATCAGTAGTTCGTTGATATATAATTTTTTGCTAATCCGCACGTGAAGAAATGTTTTCATAAAACTGTGAAGTTATTATATAGTCTGATGTAAGATGTAAAATTGTTATCATCAAAATCCCGTTTTACAAGTCTTTTAAAGTGTAACAGCTAATTAACTCTGAGAATTCGAAGACTAAACAAAAAAAAATTAGTTATGATTATCGAAATCAAACTAGTATTAGCGCAATAAAATAATTTTTGCAATACAGCCGGTAAAATAGATTTAGGATTTTAAGATCGCAAGGCTTTTTCAGTTTGGACTCAAGATATATATTGGTAGTAAATAGTTTATAAAATAAATTAAAATCACAAAAAGATAGACCATAGCTTTTTTGTGCTTAATAGTATTGTTTATTGGTCTATACGTGAAAATTAATTGTTAAATCTGAAACCAATATTCAAAGTCGATAAATGTTTTTTCGGTTGTAATACACTTATCATTAAAAAGCAAATATATATATTCAGACCCCGATTAGTGAAGGCTTTCAAGATTTTAAAAGCATTTAAAAGTTGTAAAATCATTTTTTTTGTCAATCATATTTTTATGACTTTATTATCTTTTAAAGTTTTAAAAGCCATTTTTATTTTTTCTTTCTTTATTTCTTTTCTTTTTTAAAACCTAAAAAATAACGCGGTAAAATTAACATCTAAATGAGATATTAGAGCATAACGAGATATTTCTTTTCTTTTTTTAAAATCATTTTTTCTCTATCAGTTATATTTAAAAGCTCTCCAAAATATATATATACTCACAATTTATTGATCTTCCAAATTTATACTCACAATTTATCGATCTTCTATTCTTCTTACAAATTGTTCATATCGAGTTTGGATAATTACAACTAGATATGAAGGTATATAAGCTAGTTATATAAATAAACGTTTGGAAGACTTTCAAAATTTGTTGGATTCCTCAATTTTTCAAGAAAACTGCAAATGAATTTGCAAAAAGTTTGATTTCGATTTGGAAAAGCATGATTCTCATATAGTCATCTCTACCTAGCTAGCTGTATTTCTTCCCATCTTTATCAGATTCTTGTAACTTTGTTATTCATTAATAAACGTTATTTAGATACCAACAAAAAAAACGAAGAAGTAACTTGCCTTATCACATACGTTAACGTTATAAACCAAGCTGTATTTTCTTAAGAATACATTGTAGAATATAAGTGAATAAATATTATAAGCATTATTCCCAAGAATAATAATTCAAAATATACGAGCAAAATATCTCGTTGCCACTATTAATCATGCGTTATAGAGAAAAATAATATCAACGGTCCGCATCGGTGGGACCTAAAACTCCTCAAGATATTCTCTAAGTACATGCAGTTCGCAGTCAAGATTTTTCTACCTGATAGGTTAAAAAACACTTCATAGATTTTGTCTTAACCACTCAAATGATAAATATAATATAAATCTTATTTGTACAAAGGGTATTCAAGTCACATATAGATTCCAAAGGTCAAATTGAAACTGATCATTTGGTAAAGGCTCTCCCCGCTCCTTCCTCGTGTGAGCAGCCTCAAAGGCTCACACCAACTCACCAACATGAGAGAAACTGTTTCAAGACAAAAACAACACCTACCGTCAAGATTGTTTGATACTTGTCGACAGTCAGTCAGATCAAAGGCTCTCACTACGCCATGTCATCGAATTTTATGGTGGATTCAAGACTCAATGTAACGGGAAATTAAAGTAGGCAACGAAGAAGGCATGCAAATTGACGTTTTAATTATTCTTTTATTTTTTCAGTGACTTTTTTGGATTTTTTTTCTTCCACTAAAGACTTGGCATATTCGTCCTTACTACAACGCACTTATATAACTCCGTATTTAAAGAACTATTTCAACACGGAAAAAAGTTTTCTTATATTATTTTCAGTATACGGAATCTTATCATGATGTAGTCAAAAATATCTCAGAAATTGTATTATATTGAAGGCCTTTTTCCAAAAAAAAAAATGTATTATACTGATAGTGGAAATAGTAATTAATATTGTTTGATTCATATAAATATGCTTTTATAGGTGAGGGTGAGTCACGTTGATTTTCATTTTGTGATTTTATAATGTAAATGGATGCACAAGATTCAGCCTCGGTAAATAGTATCAAAACCAATATTTGTAACGACAAGCTATAAGGAGTTATGTGGAATACTTTGTCACTGATGAATGTTAAATTTATTAGGCAAAATTGCGAAAAGGTATAAATACAAACTTTGGATAAAAATGAAAATACTGTAGAAAGGGTTAGGAGCTGTTAATTTAGTCTCCGAGCCTAAAATCATTGAAGTCTTAAAGAAGGTTTTCAAGTGAAGGTGTGTCTTGTTAGTGCAAAGAGCTTAATAACTACTAGCATTCCAAAATAGAATTTTAACTAGGTAATATAAGAATTATTTACTTTTACATCAAAAAATATTTGTTCAATAAAATTAAACATGTATCTAGTAATATTTTGATTTGGTCAAAATTTAGTAATTTATTTTAGTGTCGGCGTTATATAACCATTTAAATATTTAACTCTAATGTATGTTATAGAATATTGACCAAAACAAAACTTTATAAAATTTGATATAATGAATTTGGCGGAAGCACATGATTACTTGAAAGATAAAGAACCATTTTAATTAAAAACTTTGTTTCCTTTCAATGCATTTGTGGTTGTATGGTGTGTGTTGTTGTTGTTGTCCTATCTCAAATCATGTAGGTGGAGAAGGTGAAACGTAAGGCGCCAATGAAATGGTACGTTTAAATTATACGTTATAACATCTGATTTGTCAATAAGATAATCAAATCGATAATAAATTTGGTGATTATAATTTCATAAGACAAGTTAGGCGAGGCTGTTCATGGACATTTGGACATCTGGAGATGGCCACCCGAAAGTTGGGTTTTTCATTTAATTGGTGGGAAGCAATACAATCATATGCAGTTCAATTAGAATTGTCTATATGTTTTTATATGTAATATAGGATGTCACAGACACAATGATTTCTTTATATACTAAAGAAAATTAGTTTCATCATATGTCTTAATAATAGAATATTATGAGACTTGACTATACATTAATTAATTTAAGATTTCAGAGAAACAATTATTCCTTCACATATATAATAAAATTAATATCATTATAATCGTATGTCTTAGCAGTATACTGATGAGACTTGACTATGAATTTTTATATGTATTTCGCCTATTTAAAACCAGTCACATATAAATACAGATTAATTCAATTACGAATATTAGGATTATGTTTATTTTTTTTCAATTATAAAGAATATAAAACTTATGGAAACAAATATAAATATAGTATGCCAGTATTTTATAAATTATATAACTCATAAATATTGTCAATGTCTTGCTTTGATTTAAAAGTTGGAGTGGCACATTATTCGTTTTCTCTAAATATAGGCAAACAAATGAATTGAAATCGATGGTTGGACTTAGATTCTCTTATTTAATTCTGAAAGCTACATGGCCGTGGGAATGTTGCCTTCACAGTGATGTATGCTCCATCATTATTAAGAGTCACAATTTAGTTAGTATTTAATATTTTGTCGATACTAACATCTAAATGAGATATTAGAGCATACATAACCATCGGTCATTCTATGAATATGGGTTCTGAAATAATATTTTAATATAATAATATCATTTAATTTAAATTTTGGTTGTATCTAAAAGTTAGCCAATATTATGACATTTAGCAAAAAAAAAAAGGTGTGAGCGTGTCTCTATAAGTCTCTGTCCAGACCTTGTCTCTCTCTTAAAATTAGTTTCATCACCTTTTTATTATTTTTATGTTTTTTATTAGTTTGACACCCATCCAGGATGATCGATGAAAATGTTCTTACAATATAATTAACTTGTCTCTCCGAGCCCTTTGGTTTATTGGTCTATTGGTCTGATATTAATATTAAGCGTCGTAAATTCTAAACTCATATATTATTATTTTTGTTAAACAATTAAAAATTCGTCATCATCGCAATGATTTTGAGTATGGGTTTATTAGCATCACAGGTTCACGACCAATTATTTTCTTTTTCAATTTGTTGTGTCAAATCGTAAGGTTGATGTTTGTTTCTTTGTGCTTGTTTTAACTAGAATGAATAAACAATAGATAAATTAAACATCATCTGTATTTATGTATTTACATAAAGATGTTATATGCGTTTATTTATGGTCTAAATCGTAATACATATATTGAAAAAATGTTATTAAAAATCAGGAGAAGTTTAAAGAATGAATTTAAAAGAATAAGTTTTCTTCGTGTTGCATCCTTCCCTTTTTTGTTTGTCAAAAAAAAAGAAGAAGAAAAATTATTAGGAATGGAAGATTCAATGTAACGGATAAATTTCGAGTATTTTTAAAAAATAAAATAAATGAAACTAGAGTAGTTTTAATTTTAATATTCGAAATGGTTAGTAAAGAAATTATAAACTACTTCAAAAAAATGTGAATTCGAAATAAGTTAATTTAATTAAATTATTTAATTACAATAACAAAACGACAAAGATCTGTGTCGTTTAGAAGCTATAATAAGCACAGACAAAAGTCAAAATTAAAATCAAACCAAAAATTAAAAACCAAACCCTCAAGATTTTGTTTTCCCCCAAATCTCACAAAACAAAACAACGATGATGATCTCTTCTCTCACGACTCTCCTTTAGAGTCGACTCTTAATCCAATGGAAGATTCAATGTAACTGATGAATTTCAAATATTTCTGAAAAATAAAATAAATGAAATTAGAGTAGTTTTAATTTTAATATTGAAAATGTTTAGTAAAGAAATTATAAACTACTTCAAAAAGATGTGAATTTGGAATGGGTTAATTTAATTAAATTACTTAATTACAGTAACAAAACGACAAAAGTCTGTGTCGTTTAGAATCTATAATAAGCGGAGACAAAAGTCAAAATCAGAATCAAACCAAAAATTTAAGAGTCAAAATTAAAAACCAAACCCTAAAGATTTTGTTTTCCCCCAAATCTCACAAAACAAAACAACGAACATGGTCTCTTCTCTCTCGTCTCTCCGTTTAGAATCGACTCTCAATCCAATGGAGAACAGAAACCGCATTGTTGCATCGAAACTGATTCGAGTCTCTCTACACGAAGTCGAGAACCAACTCGAACTATCACTACGTCAAGCCTTCGAGTCTCTCGAGCCGAAACTACGTCCACCGTTCTCCTTAGATATCCCAGACCCACAAGAGTATCTTGACCTCAATAAAGCCATCGTCTATGGAGTTTTATGCGAACCCGATTCATGTAAAACCCACATCAAGCACTTACACGCTCTCGTCACTGATGGGTATGCGCTTTTCACTAGTTTGCTTGTTGGAATCGTTGTTGAATTGTACGTTAAGCTTGTTGATTCCGTTAAGGTTCAGCTGGTTTGGGTAACGAAGGAGATGATTGATGTTTCGAGTGTAGGGATTGAGGATTTGATTGTGTTATTGCTAAGAAGAATCGGAACTGGGGATTATGGTGATGAGAATGTTTGGCTTTGTTCTGAATTAGTGGGTTTGTTTCTTGAGAAATGGGATTGTTTGCTTGATGATTTGCCCTTGGTGTTGACTAGTGCTCTGTATAGTTTTCTTCGTTTGTTAGCTGATCATTGTAGGGTTTTAGGCGTTGTGAAACTTGATTATGTGAAGAGGTTGGAGATTAGATTCTGTGTCAAAATGTTTAGAGAGCAGGTTCATTTGTGTTTGAAGATTGGTAGGGATCTTGTCCGGTTGTTGCAAGATCTGTCTCATGTCTCTGAGTTCAGGGAGATATGGAATGATTTGGTCACAAACAAATGCTCTGAGATTTACCAGTTGAAGACTTCGAGTAGATACTTCTTTCTTCGGATCGCTCCTGAGATGGAAACGCAGTTAAGGTTTTTGCTTGGATATGTGAAACTGGGAAGCCATAAGCGGCATCAGATTTGGTTCTTGAAGAAGTTTCTTTTGGGTCCTGAGAAAGAAACGCTTTTGATCGACATAGTGCGGTTCATTTGCTGTGTTATTCACCCGACAAACGAAATCATCAGATCAGAGATCATGCCAAGATGGGCTATCATAGGTTGGCTTTTGGAACTGTGTAGGCAAAACCATCACATCGAGCGGAGTGTTAATCTGGCTTTGTTTTACGACTGGCTCTTTTTCGACGAAAGAATTGATAATATTATGAATGTTGAACCTGCTGCTCTATTGATGGTATGGTCGATACCGCAGTATCCACACATCACTCACTCGTTACTTGAGTTCTTACTTCATCTTGTGGAAACTTATGATATAACCCGTCGGGATATGATTGTTAGAGGTTTGACATCAGCATTCAGAGAGATTGAGCGAAAAGGAGTTATTCGATCGCTGGATATATTCCTAACAAATCCTGCACTTGCGCCAGATTTGAAGAAGAAGCTAGCAAATCTGTTGTCATGTCATCCTGTGAATCTCCATCAACTTAGTGTTCCTTCTAAGCAAACATTTATGTCTTCAGAAGCTAATTTAAAGGAATGCAGCACCAAAATCGTTGATACCCCTCATCAGGGGTTGGACAATTTGGTTGAAAATGTAGCAAAACACTAGATCCCAGGTTTAACAATTTTCAAAAGAGTTTATTAGACCTTCGTGGTGAACATAACACTTTGTCTATGTTGCAAATCTTGCATCAAACTGCAGCCGCAATGGACTCTCACTACTTATGATCAAGACAGTGAGTCAGTACTTGAGGAGACAAACAATTGAACACCTTAAAGAGAACAAGAACACATGAACGGAGGTAGAAGAAGAAGAAGATGGTGAGACGCTAAGTTTATAAGCATGAAGTTGATCCTATCTCTCTAACGCCAGAACCGAATCTACAAGATCATGGAGAGCTCCACAAAGATGTTTATCTGTTTTAACAATTGTTCTAAAAACTCTTGGCTGATATCAGTGTTTAAAGCTGTTTTAACATAACACGTGGTTCTTTCCGCAGTTCTCTAGACCTCTACATGTGGTCCAAGATGTTCAAAAGATGAGAGACTCATGGTATTCATAAAAACAAAAACTTGATGAATGAATGTTCAGATCAACCGGCCAAGAACGGAATCTAGCAATCCACCATCTCAAGTTTAAAAGGTCATCAAGAGATTGTACAAACCGGAGGTTCACAACTAAAGTAAAAAATATAGAATTGAACACAGCTTTTAGTTTTGTTTTGACAGTCGTAAACAATATCTTTAGTCGATAAACCAATCAAAATCCTAGTATATGATGTTGACTTATGTAGGCCCAATGGGCCTTGCAAAAGTTACGAAATCTCCACGACCAATTGGAAGTTATTACCCTCGTCGTCTCCTCCAATCATGTCGTCGTTTCAAAATCCCAGTTTCTCACTG
This sequence comes from Camelina sativa, assembly GCF_000633955.1. Classification (NCBI taxonomy): domain Eukaryota; kingdom Viridiplantae; phylum Streptophyta; class Magnoliopsida; order Brassicales; family Brassicaceae; genus Camelina; species Camelina sativa. The sequence goes on along the minus strand of NC_025694.1, from coordinate 14,785,545 downwards.
AAGAAGCAAGAAGCTCTTGCTGGGGGGAGTTCAAGTTGATTACTCCTCAATCGATTGTAATTTCCTCGGGAAACTCCATCCACAATTCGCAACGAGGTCAGTCGTTAATTTGATTTCGATTCCTCTCTCTGCCACAATTATGTTTCCCTTCCTCTGCTAATTTTAATTTTACCATTATCTGCTTCGCATCAAATCCCTAGGCTTTAAGAATTTGCAATTTAGTACTGTTTCGTAACTTTAAATTTTGTTGATTCTTGATTCCTATGCGTTAATTTGATTCAATTGATTCACCTTCCATGCTCAACAGGTGTATTGAAAAGTTTGTGTTTTTAATTCTTTGGTTTTACCAACTCCATTAGCAAGGAACAAGAATGCAAAGTCTTAGTCAACTTGGACCTTCGGAGATTTTCCTAGTAGCTCGAAGAGATCAACCCAGTACGAGGTTAGTTATTTCTGTGTTTTCTTCTACTTAATCTGGCTCGATACATCTGTACTGCAGTAACATTTCTGATTGATTCTACAAATTTTACAGAGCACAGCTTTGGTTTACGGGAAGACTCTCTTTTCGACAAGTAACAAATGGTGAGTGAATCAAAATGATGATACATTGAAGGAAGTGAATATATCTTCCTTTTACGAGTTTTTATACAACCGGGTTTCATAATGATGGTTGTTTTCTTTAGGGGTTCGTTTAAAGAATAGAGTAGAGTTTAGTCCAAGACCTGTGCCTCCAAATCTGATTGCAGCAGAGAAAGAAGAAGCTAAAGCTGTTTTAACTCTATTCTTCAAGAAGCAAGGTCTTAGCAACAGTCTCTCCTCTCGGTTAATCAACAAGTCTGATCAATTCATTGACCATTTAGTCTCCAGGCTTCACTCTGTTCATAAAGCCAGATACCTCGTAGGTTCGATCTTTCTTCTTTTTAAAACATTTTTTACTATGTAATGATAAAGAAATGAATAGAGCTTGACCTTGAACTTTAAAAGTTTGATTTATTTGATTGTTTTTAATTGTAACAGGAAGAGAGCTAACTACTCTTGAGATCCGAGACTCTCTTGAACCTTACCTAGAACAACTTCATGAAGAACACGGTAATCTTCTCTCTGACCTTGTTGTGAGCTACCCAGATCCACCAGCTGAACCTAGACCTCTTGCCTCATCTCCAGTTCCGGTCTTACAACCTCGTGGTGACCCAGATTCTGCTGCAGACAGTCGGAAAATCAGAGCCGTGTCTCGTGTCAGTGAACTTGATCAAGAAGGTGCATTACGTCCTCAGACTCTTTACCTTCTTGACCTCGGTTTAAACCTAGAGGAGATCAAAACGATCACTCGCAAGTTCGCTGCTTTTCCTTATTACAGCCTCGATGGAAAAATCAAACCTGTCGTTGAGTTCCTTCTAGACCTTGGAATCCCTAAATCAGATATCCCCACAATCCTATGCAAACGCCCACAGATATGCGGAATCAGCCTAACCGATAACCTCAAACCGACAATGGTCTTTCTCGAGACACTTGGCATTGATAAGACTCGATGGGCAAAGATTATTTCCCGTTTCCCAGCAATCCTCACTTACAGCCGCCAGAAACTTACTTCAACTGTCGACTTCTTAACGCAAGCTGGTCTCACAGAAGAACAGATTGGGAAGATCCTAACACGATGTCCTAACATCATGAGTTACAGTGTAGAAGACAAGCTCCGTCCAACTATGGAGTACTTTAGATCGCTTAACGTGGATGTTGCGGTTCTCCTTCATCGATGTCCTCAAACGTTTGGATTAAGCATAGAGTCGAATTTGAAGCCAGTAACAGAGTTCTTCCTTGAAAACGGTTATAGTTTAGATGAGATAGGGATTATGATCTCAAGATATGGAGCTTTGTACACATTCAGCTTGAAAGAGAATCTGATGCCGAAATGGGATTACTTTCAGACAATGGATTATCAAAACTCAGAGCTCGTGAAGTTCCCGCAGTTTTTTGGGTACAGTTTACGAGAGAGGATCAAGCCGAGATATGAGCTGGTGAAGAGAAGTGGAGTGAGACTGCTGTTGAACCAGGTTTTGTCGCTGTCGGGAGTAGAGTTCGAGAAACTCGTTAAGAAGAAGATGATGAAACTTGTGTCTGTTAACAACATTGCTGAACAAAGTAGTGGTGATTTGTTGTGAATTTTCTAGTTTGGAGTAATTAATTTTGCAGGAGCATATTTGCTGAAGTTCCATGTGAGTTGAGAAACAAATATAGGCAATGCCCCGATCTTAATCTTGCCAATTTGGATGTAAGCAATTTATGTGTGCAATCGTGGTCATATAAGTAAAAGCGGATGAACACTTTGAAACATAACAAAGATAAAAGGGAGGTTGAAGAAAGAGAAGTTCATGACTTATCAGTTACCACGGTCTGGAGGTAGCCAAGAAACGGAGTTTAGTGGCGTTGTCTTCCCATTCAACACCTTCCAACCATTTGGTTTCTCCGTATTTTACAACAAGTTCTACTCCCGCATTTCCACTTTCGGAATCCAATGGAAGCTTTTTCAGTTTTGGACAATGTTCTTGTACGACGAGGTCACTCAGACGTGGAAAAGACAGAGGTGACCAGTAGATGCTCTTTAGCTTTGGTAAATCAGACAAGCTAAGACATTCTAGTTTTTGAAAAGGAATGATGATACTTCCATTCTCATCTGTAACACCTGCAGCTTTTTCTTCACTTATTATATCTTCAAGTTGTTCTGCGAAACGAACGTCAAGATAAGTAAGGTTTGGAGCAAACAATAGCCATGTCAAATCCTTTAGACCATCGCATTGTCCTATAACGACTTTGTAGAGGCTAGAAAAATATGATGATGCTCTTCTCTCGATCTTTATCTCCTTCATTCCACACTTCCATATGCCAATGCGACGTACATTATCCATGGTTGGAAAAGTCAAGATTTGAAATGGTTCTTCCTCAACCTCTATAAGCTCTACATATAGAATAGATTTCGCCAATCTCTGAGAGCATAACAAATGTTCCAAAACCAAACTTGAGAAGATATCAATGGTTAGAACTTCTATATGTTGTAAGAGTTGTAGCTCCTTCGCTGAGTTCACATCAAGAGCCTTTTTGGATTTTTGTAGTCTCAGTGTCCTCAAACTCAACAACTTAGACACTCCGGAAATACTCTCCAATCTCTTCATGGACTCCAAATTAAGATGTACTAGCTTTTTCAACTCTTGTAAACCAACAGGCAACCGCTCGATGTTTGTATATGACAAGTCAAGATATCGCAAGGAGACCAACTCTGATATTTGCTTTGGTAATCCAACGAGACTACTACTCCATGATAAATCCAAGACGACAAGGTTAGGCATAAATCGAAAGAATTCTCCGGAAATATTTACCAATTCGTGGTTTTTTTGGAGGAGGAGAGTTGTAAGTTGAGGACATGTAGGACAACCCAATATCTTTTCAAGCTCATTTTTCATCAGTGACATCCTTCTCACAGCTCTCCAGTTCTTCACTTCGGGTACTGCATGTAATCCAACACCGGCTCGCACAATGCATTGATCTTTGTGCTTTCCAAGATCAGATGATATCCATAAAGCCATCTCACGGACCACATCATGCATTTTCACTTCCACTTTCTTCCACCCTTCCTCCAACAATAAACATGTGCGGACAAGAGTACCGATGATCTCATAGCCTTCGTTTACCGCTCTCTCTTTACCGTCTTTGGCATCTATAAATCCTTCACATATCCAATAGTCTATTAGCTCCTCTTTTTTTATCTCATAATCTTCAGGAAATAAAGAGCAATATAGGAAACATGATTTGACATGCTCCCTGTTTAAATTATCATAGCTATACTTCAAAATGGGAAGAATCTCATCTTCCATGCATGAAAACTCTATGGCTGATGAAGTTAAAACATCAATCGCGTGACGCCATTCTTGAACTGTGCTTTTGCATGCCATAGTCTCTCCGATGACATTAAGTGCCAATGGTAGACCACGACATTTTTCAGCGACTTTTTTTGCGAGTTCAGGAATGTCTGGATGGCATTTCAAAGTGTTTTCTCCTACTTTCTTTTGAAACAAGTCCCAGGCTTCTTCAGGTTCCAAACAACTAACTTTCACCGGGTCATAAACTCCCATACGCCCACACACATCTAGAGAACGAGTGGTAAATGCTATTATGCTTCCATTTTCTCTGCTTGGATATGGTACTCCAACCGATTCGAAGTTCACTTTCTCCCATATATCATCCAACAATAAAACAAATTTCTGTCTCCTAAGGACATTGTGTATGTCTACGGCTCTCTTGTGTTGGGTTTTCTTGTCCCACTCCCCACCCACAAGACCAAGTCTTTTTGCAATATCATCTTGAATCCTAGAAATCTCTGGAGTTTTAGACACGACAACCCAAATCACGATATCAAATCCACCATCTTCTTGAGAAAACTTATTGTTGATTTGAGTGAGAAGCGTAGTTTTCCCAACTCCACCCATACCATACAAACCCATAATCTTGAATCCATCTTTCATCAGAGAAGTCCATACCCTTTCAAGCATTGTATTTTGACCAACAACTGTGGATTGTATAGACATCTCCTCAACTGGAGCTACTAGAACAACCTCGGTCACCACATCAAATCCTCCTTGAGAAGAGAGACTCTCAACTTCCTTCAACAGCAAGCTAACCATTTTCCCATAACGATAGCTCATTTTCAAACTTTTGGAGCAAACCCCACAAAAACACAGCCTCTGTATCTCGACCTCTTGAGTACTAAACAGATCATTGAATCGGTTATCGATAGCCGCGACATTAGTAAGCCATACCTGAACTTGAGAAAGCCTTTGACGACGCCCTGTAAACTCTTCTCTATGGACTCTTCTTTTCACATCATATTGCTCTGTCTTGAGCATTTCCATGGCTTTATGTAGTGCTGCAAGATTCTCGGGAAGGCTGTGAATATAACAACTACTACTCTTTCTAACGCATAACCATTGAGTGAACTGATCCACAATCCGATCACATGACACCGAGACCGAGATACAACCTCCCATCGCGAGAAAGAAGATTTGGATTCAAGTCCTCACGCACCGATCTTGAAAAGTCAATTTCCCACGACCACGACTTTTTAGTTATTCGTAATATTGTACAATATTAATGGGCTCATATTTAGTATAAAGCCCAAATGATTTCACAAGCCCAAATTGGCTTATTGTGCCGTTTATCATCAATCCCCCAATTTCACTCGATCGATAGATAAACCCTAAAAGCATCGATCTTGATCTCTGGGAATTGTTGTTCCAAATTGATCTCTCTCTCTCTCTCTCTCACACTATCGGGAAAGAAAATGTCATCTGTAGGAACATCGAAAGGGGTTCTGGAGATTGTAAAGTTCGGTGTCTACGTCGCAGTTCCGATCGTCCTTATGTATACATTCGCCAACAACAGCACCAATATCAAGAAATTCATGGGCAATGTAATCATCATCTCACTCTCGCTCTCGTTTTCTAATTCGCGAAATGATCATCATTGACTTCGTGGTGCTTGTGTTCTCTAATTTGGCAATAGTTTTTTTTTTTGATATAGTAAAATTGGTAACTCTTAACGCATTTGTTAAGAAACTCACAGGGCTTGAAAATAGAGTTAAGTTACTACTACTAGAGGATCTCAGAAACATGTTTCATTTGCAGAGTTGTTATCATCGTGTCGGTGATTCTGAATAAAAAAAACATTTTTGTAACTGAAGCTGTTTTTAAAACCTAGGTGATGAGAGGGCTTTCAGTTACGGATTTTGATGCTTGGTTATAAAATCAACCTTGTTAAATTGTTGTAGGAACATAGATTGATGCGTTAGCTGAATAATTAGGAATCCTGTCTCTCAACTTGGTAAACGCCATTGTTGCTTAAATCACTGTAACACCTGAGAGATATGGTTTAATCCCCTTGAATTGTCAATGATTCTTCGTCCTAGTTTTCATTTGCTTCATTCGAAGTTTCGATGGTAGTTACAGAGGTTTCCAGGTCTGACACATACAGCTAACAGTCTGCAACGTTTCATTTTCCCCAATTTGGCTAGTTTGTGAGTATCACCTGCAAGGTTTTGCTGTATAGTTAGGAAATGATAATTCTGCTATGAGTATTTGTTGTATTTGACTGTTATGAATCACTGATTGGATCTTTAAAGCATTCAGATCTGATTTGTTCCCCCTTTAATGTTCAATGGTTCTACATCATAAAGTCCTTTGACTTCATTCAGAATTTGTATAAGAAGTCGGTTTCTTTCCGGGTCTTACCAAAGCACAGTGCAATTGAGGCATTCCCTAATCTTTCAAATTTTGGCTATTTGTTGTGCAGCGTTCATATGTTGTCTATCCTGAAGAGGCACCTCGACCTCCTCCACCCGAGGAGCTAAGAGAGATGGCACGAGAGCTCGCCCGTAAGAAGAATATCTCTTGAGAGTTGTGATGAGACGGGAAGGACTAAACAGAAGAGTACGATGTTATCTGTTATAGTAAAATTGCTCAGCGTAGCAAACTGATATATAATAAGGTAATCTTTGGTTGTTGATTCCTCCTGTATAAGAAAAGCAATAATGAAGAAGAGGTGGCATTTGTTTTGTTCAAGAACCTTGGTTATATATATTGTGCATTCTACACATCAAAGGAGAAATATTTTCTAATAAATTTACTGAATCAGAGATTCATAACCACAGTCTAATTAGTGTTTTGCTTTTGGGTTATTATTATTAGACACATGTAGGACAGTTGGAGCGTAGAAGAACTTTGAAAAAAATAAGTATGTTAAATGAAACATTGATGGGCCATATTTTGGGCCTCGAAAGTTCAAAAGATGAAATTTAAAATGTTTGTTTATTGATAAAGCTTTTACATTTTGAAAATGTTATTTCGTGGAAATTTTGAATTTCTATAATGAACTTTATAATTTACTAGACAAGGGCGTGTACGGTGTACAGATTTTAAAATTGTTGAAGCAAATAAATCTTAAATCCTAAACAAATTTTTTAAAATAGAAACAAAAATATTTCATGAAGTAAATATTTTAATAATTTTAATTAGAGGAAAAAATCATATTTGTATTATAACAATTATTACAATAATCTAAAGCTAATTTATACCCGACCAAAACTTTTGCCAAATACTCATCATTACAAATATTATTATTATCAAATTTCAAGAACATTTCACAACTTCTTACAAAATATTTTACGTACAAAGAATTCATCAAAACAACATATAATTAAAAACCATATACAATTTTACTGTATGTTTTACCATTAAAAATATGCTCGTACACCCAAAATTATTTTATTGTTAAAGTATGCTCTTTATCACCACCTAAAATGTCTTTTAAATAAATCAAACAAATTTTATGTTGCTTTACTTTCATTTTGGTATAATTATAGTTCTTATAATTACTAAAATTGTTCTGTGAGATAATTTTTTTAACCATAAATTTTTTTACTCCAAAGATATTTTGGATGAACAACTGGTGAAAATTAACTACTCAGGTACAATGATTTTATGACCAATCCAATAAAAGTTTTTAATTGAGAAATTGAAAAAAAAGTTAATATAACATAATAAAATTAAAAGTTTGAAAATTATAAACAATTCAAAATAAAAACTTTATAAACAATCAAAAACATGATATATGTCATAATCACGTTAAATGATCGATGATATGTTTATTCCTCAGAAGTATCGTATTGTACCAAAATTACCAAATTACCTGGGTTTAAACGGTTTACAAATAAATCCGATAAAAAACCACATAAATCCGGTTTGAAACCAATTTTAAAACGGTTTACAGTTCTTACTTCTCAAATTTCAAAATCGCTTCTCAATTACTCGATCAAGTAGCTTGTGTTTCAGTACCGGAATCATTGACATTATCCAGAAGAGAAATCTCTAGATTTTTATAAGATACATCAACCATCGATTAATCTTCGAAATTTATAATGCTACTAACTATAGAATCACTTTTGGAACATACGTATCTCCATCCTTGATTAATTTAGCGGGCTTTATATACTTGACACATGTCATGATCTTTTTATAATAAGATTTTATGATTAGTAATTTTTTTTATTTCTTGATTTTTGTAAAAGATTTTTTCTTTTCAAATTAGAAATTTGTGTAAAATTGACAGTTGTCACGATCTAGTAAGTTAGTAACTTTTGAAATTGACATGTGTCATGATCTAGTAAGTTAGAAAGATTTTCTTCTTTTAAAATTAAAAATTTGTGTAAAATTCTGAATTATTTTTTTGTTTATCAATGTCAAAAGTTAATAAAGAAAACACATAATATAATTAGCGTACAATGAAAGACGATGTATTAGTTTGTTAATTTTCCTTTCTGATTTAGGAAATTTCTTGTTAGATATAAACATGTAGTTTTTTTGTAAATTTAATGCTATTATTTTAATTCGCTGTTTTGAAAAATAATAATTTTTGACACATGTCAACATCTGTGTCTTTTTATAATAAGATTTTATGATTAATAATTTTTTTTTATTTTTTGATTTTTTTAAAAGATTTTTCTTTTCAAATTAGAAATTTGTGTAAAATTGAAACTTATCACGATCTAGAGAGTTAGTGATTTTTGAAATTGATATGTGTCACGATCTGCTGAGTCAGATAGATTTTCTTCTTTTAAAATTAAAAATTTGTCTAAAATTGACACTTGTGACAATGTGAGGAGTTAATAATTTTTAATTGACACGTGTTATCTGGTGAGTTAGTAACTTTTAAAATTATACTTTATATAATAAGATATCATTTCTTTTAGGTTTTTAGACTTTAGTCTTTGATGTTAATAATAATCTAAATTCATTGTACTTGCATAATTTTTCTTTGATTCCGCGAATGAAAGATTCTGAATCCTTGTTTTTATATATATATATTTAATTGTCAAACTAATCTTCTTAGGGTTTCTTCTTATGGATAGATAACCTATGAATTCTTTAATGGTATCATCATCTTTACTTAGCTGTCACATGTTATTGCTTTTGCTTCTATTTCTTTAACGGGTCATAGTTTAGAGAAAGAGAAGTTCATGATGATGCTTCTCAGCTTTATATACTTATTGATTTATTTCTATATTGTTTGTTCCCTTAATCAATTCATGCAAGCTGTTCATGTTACAGTCTTTGATTATAACCCTTTCGGATAATCTAGCAAAACGTTTTAGGTAAGATAAGCCAAAATTGACTTTAATGATCTTCTCGCTAGAATATATCAAGTAGAAGAAAATGTGGGTTTTGATGCATACCTAAACAACACTGTCTTTTTGTATGTATTATATTTTATAATTTCAGAAAACTCGTATCAGTTTTAAGTAGCTTTCACATTTACTAAACACTAGTAGTAATAAAGAGTTTAAACACGTAAGTGAAAAGAAAAAGTAAAAAACAAAAGAACCAAAAGTCGTCAGAGTAACTACACACAAGTTCTGTAAAAAGTCTTTAGCCTAGAAATCTCACATCTGTTTACTTCTTGTTTCTATCTTTTTGAACTGAAAATAACAATATTTATGAAGAAAAAGTTAACCCATAGTTTATTTACCTTAAGAAGGAAAAATAAAAATAAATACTAAAAAGAAGTATGGAAGAAAAAAAGAAATCAAAAGAAGGAAGGGACCACATTTGTCACCAAATATTCGGGGTCTGATCTCAATGCGGATAAGTCTCTCTGTATTTATGTGTTCTATAAATAGAGAAACATATTTTTGTAATCTCAACAAAAAAAAAGTTCTTTATTGAAATCGACATTGTATGCATAAACTCACCTATAAATTATCTCGTAAAATATTTAATAAAGCCAAAAAAAAAAAATGTTTTGGAAGGGAATGAATGTTTCACAATATAATCCAATCAGATATTTGACGAAATGGTATAGAATTAATCATTTATCTCTAAATATTTCATTACACATTTTTCATAAACAGCTGATTGCATCTTACTGTTTAATTGTTAACCTTATTATTTTGTGGATTTAAATGAAAAAAAGAGAAATCATGTGAATAACAGAATAAGCCCATGACAATACGCCACACACAACAATCACATTCATCTTTGGCTCTTTCTGTAATTCTGATTTTTTTAGGGTCAATAATGTTAGTAAGACTTTAGGCATGTCAATGTAGATAGATATAGGTTTCTTTACCATTAGCCATTAGGTTCGTCATCTTGCAGGTTGGTCCCCAAACATTAACACGCTCTATACGTAATCCCATCTCTCTCTCTCTCTCTCTTGCCTTAAATATATACGTTTTAATCTACTCTTTTTAGTTTAAATTGACTGAACACTCTAGAATATAGTAACTATGTTTAGTTGACATAGTTTTTTATCACTGAAATTTTATGTTAGTAGAGCTTATATTTCAACATTTTGGAAAGTAACCTCCATATGTCTAACGATTAAATATTATCTCCATTAATTGTGTATATAATACTATAAGATAATTCTGATTTGCAAATCATTACATCATGCATGTGTCAAAAGAGCCAAAGATGTCCAATAAAATAATAACACTACTGTCACTAACACTATCACAAGTTGGCTGTGCGTAAATCTTTTATTCGTCTGACGACTATCTCACAAGTCACAAGGCAAAAAACTCAGGTGATAAAAAGCAAACAGACAATGAAACGAGTATCCTAACTGTTCATTCGAATGAGTGTTTTCCCTAAGCCGATGGTTTTTGCTATATATCGTAAGAATTATTATGGTCTTTATAGAGTTTTAGATTATTTTAGCTCCAGCCAAAGTATTTAGATATCCAGCGAGGGTGAACTAACTCCAAAAACCAGTCCTCAGATTGGATTTGAATCTCTATGTAACACGTAAACTATGAAGACTAAATTGACCAAAGAAACATCATCCATCGTATCTACATCTAAATGTTGTATTCCGATGCAGAAACGAAAAAATATAAACTATAAACATTTTTCAAATTCACAAAACATATATCATAATTTGGCATCCTAATTGTATCAATCACACAACTGCCAAAAAAGTTTTTTTTTTTGGTTATCAAGATTCAAAAATAATAAAAGGTATATATAGTGTCTCATAATGGATTACAATGCCCCACAACAATGATTGTGATGCCATTACATATTGGTTTGGTTTAACCGTTTTCAAATCATAACACATCTTTACGGAAACAAAGTTAGGTCCATGTAAAAAGTTGGTCTCGGCTTCGACTAAATATAAAGCAAACACACAAAAACTTCATCTTTCCATTTCAAAAGTCTAACAGAACATTACATTACGTCTTTATCGAACTAACCACTATTCTCTAATCTAGTTTTGATTTAGTCTAAAATAAGACAACTCCTCAATGTAATTAACTAAATACAATATCTGTAGAAGGAAATATATATGCCTTTAAATCGTTATAAAATAGAATTGGATCATTTTTTTTTGTCCTAATCTAAATTCAAGTTTGGATCTACCGTCTACGTTAGAACTACTCTATTTATGTATATGTAGCCAAATCCACCAAAAGATTTATTTCACTGACATACGAAATTAATCCAAAACGTCCTACAGAAAGAAAAATATATATATATATATATATATATATTTTAATAAAAGTAATTAAAAGAAAAGTAAAAAAAAAAATACAAAAGAGAATATTACACTGTTCAAGTGAACAGCTCTTAGAGCAAGATTATTGGTGGGTTCTTATAAGGGGGTTGTTAAACGCTGTTTGATTATTTTATGAATTAATTTTGTATTGTTTTGAATTTAAGAACCCATGATCTCTTAGTTAAAAAAATTTCCTCCAATGGTAGGTTCTAATTTTGAGTTTCTTATTTTTGAAAATATTGTTTTTTAAAATGTAAAAATTGTAAATAGAATATAAGTGGTATAAATGTGTAAACATTCAAGATTTTATAAAAATAGAAAATATTGCATTTAATTAAATTTTAAACATAGAAAACATAACAAAAACATTAATACATGTTACAATAGAAGTGCAATTCATAAATGAAAAAAATGCTAAATTTTAATACTGATATTACAATATGTGTATATATAACTTCTACCAAAAAGAAATATGTGTATATATAACTTCTACCAAAAAAAATATGTGTATATATAACTTAATAATACTATTGTTGTTTCACTATCATTTTTCTTCTCTTTTCCTTGAACAAAATAAATAAAAAGTAGGCGTATTCGTTTTGTTAAGATGAGCCAGGAACAAGCAAAGTGTACGTGCACAGTTTTTACTGGTATTATTCAAATCTGAAAGTAGCTTTCTCATGGAATACAACAAAAGAAACGAACAAGAACGTGCAGAAGAGGGTTGATTAAACCCCTAAAAAGTTCAGAAGCAAATTTATAAACTTCATTACACTGGTGAGTTGTTTCATATAAGCTCAGGGCCTCATGGACTCAGGCCAAAGTATATTCTTTGCTGATCCACCATTTCTGGCGAAGCAGTGTAGTAAGTCACTATGCTCATCACAAATTGTGATTCACAATAATAGCTATTAACAGACAAACATAACAGAACTAATCACACTGAATCAAAGCAGGCTTGTGCGGTAAAGCATGATAGATGATGTTGATTCGGAGACGTTAAACATGTATGGATGCATCATCATCAAACTGTAGCTGCCAAGCAATTCATTCATTAGGAACCGTAAGGACAGTACCAGACCAGTCAATCTTCCCCCAAATCTCCATTCTCCTAGAACCGCCACTACCCGCTTTACCTTCCCACAAAACCACAAGCTTTCCACCACGATTCGCCATTCTCTCCTGAAACCTGAATCATAATTCCAAAACCAAACCCTTTTTTGGTCAGAGTCAAAACATTTTCCGGAACATCAACACACTAATAAAAGTCAATAAGATAAAGTCTCCACAAAACACACATATGGTTTCATAAAATCAAGAAAGCTACAGTTTCTTAAAGTCTAAATCTTTGAATTAGAGTGAGAGAGAGAGAGATTGTGAAATCAAAAAACCTTGGAATTGGAAGCTGTAAGAGACGAAGAAGCTGGACACTCCTTGCCATTACCAGTAGGTATCGATTTCCTCTTCCTGGAGTTAGATTTGGTGGTGTGAAATCGATCAGAAACTGAATCTGGATCCAACAAAGAACTCTTGTTACTCTCCTGCGTTGTTGGTTGTGACCCAAGAACCCCAAACTCTCGATCGGATCCGAATTGGCCTGGATACAGAGGGAATCTGATTCCACCGGAGATTGGGAAATTCTCAGAGATCTGAGAATTCAGAGAAAAAGATTGAAGAGTTAACGGTGACAGGACGAGTCATTACTTCGCCTCCGTTACGCATCTCCTCCGACCGCAATCTCCTCTTCCTCAACACCCTTCGATTTCAAATACAAATCTTTGTCTTTTCGGGTTTTCAATCGCGAGAGAAAGAGAGAGAACAAAGAAATGAAATTCGATCCAAATAATTTTTTTTTTTCTCTTCTTTATTTTTTGGTTTGGCCAATAGAATACTGACACTTTTCGTCTCTTACATTTTTTTCCGTATACTATATAAGAGGCTCCCTTATATTTTTTTTTTCTTTTCTTCTGATTATTTTTTTTACAACAAAATACTAAGATATCCTCTATACACTCCAAAATGATGCCACAGAGACCATTTCTTTCTTCTCGAATGATGCCGGCATCGGAACAAAAAATAATTAAAATATAAATTCTGATTACCACTTTATTATCATCTTTACTAGTATACTAAGGAATAACCCGTACTATCTATGACATAAATTGATTTAAAGAAAATTATTATCCTAAACCAATATTTGTTTGTATTGCACATAATATGTAAATAAAGTTTTTTATTAATTTATTCAAATATGCACTTTTCATATAAAAGTATGTTTTACCCATGAAATCTTTGAATGTATAAGAGATTTTATGATAGAGAAAATATTGATAAAATGTTACTATTTATTGCAAGATGTCTTTCGTGTGGTTTAAAAATCAAATTCATATCTCTTATGTTTTATTTTGTAATCATAACAATTTTGCATGTTTCTTATGTAACATAACAACATATACTAAAGTACTCGATAGTTTAATTCAAAAAAAATTATTATATGTTAGTAAAAATCGGATTCTAAACTAAATTTTCTGACGATAATCTAATTTATTGATTTAATATTTTTGATTAGGCTATTTAAATCTTTTGATTTAGTCGATTTGTTAATATGACAGATTATTACCAAAAAAAACATTATGATAAATTAATGAAATTCCAAAATCAACGTATTAGTGTAAGAATACATTTCACCCATGATATATGTGAATGTGGTAAAAACAATATTTATAAAATGTTACAATTTATGGCAATATATATTTTAGTGTGCTTTAAAAATCAAATTTATATTTATGGTTAATTGATTAACTATAACAATTTTGCATAATCTAATAATCACTCATTTTAAATATATTATGATTTTTTTTTGGATACTAAGTTTATGTCTAATGATAAGGGTTATTGTTCCATTCCTTTTTAATAGCACATAGATTAATGTACAATTAGAATATATATTTCTATTCAGTTATCAATATTTCCATTTTTAATAAAAATGACACTAAATGTTGAGATTAATTAGTTTCCATACTTAGATATATATAAAAAATCACATTTCATGATATCCCCTAATTTGTTGTCATTTTATATTTAATTATGAATATATAGAAATATATATTTATTGGGAATAAGTTTCTTTTAATGAGTTGGAAATAATTCAGGAGTACTATACTTCTTTTTATAATCAATTATAATAACTATTGAAAGATTGTTATTTAAATTATTATGGTAATAATACTAACATAAAAAATAACATTTTGTTTTTATATGATTTTGTTAATAAGTTATATGTTTAAGAAGTTATATATTCTTTATTTTTATTAACTTTATTTAATTGATATGTTTTTATAGCATTTTTAGAATATTTTACTTATATTGATTTTAAGAAATATAAAATATTGATTTCTTAAAATCAATATAACTTTGACTTGTATATTTGTAAGTAAAGTTTAGTGAATTTTGCCATAAAATAGTATGTAGTTATTTAATTATATTTAATGTGTGAGAAATGATGACATATCTGATTATTATTCAGTTAATTGTTTTTTAAAATATAATGGCATGTTAATATAATTAGGTAGAAAATTTAAAAGTATTTTGCTAAAAGATATATCGAACTTTTTGGCCGCGACACATTAGTTTTCTCAATAGTGTGCTTCTTTATTAATATATATTATTAATAAGAAATATTAAATTTTCTGACTTCCATAAATACGCTGTGGTAAATTTAAAGTTTAAGGTGATTAATAGAAAAACATGAGAAGTTTAAAGTTGTCATAAATCTTCTGTTCCTTTTGCGCCAACATATTTTTAAACAGAAGTCGAGTACAAATTTCAAGAAAAGTAATTAATAACCAAAAAAAACCTTCATTGCAAATTTTTCTTTTACTAAGATTAGACTATTACCAGGGTAATAATACGTCTCTGTTACTTTTACTGTTTTACATACCAAAACAGAAGTAGAAGTAATAGTAAGAGTAACTACTGTTATATTTTTGGGTAAAAATATTGGATAAAATGTTATATTTTTGTTTTTTTTCTTCTGCAAATTCTTGTTTGTTTAGATCAAAAATTAGAAAAAATTAGAAAATTTTCAAAAAAAAATCTTTTAGGGTTTATCTTTGAACAGTAAAGCTAATCCCGTGACAACATTTGCTTCTCTCTTCACCAGCTCTGCCACGTCATCATCATCATCATCTGTAATCATAGTCAAAGACGAAGACTTCAACGGCGGCGGCGACAAGAGTTTCTCCTCGAAAACCAGCAGCTCCGGTTCAGCTACGGCGGACGCGTCAGAAGTAACCGGCGACGGATCCTCGCCGTCGGAGGAGTTGTTTCGAGTATAGGAAGATAGCCATTTAGCTCTCATGTAATCAGCTTTCCTCCATGGCGGGAAATGCATACCTTTCTTCTTCAAGCTCTGTTTCGCCGCTTCAGACACCATTGACACGATCTGACGAATCCGATTAGATTTTCCGACGAATATCAAAGGCAGAGATTGAAGCAACGCCTTGTAACCACTCGTCTGCCGTGCGATCTCGAACTCCGATCTAAAATCAACGTCGATTAGAATCCTTTCTCCGTTCACTATCACATCTATGTACTCATACTCACCTGAAACAAATCATTAATTAGATTAAATAACATAAAAAAATCGAAGGTTGAAGAAGAAATCGGTTAAGGAGATTGTACCGGCCGGTTTAGAGCGAGATTTATCCCATTTGGATTTACAAATCGAAGAATCGTAACCGAGAGATGAGAGTTCAACAACAACAATCTTTCTCAATTCGTCTTTACGTTTGATTGATTTGTTCTTCTCTATAACCTTCACAGCTTCGTTTAACAGAGTCTTCTCAACAACGCTCGCGCATGGAATCAAGCTCTGTATAAATCAAATCAATACAGAGACTATGATGAACAGAACAAAGAGAGAGAGAGAGAGAGAAGTTTTGAGTTTTTTTTTATAATTATTATCATACCTTGAAATGGTCATAAGCGTCGCTGAATGAATCGACGAAACCATCATCGAACAAATCGAATTCGTCGTCAGAGCTATCGTTGTAATTGTTCCCGTTGAAGCAATTACAACGATGATTATTACGTCCGTTCTTAGTTTGCTTCTCGTTGTTCTCTTCCATGTAGCTTTGAACCATCTTAGCTAAGCTTGGCTCGAACTCTGTTCCATCGATTAGTAGTGATTTATCTGAGTTTGAGCTTCTTGTGAACGGTCGATCTAGTAGACGCTTGAGACGTGACTTGAGTACTGGTTTGCTTGGTGATTCAACTCGAGAAACGTCTCTGTTCGCCGGAGAATCGTTGTTAATCGGTTGAATCTTCATCGGAAATGGCATTATCTATCTCAAAATCAATTCGAATTTTCTCCAGATTTGGGGGAAAAGAGTCAAAAAACAAAAAAACTAAGAAGATCGGAGTTTTTAGTTAACGCCGACGATTTTCAAGGAAAACATGACGACGATTGTCGGAAACAGCGTTACTAGAAATGGAAACAGAGGAAAAAGTAACCGGAGTATTCATTTTCCCGGCGATTGCAACTTGCAAGAGAAGTTTTGTTTTGTTTTTTTTGGTTTTGGGGAAAGAAAAAAAAAAAGATCGGTTGATTTTATAGATGCAGAAGAGAGATGAGAGAGACGAAGCAGCTGAAGAGGGCAAAGAAGAAGAAAGCTGACTAGACGTGATGATGCCACGTCATATATTATTACTACGTGATAATATTATTTATGGTTCGTAATAATTATTACGTGGTAGATTTAAAATTACAGTTTAATTCTTCTTTAGTAGTGGGACGGTGTGGTTTTGTTTTTTTACTGGTGTATTGTTAGTAGTAATTGTGGGAGATTCTTCTTTTGGGCAAAAAAACTGCCAGTTAAAATTATTTGTAATGATGAAAAATATATTTACTGTTTTGTCCTCTCTCTCTATCTGTCCCATAGCTCCCACTACTGTAGCGTGGAAGATCGGGCATATCTTCCTCTCTCAGTAATCATCGGGATTTATTTTTATTTTTATTTTTATTTATATTTTTCTTGTCGTAATTAAAAAAGGTTTAATTATGTTATTAAAAAAAAGTTAAAAATGTTGTCACATTGCAGGGAGACTAGTTGACGTTGCGCTAATAAGAGTGCACCACGTAGCGAGAAGTTTGATACTGTATTTTTTTACTCCGTTGTTGAACTTGAATTGTATGACTCCCACATCAAACCCGATCATTTTAGTGAAAGAGACTATTTTGTACATTTTTTTAACTAATCCCCATTACTACAATAACTGACGATATATTACTATATATATATATATCTACTTAATTTTAGTATTTGTATGGTTTTTTTGGTGATGGTTTCTTCATTTTATAGATTGATTGATGAGATTTTTCTTCCAATCCATTATATGGCTTATTATCATTTATTGAAGTGAAAAAATATTTAAGCTTTAAAAGTTCAGTTCTACGCCATCATTATTTTATATGATAAATCAACGATAAGTATAGTTTTTTATTTATTTAGATATTTCTTTCTTAATTGGGATTATTTTTCATAATGTCATTTTTTAGCTCACCATAATTTTTAAATTTGTTATTTTCCCGAAAGTCTGTTAAATTGGCATTTTTACCACTTAAAAGTTTAAACTAAACATTTGGAAATCTTCTTCATAAAGTACATACTTAATGAAAAATACTATACCCTACATGAAGATAGAACCAAATCAACCCAAACATCATTGCCTTGAATGTTTATAGTTTTTGTAATGGTTTTTGGTTTTTTTTTTTGAGAATCTATTTTTTATCCATTCAAGATTTTGTAAAAATGGTTTTCCTAAAATTTAGGGCATCTGGTTTTTGGAAGATTTTAACAATTTTCAATAGTACTTTAAAAACCATCTTATTTGAGTTTTTCACTTTTCTTATAAAAAATTTAAGTGACTTTTTCTAAATTTTTAATTTGTTATTTCTTTTATTTTTGTAAAATCCAAAACCCAAAAACTAAAATCTAAAATCCAAAAACCAAAACTATAATCTAAAAACTATTTTAAAACTACCAACCATTCATGTGTATAATTATGTTTTTGGACATAAAAGAAATTGGCAAATTTAAAAGATTTTAAGAATTATGACAAAATATACAAATCCACCAAAAAAGTTATTTTCTCATAATTGATTCTCTCATTAAAATGTAGCTCACAAAAGTTTTTTTTTAACACATTCCAAGGATTTGTCGGATCCGTAACTAATGGGCCACGAATATTCGGGCCATATATAAACCAACTCTGTCAACATTTATATTCAGTACTCCACCGCTGGAAACCATCGTTCCTCTCTCTCTTCCACCGCTCCATCGTTCTTTCTATCGAGGTAGGTGATTTCCAACTAACCGTCTCAATCTCTAGTTATCTCATAATGTTTGATAGGAGAAGTTTTAAGTTCTAGATTAGAGAGACCTAACTGTCTGCGATTTTGTTTTGAGTCTAATGATTTGATATTTTTTTTAGGTTGTACGATAACTAAATACGAGATGGTGCACAACATGGCGATGCAGGAGGAGGAGGAGGTGAAAACGTTGGTGTGGTGGAACATTAACACCTGTCCGATTCCTCCTGGTTATGATCCCCGTCAAGTCGGTCCGAGAATAGTATCCGCTTTGAAGAATTCTAAAGTCTCTGGTCCTGTCACCATAACCGCCATCGGCAGACTAACGCACAACCCTAACGCCCCTGACGATGATGTCTTGCGAGACCTGTCTTCCTCTGGAGTTGTTCTTATACATGTGAATGGTTAATCTTCTTCTTATCTCTTTCTATTTAAGTTTTTAGTACCTTTTTTTCCATTTACACTAGGGCTTCGATATTAAACACGTTGCTTTTTTATTTACTGTAACAGAAGTTCAATCGGATTTGTTTGACTGGATGGAGAGGAATCCACCTCCGGCTAATATATTGCTCATATCTGGTCCTACGGAACTGGAAAGCCTAGCTCATACTATTTATGGGCTAGATAGTGAGGGATACACAGTTTTTCTGGCATATTCTCAACGTCGCCCAGCATCAGACTGGCTCTGGAAGAGCTTTTTTTCTGGGGTTTACAAAGAGTGGCTCTGGACAAGCTTACTAACAGGTGTTTTTCCATTCCATACCCTCTCTCACACACGGCTTTGAGCTTTACTGTTTCTGAACTAGTTTTGTGTGTTTTCCAACAGCTGATATGGATTCAGGGTCTGCGGTTTGTCAACAGTTGACAACCAGACTTGTCCTTCCCAGCAACAACTGCAGTGAAGCAGGTGAATCTCCCTGGTTTTGCTCATTTTGCTTTTTTGCTGCCCAAAGCTTTGAAGATTTCACTACTCATCTCAAGAGTGAAGAACATAGAAATAATGTAAGCATCATCTCTGCTTCTCAAAATACTCGTATCCCTCAAGTTTCCCTTTCTCACTTTTATGAAAATTTCTCTGATGTACATTTGGTTGGTCAAGCAGGATCCGGACTTGCTGAAAATGGTGGACTTGGTTGAAATGGTGGATGTGGTGAAGCTACCCAATTAAAGGCAAGTTTACATTCATATTTTTTAGAATCTGGAACCCACAATTGCCTCAAGTTCCCCTTTATCACTTGAATGAAATACATCTGATCTCCACTTTATGTAATGTATATTTGGTTGTCAAGCAGCCGGCTTTGGACTACTCGGAGTTTGGTGCTCCAGAACATAGCCCTGAAATGGTGGATACGGTGAAGCTTAACCAATTACAGGCAAGTTGAGGTTTCTAGTTTTTAGAATTTAGGTGAATCTGAAACCTACAATTAGCCTTCACAATAAATAAATACACGAGATTAATGCAATGCAGGGAGTGGAAGAGGAGGAGGAAGAGAAAACATTGGTGTGGTGGGACATAAGCAGCTGTCCGATTCCCACTGGTTATGATCCTTGTCTGGTCGGTCCGAGAATAGTTTCCGCCTGGAGGAGTTATCGTATGTCTGGTCCAATCACCATAACTGCCATTGGCAGACTCACACACCACCCTAATGCCCCTGACAACGACGTCTTGCGAAAGCTCTCTTCCAGTGGAATTTCTCTTATACACGCCAATGGTTAGCCTTCTTTACTTTGATCTCTGTCTCTTAGTTTTATATCTTTTTCTATAAACTACGGTTTCGATTAAACGTTGATTTTTTTCATTACTGATGCAGAGCTTCAATCCGATTTGTTTGACTGGGTCGAGTTGAACCCACCACCGGCTAATATATTACTCATATCTGGTCCTAAGGAACTAGAATCCTTAGCTCGTACTCTTTATCGCCTAGATAGTGAGGGATACACAATTTTTCTGGCATATCCTCAACGCGAACCAGCTCCAGCCTGGCTCTGGAAAAGCTTTCTGTCTGGTGTTTATAAAGAGTGGCTCTGGACAAGCTTACTAACAGGTGTTTTTTCTTTACCCTCTCTCACGCAGCTTTGAAATATATAGATTAACCAGCAAAGCTGTTTCTTAACTAGTTACTTTTCTTTCTTCATTTTCCCCACACAGATGAAATGGGTTCATGCTCGGAGGATGAGGACAAGTGCAGTCAAACGGGTGAATCTCCCACATGGTCTTGCACACTATGCGCTTTTTCTGCCCAAAGCTTCGAAGATTTCACCACGCATCTCAAGAGTAAACAACATGCACATGCTGTAAGCATCATTTATCAATACATTTAGATACAGCATGATTTTTTTATTTTTTATTTACTGACTTCGGTTGATGCTATAACACTGAAGGAAAACTTCAATTAGAGGGAGATTGAAGAAGACTTTGACGTAGAGGTGGACACGGAGTACTGTGAACTAGAACAAGAAGAAGAGGCGTGGAGCCGAGTCATTTAATTTTTTTGAGAAATGACAATTTTCCAATCTCTTTTCAAACATGCTATGCTCCTACTAATTTTTTGTCGTTTCAGAAATGTTTTTGGTAGCTTACCCACATTTTAGCTAAACTAAAATATCTTAGAAGAAGTCAACTGCCACATCAGCTATTACATCTTTTGGTTAAGCATATAACATTATATTATGACTCATAATTTATGAGTTACCACGTCACATACTTCAATCTCGGTTTTTTTTTTTCCCATAAGTGTTACCATTTTATATATAACAAAGTGTTGCAAGTGTTAAAACAGTGGAAACTTCCACTTATAGAGCTCTGCAGACTTTCTAAACTTTCAACCATAGATTAGATCAAACAGATCCCACTAATCTATTTTTCTAAACTACAAAAGTACAAGCCATTCCAAACTTTTACTTCTGATTTAAAGATAAACTAAGAGTTAACACCATATTGCTCATCTTGGATATGCACTTACCAAAAAGATTTCAGACCATATCCACTTATTCAAGACCTTGGCTGCATTCATTGAACCTAAGCAACATTTCCAAAAAATTGTTGACAGAATCAGTAGAGTGTCAAAGCTTTAACGTTTCTTTGGAGGTTTCAGAATCCCTCCCTCATTATGCTCATGAACCTTTTGCTTTTGCTTCCTTCGTTCTTCCTCATTCTTATCAACTGCTGAGATTTTGCGCGTTAAATCCTCTTCCATTTCATAATTCTTACCAGATTCATCTTCATCATGT
>NC_025694.1:14759436-14762235 GCF_000633955.1 Camelina sativa | reverse complement strand
AAGAGTTAACACCATATTGCTCATCTTGGATATGCACTTACCAAAAAGATTTCAGACCATATCCACTTATTCAAGACCTTGGCTGCATTCATTGAACCTAAGCAACATTTCCAAAAAATTGTTGACAGAATCAGTAGAGTGTCAAAGCTTTAACGTTTCTTTGGAGGTTTCAGAATCCCTCCCTCATTATGCTCATGAACCTTTTGCTTTTGCTTCCTTCGTTCTTCCTCATTCTTATCAACTGCTGAGATTTTGCGCGTTAAATCCTCTTCCATTTCATAATTCTTACCAGATTCATCTTCATCATGCTTTCTGGAACATTCTCCAACTTCAAACTTCCTTGCATCTCTGGAAGTTATCTCATACTCACTTATTGGAGTTATATTAGAGCCTATTGATGTTTGATTGCGTCTCCAAGGAGTCTGAGGAATTGGTACAGCAAAATTCAGAAACTTTTCATCTCTTGAAGGATGAAAATAAGGACTTGCAGCTGCAATCTCATCTGGGTTCAGAGGTGGCGTATCAACTCTTGGAGGTGGACGGATAGGTACCGGAAGGGAATCATCAGAATTATGAGCTTGCAAATTCATGTCTGACCTATGGAGCTCATCATGCAACGCAAATCTTTCTCTCCCATCAGTCAAATTATCTGCAGTACCAGTGTTTGTGACAGGTAGAGGTTGGAGAAAAGGACAATAGTTCCTGAGATGAGTGAACCTCAAACACCTGCTACAAAATCTTCTTAGACGTTCATACTGAAACCTGATTACTGTAGTCTCCCCAGAATCAAACCTAACTCTTCGGAAGAACCTTAGACGATCAGTTATGGCAAATCTAATTCTGATTCTGATATAAGCTACCTGAGTAGTAATAGCATCATGAAAGTCCAATTCCACCACTTCACCAAGCGCTTCAGCTATTTGTGTTACAGTTTCTTCACAAACATAAGGAAGAGGGATTCCTCTCATCTGAACCCAGATATCTATTGTTGTGAGGAAATCAAAGTCAGGAAGGTCCTCCCACCTCTGAAAAGCCACAAACCAATTGTTGAATATCCATGGTTTCCTTCTTTGAACTGAAATAAGATCCACCTCAGATTGGAATAGAAACTGAACAAAAGTATCATCCAGAACCCTTCCATGGACTCTTGCTGCAAATCCCCAAATTCTTGGTAGCGAAGAGATCACAGTAAAGAGGTTTTGAGCTCTCGGGTTAAGGGGTCTAGCTATCAAACTTAGCCTATTGCGAGCCACCGTAGCTGCATAAGCCTCATGAGGGAAAAACAATTCTGGATCTTCTCTACCCATAGCCAAATTTTGTAACTCATCCCATAATTCATCCGCCATAATTTAGAGAAACAGGAAAGCAAAAAGGAGATTGTGTTTCTCTACCCACTCAAAGTAAATATATATAGTAAGAGGTCAACGTAAAATAAGATATATGAAAAACTAATAATAAGATAAAGGAAATAGACTTTAGCATATCTTGTAAGAAAAGATATGTAAGGGAAGGAAAGGATAAGACTGAGAAAGGGTTGAAAAGAGTGAAACCGTAAAAAGAGACTAGTAAGAAAAAAGTATTATAAAAACCAGAAGACAACAAAATTTTTTTGTCACAGACGGGAAACATTTACAACATCTAAAGTTTCCTTATTCCTTAAACCGACTATACTTACTAGACACAAGAAAAATTTAACCTCTTCTATAGTAAAATATTATAACCCCTATCTCCCTACTAATTAACCTTTTCCTCTTCAAACAGGTTTCCTAGCCACTGTGGATGACCCTTACCAACGTAGGAATGTAACCTTAACCCAGTTATCACACTCATTGCTATTTCAGAAGCTCCTTTATTGCACTTTAAAGGTTCAATCCACATAAACCAGTTAGGTTTATCCTTGGTGAAACTTAAAAGTTCAGCAATATGACCTATTAAAGCTGGCCACTCTTTTGGTTTATTTAAAGCTTTAATAATCTCAGAGGTAAAAGCTCCAAAGGTTACATTATCTAAATGGTGCTTATTCATACTATCTAATGCCAAGCCCAACTCCTAAGTTTAGCATCAAAAAGAGAATGTACCTGAGAGTATGATCTGCGACTATGCATTAAAACTAAGCCCCTTGAATCTCTTACCACCCAGGACGCTCCAGATAATTGTTTTTTCCTTGACCAAGCAAATCCAATATTGCACTTGAACTCTCCCCAATTCGGAGGAATCCACTTTTTTTCCTTGGAATCTTCACTATTCCTTGATTGAATATCTCTATTCTGAGCTAAACTCCATTGTTGACAATCATCATATGCTTTGTCGACAATTCTATTTGCCATCGAACCAGCTCCTTCAAACAACAGTTTATTTCTGTTTTTCCATAAAACCCAAATAATCCAAGGACTTACAGATTTTAACTGTTGAGGCATGTCTTGATTCTGAGATATCTGTATCAAATGATTCATATTTGTGTAAATAGAATCCCCAAACCCATTCACGGGAGATGGCAGAATAGAAAGTGCCCAAACTTGTCTAGCCAATGGACATTGAAACAGTATACGGTTGATTGTTTCATTTTCCTCTCCACACATAAGACAACTATCTGCAACCTGAATACCTCTTGTTCTGAGTCTATCTTCAACAGCAACTGCTCCTCTTAACACCTTCCAGAAGAAAGTTTTAATCTTTGGAGCAGTTAGTATCTTCCATATACTTGCAAAAAGAGGATTTAAGGATGGATTTTCCGCAGCTTCTCGATACAAATTTTGATGAACTTTTCTACTAATTAGATCATAACCAGACTTGACTGTA
>NC_025694.1:14739519-14759395 GCF_000633955.1 Camelina sativa | reverse complement strand
CCATCCGGACCTGGGGCCTTCTCACTATTAATTGAAAAAACTGCATTATAGATCTCCTCTTCCGTAACATCTTGAGTTAGCTCCTGATTCATGACTGATGACACTTTAACTTGAAAACCTTCCAAATAAGCACTGGTAGAACTTGGATAAGAAGAAGTAAAAAGATTCTCAAAGAATAAGGTTGCAACCTTTCCTTTTTCTCTATTTGATGTCTGTTCATTTCCATTCTCATCCAATAGAAAACTCAAGGAATTTCTCACTCTGTTGGAATTTACTACTGCATGAAAAAACCTTGTATTCTTGTCTCCTTCACACAACCATTTCTCTCGACTTTTTTTGTCTCCAATAGGCTTCCTCTTCATTGTAAGCGAATCCCAATTGTTCTTTAATAACCGCAATTTTAGGCCAACAGGGAAATTGAGCACTTTTATGATCATCTAGCTCTTTTCTCAACCTCTTGATTCTATTCTGAGAATTAGTATCAGAAGTTTTTTTCCAAACACTGATAGCTCTTCTACATTCCGCAATACTAAAGATAGTAGAATGCGTACCTTTAGAGATTTCATTATTCCAAGATCTGCAAATAGCTTCAATACAAGCAAGATTATCAGCCAATCTTTTGTCAAAGCGAAACTGTCCTCTAAAAGTTTCCTGATCATTAATAAAGATTACCAGTACCGGTCTATGATCAGATCCAATATTCTCAAGGAACCATTGATGAGAATTTGGAAACATAGAAAACCAAGAGGAATTTCCAAAACATCGATCAAGTTTACATTGAACCCATTGATCATTCCGTGTTCCTCCCCACGTATAACTATTCCCTGAGCTCCCCAATTCATGCATGTCACAGTTCTTCAACATATCTTGAAAAGACTGAAATGAAGAGATCAAACGTCTAGGGCCACCTAACTTATCCTTATTAGAAAGGATTTCATTAAAATCTCCTATCATACACCAAGCTTCTTTCCTATCAACACCAATACTACTCAATCTTTCCCACAAAAGAGGTCTGAGATTCATCACCGGATGACCATAAACACAAGACACAAACCAACTTTTATTATGTTGTGATACCTTCAAGTCTAGGAGATTTTTGTCTTCAAAAAGAATTTCAATCTCCAAATGATTTTTCCAGAAAATCGCCAAGCCACCACTTCTTCCTTCCGGTTCTACTGTATGCACATAATCATAACCAAGCCAACTAAAAATTTTTAAAACAAACTCATCTGAATTCATAGTCTCCATGAGGAATAAAATATCTGGGAAATGATCCTTTCTCATCTCCTTTAGATGTCGAATTGTCCAAGGATTCCTCAAACCTTGGCAATTCCAACTTAAGACGCCTTACTGATCCAACGGCGGTTCACAAGGAACCACCGGATTATTATCTGCCTTCATACACTTTGTATACACTTTCCTTGTTTATTATGCTTTCCTTTTAAAGACTTTCTCAAACTGATTTTGAGAGAGTAGTTCACTAACCTTTTCCTTCATAGGTAGTTGTTTGACCTTTTTAGCTTTTCTAGAACATGAAGTTTGCATCTTCCTTTTGTTATTCTCTAGTGGAACTGTTCCCGAAGAACTAGCCTCCATACTTCCTGTACTAAAGCCGAGAAGAAGATCCAAGTCTGACAAAGCTTCTGACTCATCTTCATCAACTGATTTTAATACCACAAGGTTACTTTGATTTGAAGCACTTTTCATCGCATCGGCCATTATTTTTATATCCATAGAGTTCTCCTTCGGTTGCTCTATATCTTTCAGAGCGATCCCTTTCAATTTTTCTTGATCCTTAGAAACCAAGGAGGAAGGTTCTTTTATAACTGACTGCTTGAAAGAGCATCTATTCTTCTCATGAGTTAGTCTTTGACATTGAAAGCATCTTTTCCTGATCCTTTCATAATCAAAAGAAACTAAAACAATCTCCCCTGATGGTAACTGTACTTCTTTAGAATTACGCAAAGGATTTGAGACATCTAACAACACACGCACCCTAACATAGTCTTGAACTTGAGATTTCTCCTGATCGAAGACTACCTGCAAGACTTGTCCTACACACTCCGCAATCTCTTGAATCGTGTCTTTAGTATAGTAGTTAACTGGAATATTACGAAGACGAATCCAAGCCGGGAGTAACATCAAATAATCAATTGATTTAGAAGGAGTTTTGAAACAAGGAGTTTGGACTCAGAATGATTGGTGTGTAGTGATCGGTTCATTCTCAAAATACAAATCAATTGATTTAATTACTCTTAAAGCCAATATATCGTTTCCTTCTCGTGAAGGAAAACCAAATTGTCTCCACTTCTTTCTTAATCTTTATCTTCCTCCAACTTGGTTTAAGATAGTGATAACCTTTTACTTCATCTTTTACAAATTTTAGCAAATTTAATTAATCACATCTTCCTTTTCCGATCCTAGACCCCGTTCTCTTCAATCTTTAACTTCGCTCGAAATATTTGTTCCCTTATGATTTTTATGGTAACAGCTGACTAGCTGAGGAATAATCAAGTCGATGGGGATCTTGCAAAATCGAGCAGTGATGAAACGAAAGGACCTGGTCTTATCTCGTGTATTTATTTATTGTGAAGGCTAATTGTAACAAGAGCACTACTAGACTTATTTGAGAGAAGCAAAGGTCAAAAACCAAAGTGTTTGAATGGTAATGCCATCTCATGGATCCCCTGATGTAGAATGCAAGCAAATATTTTGTTTTCTACAAATCTCCAGCATCAACAATCAAAATTGAAATTTTGTATATGTACGAACTGTACGTAGTATTGTTTATATTATTTTCTTTAGGTTGACCTAGGTACAAGGAAGGAAGGTCAGATATTTTTTTTAATTTCCCTACTTGTTATTGAGAAAAAACATATTTGCTCTATCAAAGTTTTTTTCTATAGTTATGTTGACCTGGTTCAAAAATCATCTAGGTCCAAAATTTGTGAATATAGCGATACTATTTTGTTAGACCATCTCCAATGTATTATAGAAGAACTATACAATAGAGATGATTTTTACTTTAATGTATTTCTCTATAATAGATAACTCTATTTTTTCTTCTAGATTTTTTTTTTTAATTTCTTTATATATAAAGGTGAAAATATAGGTGGATTGGAACAAATTTACTTTAAAATAGGGTATAGAAACAAATATAGAGATGAACTTAGCGAAAAAAAAATATCGATCATATTCTTCATCAACATATTCTCGTACAACACAAGGATACATGTTATGGTCTCTGTTTCCTTTTGAAGAGATTACTCCAATTTGTACGTACATGAAAAAAACAAGGAAATTTGTTAAAAATACCGTTTTTGAGATATCCTTTTCAAAAATACCCTTTTTTGAACATTTTTATTTTTATACTCTTTTACATAATTACAATATTTTAAATTAATTCTTAATTTTTTTATAGGTTTGGGTTCTTTATTTCATATTTAGGGTATAGATTTTAAGAGATAGGGTTTAATATTTAGGGTTTAAGGTTTATAATTTAATCATTTTATATATTAAAAATGAGTATTTTTGAAAATGGACACCATGAAAGTATATTTTTGAAAAGTGACATAGAATCTCCCAAAAAAACAAACTTACGTGTAACTACGCTTAAGAAGTCAGAAAAGGATGAATATACTAAGGTTATGTGCATTGGTAGTTACTGGTAGAGTTTTTCATAACTAAAACAAATGAAAAATAAAAAATAATATTATTTTAATGAAAAATAGGAGAATCGGTTCTTAAGGTCTCTAATAAAATTAGTTTTCTAACAAGTTCCATTATTCATAATTTTATATTATATATTTATATTATTTAAAATTAATATTAGTTGATACAATAAAAATATTAGTATGATTAAAAAAATTTTGAGAGTTGAGAAAAAAATAGTATTGTGAAACTTTCACTAACTATATTAGTATTTATAATTTTATCATTGATAATATCATATAAAAATAACTAATTAATAAAATTAAATGAATTTAATAAATAACTTAATATGTTTTTTTTAAAATGAATAACTTTTTCTAGAATTTATGATAAAATGCAAAATAATTAAATAAAATAAAAATTCAAAAAACTTACACAAAATATTAAATTACAATAAAATATTATATTGGTGAGAAACTCAATGGACACACAATTAATCAATACAATAAAACTTGAATGTTTTTCTGGAGAGCATGACACATCTGCATTGGGAAGCATTCTAAAGATGATACATTAATTAAAACAGGTAACCAATGAAAATATTTTAATTAATACAGCTCATCATTCTATTCCAATAATAATCATCTGTTCCACGTCACTTTATTCTTTTTATTTAATTGATATTCTATTAAAGACCATAAAAAATAAAATGTTACAAAATCTATAAGAGTTAACCGGCCCAGTCAAAATATATTTAGCAAACCAAGTTTAAATCTAAATAGTCCAAGTTAGTTGGTCCATGAAGAATAAATCAAATACTAAACTTGAACTTTTCACATGGATTGATTTGGTTTGGTGTGTTTCATGTAGTTGTGTAAAATTATAAATATGTGAATATGTAAAGAAATGCCACGAGCCACGAATGCGGGCATTTGACTTAAGTTCTAAAAAATAAGGACGCGCCATCGAACATACGCGGTAGCAACTCCGTCAACTGTCGTGCTTGGTCCCCGAAAACCCTCACAGTGAAGCATATAGTTCAAGATTCTGCAGTATCCGACACAAAAAGAAGAAAGCTTCATTTTTTTTTAAGTTTTTGTCTCCTTTTAATCCACTACGGATGTTTTGTTCTCTTGCAGTTGTGATAACACTATTAGACTTAAGAGAAGACTGCTTCAAATGTGCTTTGATTAATGGTAAACTCCTATTAAATTACATGGGTAACACCATGACAACCAATAAGGAAAGACGATTTCTTACAACTATTCTTTAATTACATTTATCCGATTTTGTTTTGTTTTTGTGAATTTGTTTTTTTCTTTTGTAAATGGAGAGGAGCATTATAAAAACAGAGGAGGCGACAATTGCGGCGATGAATGCAGAGATTTGAAGAATCAAATCTCGATTACTTGAAGAAATTCCAAAACTTCAAAAGATTGCTATCAAATAGTTTTTTTTTTCCCGTGACCTAATTTTAGATCAAAAGGCAATATTTTAAAAAACTGATGATTTGTTTCTTCCGTATTGTTGATTGGGTTTCTTAGATCTCATGATAAGAAATTGGGCTTGTTAGTTTGGTTGATGCAGGCGGCTGCGTCTATGTTTTTAACCGTTGAATCGAAACAACATTTAAAAATATTAGATGCAGGTCACAGCGTTTGCCGCATCGTCATGACGCAGGTACCTGCGGCAAGCAAACGAACAACCATACTTGCTTTTGCCGCTGCCGCAGGTACCTGCGACTGCGAAACAAACAAGCCGTTATATATTTTCAGGCGAGAGGGCTTTCAAAAGTAGAGTTTGATGATGGAAGAATGATATGGATTTGTCATTGAGAGATAAAATTGAAGGCATGCCAGATATTAGTCTTTGTCTCTTGATGATGTTTACACAACCTATTAAAGCAAATCTCATAATCTTAGCGTATTGTTCAGAGTCAGACTATTGCTCTTATTTTGTTTGGTATTAGTTTTGTTCCTAATTATTGCTTAACTTGCATAATATTGCGTTAGACCACTATTGTGGATTTAGTTGGTCATTCAAAGAATTGGAATTGATTTTGGCTTTGCCATGTTAACATGAGTTTTGGAAATGCACAAAGCACAATGTTCTCTTCTCAAAATAAAGTTTATTAAAGGGCATTTATATTACTTTCCGGCCTAGAATTTTTTTCAATGCTTTCCTTTAGAAGCTGCATATGATTTTTAGACAAATGCAACAAACCATTTAAGTGGTATGACGACGTTAAGAGTTTGGAAAGATTACGTGAAATATTGTCTACACGAGTGCATACAAAATATATGCAGGGACTTTACGTCACTATTATTTATAAATGTAAACATGTAGAGACTTTACAATATATTTACTATGTAAAACTAATATCTGTAACATGTATTTATTAATGCATGCATTTGAAATAGTAAAATAAAACTACTATAATGGGAGCAAATAAAAAACTATAAATCTTAAATCATCTTAAATTTTTATATTCATATAAAAGGTTTTATTAAGTATGATAGTCGATGAATATATACACACATATATATATATATTACAATATAAAGACAAATTAATTATCTGTTAAAAAAAATTAATTATTTGTAAAAAGTTATACACATAAAGTAAAAACATAAGGAAAAAACAAATACAATCACTGTACAATACATTCATCATTTTATATAGTAATGTATATCATTTTTTTTACAACAGTACAAATTATACGTTTGTCCTTGAGAAAGACTGAGTTCTAACCGAGATTTAGTGAGAAGACAATAGAGGTGAGTATGAGTGTCTTCTCATTTATATATGTCTTGTTTCAGTTTTTTCATGAAATATTCACAAAAAATATTACTCAAAACAGTTTCGTATAAACTCTCCAATAGAGATACTAATCCTCTTGATTCTCTCCAAAAGATAATGTAAGGGACCATGATTCTAGAGTAAATAACATTAGTTTGTTAAGTTTTAGAGACTGAAACACCAAAATATTGTTTACTTGATTAGTTTTAAACACATCTTACAAAAAATACTCCACATACCCATTTTGTATGATGTGTATAAAACTAATCAAATTGTTTGTTTATTTTTGTTGCATTTGCGTATAGAGTATATTCCAAGTATGGTTACTTTTTAACAGTGATTTGTAAATATATTTTGTGAGCTATGATTATAAAGCTAACACTAACAATGGTTCTCCAATGAATCATAACACAAAAAAAAAAAAATTTGATTTTAGTCTATAATTTCATTACAATAATAAAATAAAAAATAACCAGAAACAAATTCTAACAAAAACCTAAAACAAAATATTACCAATAAAAAATTTTCACAAACTATATTAATAATGATTTTTAATTACAAACACCATACAAATTATCTTAAAAATAATTAAAATAAAAAATACAAAAAATAATCTCACGGGACAGCACGGGACACTATCCTAATATTAATAAAGACTTCTCAAAATTTTATACGTTAAAAACGTTAATATTTTATGATGAAAAACTCAATTGATCTCTCACGAATGCACATGTTCTAAGGAGTAAGTTTCTTGTATCATAATTTGTTTTACATACATTGACGGCATATGATGACTGGAGAATCTAGAAAGCCTAAAAGGAATTGCTCATGCCTCGTAGACTTTTCTAGCCAATATTTTTCTATTTAGGATTACTCAATGGTGTCTACATCTTGATAAGAGAAAAGTGAAGATGTATATTCTTGGGAATAAATATTTAACCATTTTTTTATCTTATCAAAAAGTATAGAAACTATGAAAAGATAAATTATTCAGACTAATAATAAATAAAAATGAAATTCATTTTCTAAATATAATTACCACAGAAAAATATGAGAAATATATAGTACCACATATTGTATGTCATTTTTGTTAATATGCCGTCATATGATTAAAAAAAGAAATGTAAAACTAAATTAAATAATTTAGAAGAGTATATCGCGATATGGCGCGTAGCCAGGATTTTTCTCCAGTCTTTAACTATAAAAATTGACCAAAAAAAAATAAAAAAATGTACACATAATTTACTCACTCATCTTTATTCAATCTATTTCATTTGAATATGTAAAAATGTTTCTCAATTTTGTGATTAAAATGATCTAATTATCTTAATTTTAAGTTTATTGTTTTCCATACGACTAATTTTTCTTTTATGTAGTCAGCTTCATTTCCAAATTAATCGTTTTTCTCATTTTTAGTTTCTCTTTCGCGTTTCAGATTTGACACGGAACGAGGTGGTGATCTTGATTTAAACGTGTCAATCTCTCCGAATGCTTAATCTGATGTTTGAATAGAGAAGGTTTAGGTTCTTGATTAGAGACCCTAACTGTTAATTTTGTTTTGAATATGATGTTTTGAATCTTTTAGGTTGAATAAATAAATAGGAGATGATGCACACAACATGACAATGCAGGAGGAGGAGGTGGTGAAAACGTTGGTGTGGTGGAACATAAGCAGCTGTCCGATTCCCACGGGTTTAGATCCCCGTCAAGTCCGACCGAGAATAGTATCGGCTTTGAAGAATTCAGGGGTCTCTGGTCCTGTCATTATGACTGCCATTGGCAGACTAACACACAACCCTAATGCCCCTGACGATGATGTCTTGCGAGAGCTATCTTCCACTGGAATCGCTCTTATATACTCCAAAGGTTCAAAAAAATTCTTCTTTTCTATAATTATTTGTACATCAGGGTTTAATACGTAGATCCAACATTGCTTTTACTGAAACAGAACTTCAAACGAATTTGTTTAAGTGGATGGAGAAGAATCCCCCTCCGGCTAATATAATGCTCATATCTGGTCCTAAGGAACTGGACTCCCTAGCTCGTACTCTTTACCTCTTAGAAAATGAGGGATACAAGATTCTTCTGGCATATCCTCAACGCCATCCAGCTCCAGACTGGCTCTGGGATAGCTTTCTGTCTGGTGTTTATAAAGAGTGGCTCTGGACAAACTTACTAGTACGTGTTTTTGACCTTTTCCTCTCTCACTCTCACGTAGCTTTGAAAGAACCATTCTGATTTAGTTGGTTTTCTTAACAGATGGATGATATGGATTCAGGGTCTAAACATGAGACAAAAAGACTTGCTCTTCAGGACAAGTGCAGTGAAACGGGTGAATCTCCCTGGTCTTGCTCAATCTGCTTTTTTGAAGCCCAAAGCTTTGAAGATTTCACCACTCATATCAAGAGTGAAGAACATGCGAGATTTGTAAGCATCCTCTCTTGCTTCTAAAAAACGTATCCCACAAGTTTGCCTTTCTCACTTCAATGAAAACATCTCTGATTTCCATTGGATGTATATTTGGTTATCATGCAGGTTTTGGACTTGGTGACAATTGCGGATGTGATCAAGCGTAACCAATTAAAGGCAAGTTTTGAGATTATTGTTGCTTAGAATTTAGAATTTAGAATTAAAGGCAAGTTTTGAGATTTCTGGAACTTAGAATTTGCCTCAAGTATCCCTTTCTCACTTCATTAAAAATACCACTCATTGAAAATGCCTCTGATATACATTTGGTTGTCAAGCAGCCTTTGGACTATTCCGTGTTTGTTGCTCTCGAACATAACCCTGAAATGGTGGATACGGTGAAACTTCACCAATTACAGGCAAGTTGAGATTTCTAGTTTTCAAAATTTAGGTGAATCTGAAACCTACAATAATTGCCTTCAATTAAATAAATGAATACGAGATTATGGCAATGCAGCAAGTGGAAGTGGAAGAGGAGGAGGAGAAAACGTTGGTGTGGTGGGACATAAGCAGCTGTCCGATTCCCCTTGGTTATGATCCTTGTCAGGTCTGTCCGAGAATAGTTTCCGCCTTGAGGAATTATCCTGTCTCTGGTCCTAATCCTATCACCATAACTGCCATTGGCAGACTCACACACCACCCTAATGCCCCTGACAATGACGTCTTGAGAAAGCTCTCTTCCAGTGGAATTTCTCTTATACACGCCAAAGGTTATAACCTTCTTTAATTTTAACTCTTTCTGGAAGTGTAGTATAGTCTTTTTCTATATAAACTACGGTTTCGATTAGACGTTATTCGTAAATGAAACAGAACTTGAAAAGGATTTGTTTGCGTGGACCAAAAGGAATCCACCTCCGGCTAAGATATTGCTCATATCTGGTACTGAGGAATTGGAATCCTTAGCACGTACTCTGTATAGCCTTGATATGGATGGATACACATTTTTTCTGGCATATCCTCAACAACGTCCAGGTCCAGCCTGGCTCTGGAAACGCTTTCTTCTTGGTGTTTATAAAGAGTGGCTCTGGACAAGCTTACTAGAAGGTGTTTTTCCTTTGTCCTATTTCAGGCAGCTTTGATATTTATAACCAGCAACGCTGTTTCTTAACTAGTTCGACTTTTTCTTTTTCTTTCTTCCCACACAGATGAAATGAGTTCATTGAATGCTGATAAGGACAAGTGCTCTCAAACGGGTGAATCTGTCACATGGTCTTGCACAGTATGCGCTTATGCTGCCCTAAGCTTTGAAGATTTCACCACGCATCTCAAGAGTAAAGAACATGCACAGGTTTGTAATTAAGCATCCTCTATCTTACCACATGAACATGCACATTTGATATTGTCTTACCACAAGTTTCCCTTCCTCACTTCAAAGAAAATATGTGAAGCTGGATTCACTATTTAAAAGCAAGTTGAGATCTCTAACTTTTAGATTGCATGATTTTGGATTTACGTACTGACGTTTGTTGATGCTAAAACATTGAAGTAAAACTGCAAGAAGAGGAAGATTAAAGAGGTTGAAGTAGAAGTGGTACTGTAATGTGTGAACTAGACGAGCCAGAAGGAGAAGAGTGATCAATGAATGGAGCCGAGTAATAATACAGTATCTAATAATAGGTCAATTACCGGTTTAGCTGATAATTGTCTCGGTTTAAAAAAAAATATATACCAGTTTGATGAAGCGCACATGCAAAAGGTTTCGATTGTGTTTGTTAGAAGCAGTGTTCAAGAAATCGCCCTAGGTGGCCGTCTAGGCGCTAGATGCTGGACTTAAGGGTCCGCCACGATTTCTCTGTAATCGGCAGTACTAAGCGGGGCAAGCTATTTGGCAGTCTCGGCAGCGTTTAATCGGATTCGTCGGTTTTAGGCGGCTGCAAAAACATGTTCTTAACATAAAGCTAATTTACAAACGAAGAAGACGATGATATTTTACGCTTTTACTCCGTGAATAGAGAGTCACGTGAACAACTTAACTTTTTAATGGGCTTAAAAAATTGGCATAGTTTTTCTTATTAGGCCCAACAAATGTTACATTTCTTGTCTTTCTTTTTTGTCCTCACGTTTCTTGTTATTTTTATTCATTAGAATAGCTTTTATTTAATAACTTCACCAAATGTTACGATAAAATACATTTTTCTTCATCCCTATTTAAATTTTGGTTATATATACATATACATATTATATATTATATATTATATTTTTGCATAATTGTTTATATCCGCCTAGAACGCTTAAAAAACGTTTAAATTCCGATTAATCCTTCTAGGCGCTAGGCGTTGAGTTACCGCCTAGATTCCGCCTAGAGTTTTCTTGAACACTGGTTAGAAGTTATACCAAATTACAATTTACAAACCAACGATTGTTGCGTTCGATTTTATCAAATTT
Source organism: Camelina sativa (assembly GCF_000633955.1). NCBI lineage: Eukaryota > Viridiplantae > Streptophyta > Magnoliopsida > Brassicales > Brassicaceae > Camelina > Camelina sativa. The sequence goes on along the minus strand of NC_025694.1, from coordinate 14,748,094 downwards.
CAGTTAATTTTAGAATTTAGTTCGGCTATGTAATTTATTTATCTTTACGAAGCTTGAGTCTACTATCTCCATTGCTCTTAGAAAGTGGCATGTCTCATAGAATTTCTATATATCTACCTTAGTCATCTCATCTCCGTTCATGCGCTCGAGCCCTATGGTGATTAGAGATGGTACAAAATATGGTTTAACACCAAAAATTGTAGTAAACTGTAAGGTGTGAAAAATGATAATCTTATTATATAAAGTTGTGTTTTCAAAGTTAGTCATTAACAAGATCATGACATGTGACAAGTATACTGATAAGATGTTGATATGTGTCAAAAATTAATAGTTTTCAAAACAGCTAATTAAGATAATAGCATTAAATCTACATAAAATTTACATGTTTTTTATATCTAAAAAAATTTCCTAAATCAATAAGGAAAATTACCGAACTAATATATTTTTTATTGTACGCTAATTATATTATACGTGTTTGCTTAATTAGATTTTGACATGTATAAAAAAAAGAATTCATAAAACATGTATATTATTATTATCAATAAATCGGGAATAACAAATCTAAATAGAATAACATAAGTTATGTCAAAAGAATTATTTTTTAAAAACGTAATAGAACACCTAATTAAGAAAATAACGTTATATCTACATAAATTGACATGTTTATATCGAAATTTTTGATCTTTGATTTTTTTTTTTTCTGATTTAATTTTGCTTATCTATTGTGGGTCTATGATTCATGCAGGTTCTTCAATAGAAGTTATCATATGCAATGATATGGAATCAAAGTATATAAAACCTGCTAAATTAATCGAGTATGGAGACACTGATGGAGGTTCCAAAAGTGATTCTACAGTTAGTAGCATTATAAGTTTCGAAGATTAGTCGATGGTTGATGTTTCTGGTCAAAATCTAGAGTTCTCTCATATGGATAATGTCAATGATTCCGGTACTGAAACAAAAGCTACTTGATAAAGTAATTGAGAAGCGATTTTGAAATTTGGGAAGTTAGAACGGTAAACCGTTTTAAAATTGGTTTCAAATCGGATTTATGTGGATTTTTATCGGATTTGGTTCGTAAACCGTTTAAACTCAGGTATATAGAGAAATATATGAGAACTTTTGAATCCGGTAGAAATAAGCTGAGAACTTAAGATTCGAGAATATTTGAGACAAAGTCATGGATCCTTTAACGTGATTATGACATATGTCATAATTTTTTTTGTTAACCAAACATTAATTAGAAAAGTACACCAGAATTGGTGACCCAATTCGGAGGAAAAGATTTTACAAACGAAATAGATGAACTTAAAGATCTAGACGACCGAGAAGACAATCCGCTCTCAAATTCGATGAAAGAGGAATCTTGGACAGGGAGAAGAGAGGAAAGGCGGTCCGAAGCAGGTGGAAATCGTCAAGGATATTAGAGAAAGCCGACCAATCTTCAGGAGATTGAATCATCGTAACTAATTCGGCGATGTCCGTCTCAAAGTGCTGACAAACAACTCCATTTGCAAGGAGACACTCCATTGCCCAAAGTAGAGCCTCCAATTCTGCATGAAGCGGGGAAGGGCTTCGACGAAGACATCTAGCACCCAACAATAAAATCTGATCTTCGCCAACTCCACATCACCAATCTGATCTGACATATGTCATATTTTGGATTATTTATGAAGTTTTTATTTTGTATGTCTGAATTATTTAAGACTGATATATACCATCATGATTATAATTTTCAAATTTTTATTTTTGTTATGTTATATTACTTTTTTTTTGAGCAAATATTATGTTATATTACCTTTCTTTCACTTTCTCAATAAAAAATCTTTATTAGGTTGGTCATAAAATTATTGTACTCGAGTTAATAATTTTCACCAGTTGTTCATCCAAAATATCTTTGGAGTAAAAAAATTCATGGTTATTAAAATTGTTTCACAAAACAATTTTAGTAATTAGAAGAACTATAATTATGCCAAAATGAAAGTAAAGTAACATAAAATTTGTTTAATTTGTTTAAAAGACATTTTAAGTGGTAATAAAGAGCATACTTTAATAATAAAATAATTTAGGTGTAAGAGCGTATTTTTAATGATAAAACATACAATAAAATTGTACGTGGTTATTAATTATATGTTGTTTTGATGAATTATTTGCATGTAAAATATTTTGTAATAAGTTGTGAAATGTTCTTGAAAATTTACAATAATAATATTTGTAATGATGAGTATTTGGTAAAAGTTTTCGTAGAGTATAATTTAGCTTTAAAATTTTTATAATATATTTAAAATATAAAAATATAAATAAGTGTATGAAGGTAAATACAAATATGATTTTTTCTCTAATTAAAATTATTAATTTATTTACTTCAGGAAATATTTTTTTATATATTTTTAAAAAATTGTTTAGGGTTTAAAATTTATTTTCTTTAACAATTTTAAAATCCGCATGCCTTATCTAGTAATTTATATTAATGAATATAAATTGTTGGCCCATTGATTTGCTTGCTACCTCTCATTGGTGTTTTATATATATATATATATATATATAAATGTTTTATATACCGTGTTTACGAACTTATAATGCAGACCGATAGCGATAGGGGTCAATATATTGATCAGCGTAGCATACATGCATTTTCCCTATTGTTAGAATACCAGATTCAATGCAAGTCTCTCCTAAAATCTTTCTTAGCAATGATTTCCCGATTACGATCTTTCAGCAGTAGCTAGATATTCTTATTAATTATCATATGTGACATGGAAAACTATTTAATCCGATTTATAAAAATAGTCACAATTCCACAATTATTCAACTAAAACTAAAAGTATAAAACACCACTTATTTCGATTTTCTACGTTCACTTCAGTCTGGATCTGTAATAAGTTATCATCCTAGAAAAGGTCATCGATTCATTTTGAAAATGAAATGATTCTTTCAATATTTATTTAATTATGCTTCGTTAATAAACGACGTATCATTTTGTGGGATTCTATAGATTTCACAAGATCATGCTGGCCAAGTTAAGCTTCATAGCAGTTTCGTGATGCTTTCAAGTTTCACCCCTGTGGACCGTACTCGAGTTGATGTGGAGTTTATGGACACTCAGGAGCATGGAAGATGTTCAAATTGCTCTGGATTACCTAATGTAATAATGTTGAACGGTAATTAAGATGGCCGTTGATGCCATTACACAACCTAGGGAGTAGCCAATATTTTTGTATTAAAAATATAGAATCAGGCGTATATTTTATAAGAAAATAAAAAAAAAATATAAGAAGAATGATTTGTGGAACAAATTTTGTGCCCATATTTAAACAAATTGTCCGGACAAACGTACAGACGATTAAGAACTAGATGATTTTTAAACTAATCTTATATATGTGATTTAAATTTTATGTAACAGGCAACAATTCATATTATATGCGATTGGGTCATGTGATCAGAATTAAATTCTTCAGTTCAGTAGTGCTAGAAAACAAACAATTTAAATTGTACTTGTCATTCAAATTAAAATATTATGATGACTTAATAAAAGGCTCTAAAGTAGTTGAAAAGTACATGAGTCCAATGTACAAAAAGGTCTTGTCACGAGTCTCACGACTCTACAAATAGACCATAAATCAGAGAGTACTTCAAACCTTGAGCTCCCTCATCTCTCTCTCTTTTTCTCTTTCCCCCTAAACAAAATTCTCAGAAAACAATATGGAAGAGACAGCACTGACAAAATATCAGATCACTGAGTTCAAAGAAGCCTTTTGTCTCTTCGACAAAGACGGCGACGGTTCTATCTCTTTTTCTCTAACATGTTCATAGAATAATATACTTAAGAACAGTGATATATATATATATATATGTGTTGTGTGACATTTTCACTTATCATTTTTTTTTTTGGAATCTAATAGGTTGTATAACGGTGGAAGAACTTGCAACGGTGATCCGTTCTTTGGATCAGAATCCCACAGAACAAGAACTTCAAGAAATCATCACTGAGATAGACTCTGATGGCAATGGTACCATTGAATTTGCTGAGTTTCTCAACCTCATGGCCAAGAAACTTCAGGTTCCTCTCTCTCTTGATCTCTTTATGTATTACATGCTAAATAGTTTTCTTAAGAAATATACACTTTTATAATTAGTTACATCAAATGAACTATATATTGTTTTTTTAGAGACAAAAAAAAAACTATATATTGTTTTTAAATCGTTGCCTCATTCGTTACGCTTATGTCTTCTAAAAGTTGGTAGCTTTTTTTACAATTAAGGAGAGATATTCAATTTTGTATATATCACAGCAAGTTTTTCTTTCTTTCTATGTTTTTACTTGTTCTCTACAGAAAAAAAAGATTTGTTGTAAAGATCTGTGTTTATATTCTAAACAAGGACATTGTTTATATTATATTACAATTAGTTGTGTAATGTTAATTTGTTGTCGTGATCATGTGATGATATAGGAAAATGATGTTGAGGAAGAGCTGAAAGAAGCTTTCAAAGTCTTTGACAAAGACCAAAATGGTTACATCTCTGCCAGCGAGGTCTCTGTCTTTTACTCTTTTTTTCGCTCTTTTTAAATTTATTTCTAGTTTGGTATATGTTATATAGTTAGATGTCTATATATATGCTTGACTTATTAGAAAACTTATGCGGAGAAAAGAACTTATAATATAACAAATTAGTTCGATGCACTGGAATACTGGATTGCGTTTTTGTACAACGTTCTCCAATAATACCATGTACGGTCTAAAACTGTGTTTTGATTTGCTTATAAATGAATAAAGCTATAATTCTATATATTTTTCGTGTCTACTAAATCCTTCCTAAATTGAGTTGTCGAATTTAAATACGGTACATGAACCAATTTCATAAATGTCTTCTCTGCTAAAATGGTACATGCTCTATATCTCTATAAAGTGTCAAATCCAGGCTAAGCATACCAATAATGGTATTTGTAGAAACCACTTGATATCAATTAATTCTGCATTAACTAGAAAACCGAGAAATCCAGCTAAAACACACTTTGATATATTTAGAATCAATATGACAAAAATCAGACAACAAAGCCAGACAATCTTCCAATTTAAAGAGATCCATAGTTGTTGTCTCACTTATGTTCTAAACATTTTTTTAACAAGACATGGCTATTTATTTATTTCAGTTTATCCTTCCGAAAGTCTGTTTTCCAATCGTGAAGCCTTAGAGCTAGCTGGCATTGTGAATCTATTAGAGAAGAACAGGAGGAACAAAAAAAAAAATTAATAGAAAGTAGTTAGATAGATTAAAATGTGTATGATTCTATTGGTGCACTGGACAGGAGGGCACATGGTTTACCTAGTTTAATTCAATATCTACACATTAATCAACATCCTCAAAAATACATTAATGCGTATACTTTTTTATTTGTATACAAGCACATTTTTGCATGCACATATAAACTATCTAAGTATTAAAAAAAAAAAAAATTGGTGTTCATGATTTTTCTTAATAGATCAGAAAATAATATTTATGTTAGGCTTGACCCATACCGCTCTGATCAACACGCGTACTTTTGATTTATTCTTGGTCGATCGATGGTGCCACATTTGAGATATTAATGTGAAAAGTTGTGTTATTGCAGTTGAGTCATGTAATGATAAATCTAGGGGAAAAGCTAACAGATGAAGAAGTTGAACAAATGATAAAGGAGGCAGATTTGGATGGTGATGGCCAAGTCAATTATGATGAATTTGTCAAGATGATGATCAACATTGGTTAATTTTTTTTAATTCTCTTAATTATATAAGCCAATGATCCTTAATTACCTTGTTAGTTTTTTCTTTATTTTTTTGTCAGCGTGATTTAATTACCTTGTTGGTTTGAACTCCTTTGTGTTTACAATATCTCAACAAATTCTACTGTATGCATAGAAAAATATTAAAATTAAAATTTAAGGCAGTAAAACTGAAAATACAGAAAAGCCCAACTCAGATATACAGAAAATCCAATCCACACGTTCACTTGTTTACTCCAATTTCTCAAAGCAATAATTAAACAAAAAAAAAAACCCATCAAATCACAAAATAATTTGTTTAATTCATGGCAGTGGTGCAACAAAGGCATGTTCCTAAGAGCGAAGATTTGCTCCGTTTTCTGACTATGCCTTTCATAGAACCCGATGAAGCTTTATTGTCCACCAAATTATCTTCATTGTGTTTTTTCAACGACCCTAGAGACATCTCCATTATGCCTCTTGATTTCACAGACTCACTTCTCTTCAGGATCACAGTTTTCTCTTCCACATCGATTGTTGCCTCGTATATCTCAGTCTTGTCCTCACAGATCAATGGAGTTTTCTCTGTTAATTCATAGCTTCTTCCTTCGATTCTTAGGTCATGACCAAAGCTAGGAGCTCGCATCTCAAGTCTAGCTTCTTCATTGCTTTCAGTAGTTTCTTGCGCTTTGTTGCTTGCTACGCAAGAAACAAGCAGAGTCTCAGTTGTGTTAGCTTTCTCTAAACCCATTTTGTTTCTTGAAGGGAATGCCACCTCTGAAACTAACTGTTGAACCAGCGAATCTCCAATACTTCTACTATTCTGGCTCACAGGGAGGGATCGCGACATACGTCTCAGGCTTGATTCTCTTTTGTCCTTGTCTTCCATATAAACTCCAAAACCGGTCTCTTGAATAGCATTTGACTCTTGTGAACAAGGTTTACTGTTAGAGATCGCCTTATCGGCTTTTCCTTCATCTGTAACTTCTTCATCATGAACAACACGATAGTCGAGATTCACAATCTCATGTGGCTCGCTTTCAGGAAACCCTTCCCTTCCTATTCTGTTTTCCATACCAGTCTCTTGATCAAGCTTTGCAACTTCCTCTGAATGAACAATTTCGTCCAGAGACTCATTCACCATGTTTTCTTCAGTTCCAACAGTTTCAAAAAAGCTTGCAGATTCAAAGACCATCTCATCAATCACACAGAGCTTCTCTTCAATACTAGTCTCTCTCGAATTGCTCACAACACTTTGAGTTCCAATCACAAAAAACCCTTCCACTTCTGTCGCCTGACTCACAGTTTCAAAACCTGTTCAGGAACAGAGAGAAAATTGCATTAGGTTAAGTTTCGAATATGAAGAGAAGAGAGAAAAAATTAAGATCAACCTTCAGCAACTGATGTTTGTTTCTGGAGCTTCTCATCGGTTTCCATTAAGAAGCTCTCCAAGCCACTCTGGTTTATCTCTTCTTTGAAATTCTTTACTTTCGATTCATCGACTGAGTCCTTGCTATGTGGTTCTGTTTCTTCAACACCATCAGGCAAGCTCTCTTTCTCTTCATTTCCATCTCCATCTTTTACTTCAACTGCAAGAAACAACTGATCTTGTCTGGTATCTACGGAAATAGAGTCCAACGGAGACATTCCATTGGTTTCTAGCTTTAACCTCTCTTTCTCTGTATCTCCATCTTTATCTTCACCCTCAAGTAAAACATGTTCTTGCGTGGTCTGTACGGAAACAGACTCCCATGGAATCATTTCTTTGGTTTCTAGCATTGAGCTCTCTTTCTCTTTATCTAAATCTTTGTCTTCACCTGAAATAAACAACTGATCTTGCACGGTCTCTAGGGAAACCGAGTCCAAAGGTATCATTCCTTTGGTTTCAAGCTTTGAGCTCTCGATCTTTTTATCTCCATCCTTACCTTCACCTGCAAGAAACTCTTGATCTTGCGTTTCCACGGAAACAGAGTCCAAAAGAGACATTCCATTGGTTTCTAGCTGTGAGCTTTCTTTCTCTTCATGTCCATGTTTACCTTCACCTGCAAGAAACACCTGATCTTGCGTAGTCTCTACGGAAACAGATCCCAATGGAGACATTCCATTGGATCCTTGCTTTGAGCTCTCTTCTTCTGCAATTACACAGACATAACATTAAGTGAGAATACTAATAATACAAATACACACACACAAAAAAAGAAGATTTGTTGGTTTACCTGTTAAAATGGCGTTTGCGTTGGTATTGCCCATATCATCTCCTTTGTTCAACTTGCAATAAATCAAGATCTCTGGATAAATCTGAGAAATTGAAACAGAGAGCAATAAGAGGCGATTTTAGCTGAACGGAGGGTTCCGAGTAGTGTTTGTGTCTGCTGGATTAAAGCATGTTTGGTGTTTTATTGAATTCTGTTAGTATAAATTAGTTAAATGCTTATTAGTTGGCGTCACTTTGTTAGGACCCTACGCAACATTATGAGACCATATGATATGTAAATGTTTCATACAAAACCGTAAGGACAATTCTATTTCTATTTCTAAGTTGGAGGCACAATACATCTAATATTGGACCATTTTAAAGTGAGAGGGCCAACCACTAAATTAAGAATTTTATTTTAGCCATAACTATAGTGTTTCAAGAACTCACCAAATCTCTACATAAATTTGTGAAATAAACACTTAATTAGTAGTATCTACTAAAATCTAGACTTGTATAAAACAATGGATATTATGATAAATCAGAGTAAAAACTTAAAAGATAGATAAATAATATATAATAAGAAAAATATCACTAAAATGCTAGTTTTATAATAATCAAGTAAAATCTTGTACCGG
>NC_025694.1:14712249-14733184 GCF_000633955.1 Camelina sativa | reverse complement strand
TGGTTTACCTGTTAAAATGGCGTTTGCGTTGGTATTGCCCATATCATCTCCTTTGTTCAACTTGCAATAAATCAAGATCTCTGGATAAATCTGAGAAATTGAAACAGAGAGCAATAAGAGGCGATTTTAGCTGAACGGAGGGTTCCGAGTAGTGTTTGTGTCTGCTGGATTAAAGCATGTTTGGTGTTTTATTGAATTCTGTTAGTATAAATTAGTTAAATGCTTATTAGTTGGCGTCACTTTGTTAGGACCCTACGCAACATTATGAGACCATATGATATGTAAATGTTTCATACAAAACCGTAAGGACAATTCTATTTCTATTTCTAAGTTGGAGGCACAATACATCTAATATTGGACCATTTTAAAGTGAGAGGGCCAACCACTAAATTAAGAATTTTATTTTAGCCATAACTATAGTGTTTCAAGAACTCACCAAATCTCTACATAAATTTGTGAAATAAACACTTAATTAGTAGTATCTACTAAAATCTAGACTTGTATAAAACAATGGATATTATGATAAATCAGAGTAAAAACTTAAAAGATAGATAAATAATATATAATAAGAAAAATATCACTAAAATGCTAGTTTTATAATAATCAAGTAAAATCTTGTACCGGAATAATAATATATGTCCATCTATAAAAAATATACATAGATATATATATATATATATATCTCATTTACAATAACTAAACAGATTTCGAATATCAAAAGCCAAAGGGTGTGGGTGTAGTTTTGTAAATCGTCTCTATAATTTGAAAAAAAAAAGATATATTTTTCTTGTTTTTGGTTTTTGTAATTTTTGTCTCCTATCCACAACACGCACACTAGTTTATAGATTCTAGATATTTTTGTTCTTTTCTTTTTGTTGTGAATCATAAAATACCATTCAAAACCCAATTATTGGTATTTTTCATAGTCACATCAAATTGAACTCGACAGAATTTTCCATAATACTTTGTCTTTGTTAATGAACAAGAGGTAGATTCTAGAGTTTTATATATTTACGAGTCTATGGCCCAACCATTGTTCCAACCATTCATTTTTTTTTTCTAAAAAAAGAATTATTTCCAACCATTCTTTGGTCCTTGGAATACATAAATTTTTGTTAATGATTCAATGTTTGGTGAGCTAATAGAGTATTAAGAACTTACAAGGGACTAATGGTGGTGGGTCAATATGTTCATCCCTTTTTAAGTGAGGAAATTATTCATAAATATATATAATTCTAATATTGATAAGAAAACTCTTATGATGAGCCAATGGACCTCTCATCTTAAATAATTTTTCTTCTCTAACTTTTATCTTGGATTATATAATTTAAATGATTTGAGCTACAAAATAGCCAATAAACAGCTTTCAACTTTTGAAAGCATTCTCTCTTCTTTTACGTTTAATTTAAAACATAAGAGGTCTTCTTTTCTTGTTTTTTTTGCTGGAATACCTCAAACCAATCCTTTTTGTAATACTTAATCTTAGAAAATAAATTTAAGTAGTAAGATTAACAAAAGTATTGTATGGACATCATTTGAATTAGTTCACATTGAATTATTGGTTAGCATTTGGAGTGACTTCGGCTGTTTCATCATGTAATGATTACAACAAATTGGTTCTTTCTTTATATATTCAATTGTTTCTCTCAAACTTTTTTCAAGTCATTTTCATTCTTTATATATTGGTTCATTCTTTATATGGTTCATTCTTTATATATTCAATTGGTTCTTTCTTTATATATTCAATTGTTTCTCTCAAACGAGAGTTGATCACAGAAGTATCAACGAGGGTTGAATAGAATCAACGAGAGTTGATCATTGTGTTGGAATTCTTAATTCTAACCTCTCTTAGATTAGATCTCTCTTTTCTATATCTCACTAGATTTGGTTTGTTTAGTCTAGAGACAAGAGAACCTTTTTCTTAAGCTTCTACATCGTTAATCTTAGATAAGGTTATCTTACAACATTTCATCACCTTTATACTTAGGTTTCATTTTTAACCTAATTACTATATCTAACCAACCAAACCCACTAACATTTGTAGGCCTAATACACTTACAGCCCAATAGCTTTATTACAAAACACAAGCCCAAATTCTCTTTTGTTGACTTGTTTCTTTTTCTCTTTGTGTCGTTGACTCTTCTTCCTCCTTTGGTCTTCGCACGACAACTTCTTCTTGTTCTTCTCTTTCTTTGCTTTACTCTGTTCTTCTTCTTCTCCTCACTTGAAGCTTTCTTTGTTGTAGGATTTAATCAGAAGATTCAATCTCCAACACTCCCTCTTGAATCTTTCAATTAAATCCCAAAATCAAATTAGGGATTTTGAATCCCATGCTCCTTGTTCTTCTTCGCTGAATTCGACTCTCCTCTATCAGAATCTCATTCACGTCATAAGCATAGCTCACTGTAAGCTTGCTTTCTCTTTCTCCCTCTTGCTCTGAACCTTCACACATCACTCCCCCTTTTTCCCTTTTTTTTTTATATATGATTTTGTGAAGTTCTTCATCATCTCTCTCTTGCTTTGATTCTTCTTTAATCAAGCTTCTTCTGCTTTCGCTACCAGGTGCTTGGGAGTGGAATCTCTCGCCAGTCTTGCCGTGTCTCTTCTGGTTCGAGTCTTAAGGCCTTTTGCAACCAACTCAATCCACGACTCAAGGTACTTTTGTACCTCTTCCTTCTCTAGCTGCAGTTCATTGTCTGACATCACCATCTTTAATGGTTTCTCTTTCACCATGTTGACATAGCTCATTTGCAAGCTAGCTCTTTGAGTCTCCCTCATAATCTGAATCTCTGTGGATCCAGTTTCCTCTTTTTGCAAATATATATGTCCTCTTTTTGACATATTTTCTTTGCATCTCCTCTGAATCTCTTTGATCAATTCCTTGACCAATTTTTTTCCCTGCAAGTCTCGTTCAAGCTCTTTACTAGCTTCAGCTCCCTCTTCGGTGAGCTGCTTTCTTGTTCAGTTTGGTGTCCTATTCGATCACCAACATGTGCGTCACTATTGTTCACGTCTTCTTTGGCACTTTGTGCAACCGGCTAAGCTCCCTCTCTGGTGAGCTTCTATTATCCTTATTCACCTCCTTCTGTGGCGAGCTTCTTCTTCTCTGTTCTGTTGGTATCGACCTTGATCTTAGCCTCTCCATCCAGCTTTTTGCTCCCTTTCACTCTTTGGCAAGCATTTTCTTTTTTTTTTCTGTTTGGTTTCAGCTTTGATCTTTGTTTCTCCAACATCTAGCTTGTGTCGTTCTCTTAACCTCATGTATGCATTTTCCCTTTCTTTACTTTGAGTCTTCTTTGATCACCAAGTTGTGCATTTCCATTCTCTAAACCATCACTTTGGTTGACTTTAGTCTGTTTGGTTCTTTTCACCATCATGAAGAGATTGACTTGGTTTTACTTCAATGGTCTAAGTGTAGAAGACTCTCTCGGTGGAAGAGAAGGATTACTCTCAAGATGGTTTAAGTAAAACATGTGAGAAGCACGTGTGATGTTTGACGACTGATGAAGACGAGGAGCTCAGCGTTGACCTTTAAAACGTTGGTGATTCAGCTGAGTGCAATCCAGCTGATATTTTTACTAAGGTGGTTCCGGTGGAGAAGTTCGAAGGAGCATTGCAGGTGCTCCGAGTTTCAAGTCATTGAGTGGTAAAACTCAGGGTATTAAGAGCGGTCAAGCTCAAGTGTTTAGAGCGGTTAAGCTCAAGTATTGATGGCGGTGGAGCTAAGGAAGAAGAGACGGTAAAGTCTGAAGTATGGACGGTAAAGTTCAAGTTCCGGAGGTGGAGTCCAAGACTAGAATTACAGAGACAACAAAAGCAAAACAAAGTCAAGGTGGAGAATTGAAGAGATTGACTTGGTTTTACTTCAATGGTCTAAGTGTAGAAGACTCTCTCGGTGGAAGAGAAGGTTTACTCTCAAGATGGTTTAAGTAAAACATGTGAGAAGCACGTGTGATGTTTGACGACTGACGAAGACTAGGAGCTCAGCGTTGAACTTTAAAACGTCGGTGATTCTTCTTCTCTCTAATCTTATCTTATAAGTTTGTTAGATCACAAGTTTGTTAGATCTAGAGAGATTAAGAAGAACGAGTGAGAGAAGAGAGAAGAGAGATAAGATTGAGAGGTTGTAATCAAGAACAAGGTGATTCTAGTGGATTCCGGAGTACAATCTCCGGCGAGACCTAGCATTCCGGTTTGGAGCGTGAACTCGTTAAATTCGCGGTGTTCTCGTTTTTATTCGTTTCTTTTCTCGAGTTCTGGTTCGTTGATTGTTCATTCGGAGATCGATTCAAGTGTGTTGTGAGTTTACTCGTAGTCACGATACTCACACAACACCTAAAGCTTTTCTCTAACCTCGGTCTATTTGGTTTTTCCAGAATCTCCAACACTAACTTGAGTAATCAAAAACTTTTCCAAACGTAAGCATACCTCTCTCATTTCAACTTCAGCCACAGATTCTCCCTCTCCCTCATGGTTTGATGCTTCATAGGTTTGTTCTCAGCCTAAACCTTCTTCCCTAATCCATCTCTTTTGAATTTGAGTATAGTTGATCTTCGAACACTGGTTTTATGCACACTGACCTCATGAGAATTTCTTTNCATGGCTGCAGCTTCCTTTCATTGGTGACTGAGCTTCTTCTCTGCTTCAGCCCCACTCTTCTTTGACACATCCTCCAAGAGGATTACACCTCTTCTATTCCAGCCTTACACTCTTCTTTCCTGTGCAGGCTCCCTCTCTTCACCTAGGTTTTTCTCTAACCTTAGCTTTGGATTCTTGAATCATGTCCGACTTTGTTTGTTTGATTCCTTACACCTCCACTTTGGTTTTTCTCTAACCTTGGCTTCTTCTNCTAACCTTGGCTTCTTTTCTCTTCTTGTTTCAGTTGGAGAACCACATGGATCCTCAACTTCACCAAGCATCTTCAAGCTTCACTTCACCATGTCAAAACAAGAATAGAAATCACCCCACAACTCTGTCTTCACATCCGCACTATCTCCACAGCTTCTTCCAGAGACCTCCTCGCCTTCTTGGATACTCTTGAAGGTACGGTGTGAAAGTGTTTGTGGTAGCTGATGGTGCTCTTGTCACCACATCCTTTTCCTTCTTTTCTTCTTTGACAGTTTTAGTTTGCTCTTCTTTGTTCTCTTATTTTTTTTTTCTTTTCTTTCTCAGCCTTACACTTCTCCTTGTGCAGGCTTCTTCCTTCCTCTCCCAACAAGATTTGCTTTGAATAATATGCTGGGTTTCTTTCTATTCACAGCCTTTGAGCTGCTTCTCCTTCTTTTGTTTCACGTTTCAGTTTTCTCCTAACCTTTCACCTCTCTGTTTCAGGTCTGTTCATCTCTCAGTGATGAACGACTTCATGGAGGCTCCATCTCTGCTCATCTGTCACTAATGAACAGCTCCCTCTCATGCCTTTCTCAGGTCACAGGCTCTTGACGTCTTCTCTGTGACACCGGCTCAGACCTGAACCGTGGTGGAGCTTCACCGTCTCAGGTTTGCTCCGTCTTTACTCTTTTACTCAGCTCACCTCTCAGTGATGAGCTGCTCCATCTCTTCTCTCTTCTCTTCAGTCTCTTCTTAGACTGCCTTTTCTCCCTCTCGGCCTCAACCCCTTCTTCTTCTTGCATTCTTCTTGCAGGCTCCAGGCTCCAGGGACCTTCAGCTCTGATACCATGTTGGAATTCTTACTTTGACCTCTGTTTTACTCACAAAGGTTTGATCTCTCACTTTCTCTCTTTCACTCTCTTTGTTTCACTTTCGTTGGTGTAGAGAGAAAGGATCCAAGAAGTGTTTATGCTTAACCTTCTACATCGATAATATCTTGGATAAGGTTATCTTACAACATTACATCACCTTTATACTTAGGTTTCATTCTTAACCTAATTACTATAGCTAACCAACCAAACCCACTAACATTTGTAGGCCTAATACACTTACAGCCCAATAGCTTTATTACAAAACACAAACCCAACTTCTCTCTTGTTGACTTGTTTCTTTTTCTCTTTGTGTCGTTGACTCTTCTTCCTCCTTTGGTCTTCGCACGACAACTTCTTCTTGTTCTTCTCTTTCTTTGCTTTACTATGTTCTTCTTCTTCTCCTCACTTGAAGCTTTCTTTGTTGTAGGATTTAATTAGAAGATTCAATCTCCAACACATTGGAGTATCAACGAGGGTTGATTAGGATCAACGGGAGTTGATCACAGGAGTATCAATGAGGGCTGATCACAGGAGTATCAACGAGGGCCGATCACAGGAGGATCAACGAGGGTTGATCATTGGAGGATCAACGAGGGTTGATCACAGGAGTAGCAACGAGGGTTGATCATTGGAGGATCAACAAGAGTTGATCGGATGTTGTGTTTGCTGCAGTACGCTCATAATAATCCCTAGAAGAATACGAAAAATATTGAGTTAGTATCCAATTTTACAAGATATGTATAAGCAGAAGATCGGAAAGATTGAGAAACACTAGGTATAAAAGAAGAAAAGAAGAAGAAGAAAAAAACCTAGACACATAACTAGATTAACCTCGATGACAAGCCAAACCCTAACAAGAAGATCAATGGTCAGACAAGGAGCTTTGAAGGATAATATGCAGAAGCTACAAAAAAACAAATCTACAAGAACTTAATCATAATTAGAAACCAGACTCGAACAAAAATACCATGATCCATCCTTTTTTCATTACAAAATAACACACCGTCTTCTTATTGTTGATCAGCGATGTTTTTCTAATATATAGAGGGAGATTAACGAGATGATCAACGAGAGTTGATAAAGAGGATAAACGATCATCCACCACATTATATATAGAGGGAGCAAAAACAAAATTGGTTTCAGATTGAGGAGAGAACCTACGGTTGTTATTTATTTAATTAAGTAATCGACAGTGCAGATCAACCACAATTAGAAAAGGCGGTTAAAAACACAAAGTCGGTTAACTTTGGTTAGATATTTCACCTTATCAAAATTCAATACCAATATAGTAGAGAAAGAAACTTCTAGGTTCTTCTCTAAAACGAACATCGTCTCTAGGTTTACGAATCATCATCTGCAGCGTAAGATCAAATGTTCTCTCTTTATTTAAGAATCTGGATCACAATCTATAAATGTGCCAGCAACGTACTTAGAACAAAAAATAAAACAGAAACGATTTTTCACATTATATATCTAGCAAGAACAGCGCCGGCGCAATCAACGGAGTGACCAGGTGCAATCACAAAAAAATGTCCTATTTTTTACTAAATAATCAGACCAAAAAAAATATGTCACTATTGCTTGTTGGAGTTGAATGATTTATCCATCGTATAATGAAGAGCACCTGATTAATAGGAAAATAAAGCGACATATTTTGCTTGTTGAGGATTGAGAAGCAGGTGAGATCGAATAAAAAGAGAAAAAGAAGCAACGATAGTTTAGTTTTAGGTTTAAGAAAAGAAGCAACATTTTTTTGGTCCCAGTGCAAATGCACTTGTTGCACTGGTCAATCGCCAGGTCTGACCAAGACGAACAGAATGATTAAAAAAATAAAGGTGAGTATTTTTCCAGGCATTTAAACAGACAGACACAGTGCGCAAGCATGTAAGTAACCAAGGGAGAATCATCCAAAAAATTTAATTAGTTATGTGAGATATCTGAGAAAATAAATTTTAAGTAGTAGGCTAAAACTAAAATAATTGACAGCATTTTAATCAGTTGGCATTCAATTTTTGGTTAGCAATTAGAGCGACCTCGCCTGTTTTATCTTGTAATGATCACAACAAAATGGTTATTTCTTTTATAGTTTTTTTTTTTTTTTTTGACAACAATAGATCAGCTCATGAGAGCCAATGAGAAGGAAAATCGTTTACAAATAAAACAGGATGCGGAGATGTACGCGCGTAGCATGCCAAAGAATATGCACTTACATTAGCATTTCTTGAAATTACATATAAAGAGAAAGAAGTAAACTCCTCCCTGTCTATCTTGATATCATCGAGGTATGTCTTGAAGGCCGGCCAGTCTTGAGGAAAAGACACTATCTTCACAAAGTCTAAGCAATCTGTATAAAAAGCCACCTCTCGAAAGTCATGACCAATCATGCACCGCAAAGCCCAAATAAAAGCTTCTACTTCTGCATGCAATGGGGAAAGGCTGCGTCAGAAATTGGCGGCGCCCCTCGTCGGCAAAACGTCCTGGGAGGATAATTACACCCAACCTGCACCGGCAAAAACATCTTCCGCTTTCCACGATCCATCAACAAAACACCGATAACCTGAGAAAACAGTAGACAGGTGACCTACCCGCCCCGATTCCCGTACACTAGAGGCGCTGGGACCTTGGGCTAAAACCTCCTCCACATCCTCTGTCTGAGCCTGCAACCATGTAGACGCCTCCCCCACCGCTAACCGAACGACATCCTCTGGTTTTTCCAGAAGATTCTCAAAGAGGCGAGCATTCCGCGCCTTCCATATATACCACATAATCCAAAGAAAGGCCGCTGCTTGGGAACCCGGAATAGACGAACCCAGGAAATGATCCATATTAGCATACAGGGAGTCCGTAGAAAAAGAAACTTGTCCAACCGGAACCGGAGCTAAAGCCCAAGCCTGTCGAGCTGGCGGACACCCAAAGATAGCATGATTAACTGTTTCCTCATCAGCCCCACATCAAGCACAACCTGAATCACAAGCAAAACCCCGCCGCTTCAGGTTTGCCGAAACCGATATGCATCATGATATGACTTGCCACATGAAATGCTTAATCTTTGGTGGAAAGGCCACCCTCCAAACTCCCGCTAAGAGAGGGGTGATGTCCAGTCCATACCGAGTAACCTGAGAAGACCTCTGTTTCGCCAAACGTTCCGCATCATACCCCGATTTAACCGTATACTTACCGATTTTTGTAAAATGCCAACCTAACGAGTCTTCCAATTGAGAACTACCCAATGGTAAAGCCCCGATCAAAACAGCATCTTCCGGAATAAAATGCTCATGGAGCATATCCATTCGCCAAGAATTAGTTCGGCGATCAATGAGATGTGAAATTTTTAACGAAGGGTCCTGAAAAGGTCCCTTGCTCAAAGCTGGTCTTGGGGATTGAGCTGGTATCCATGGATCAGTCCATATAGAAATAGACTCTCCAGAGCCAACTCGTTTAATAAGGCCTTTGTTTACCAAAGATCTAGCTGAAACGATACTCCGCCGCCCATAGGAAGGAGAGTATGAACGTATCGGGTCCATAGGATTTGAGTTCCTACAATACCTGCCTTTGAAAACCCATGCAAAAGGGAGTCAGGTGCCTCAATCAGCCGCCACAATTGTTTAGCCAACAGAGCGGAGTTAAAATCATCAACATTCCTAAAACCCAAACCACCCAACTGCTTACTCCCACATAACTTCTCTCAAGCTCCACCAAAAATTTGTCACTACACTAGTAAGTTTAGACGTGACTGTTTTTGGCAACCGAAAGCATGACATGACAAAAGTCGGAACCGCAGTTGCAACCGATTTTATCATGACCTCTTTTCCTCCTCTGGAAAGTTGTTTTACCGTCCAACCATTTGTTCGGCCCTGTAGTCTATCCCGAACAAACGAGAAAATCTTTGTTTTGGACCCTCCTAGGCTCTCAAGTATCCCTCGATATGAACCCATCCCTCCCAAATGCGATATCCCAAGAACACCCTGGACCTCCCGCTTCACCACCTCGTCAAACTTGTGTCCAAATTGAATTGAGGACTTATCAAAGTTAATTTGTTGTCCCGAGACCGCCTCATATTTCTTTAAGACATCCAAAATTACCCCACTTTGATTCTTATCGGCCTTGCGGAAGAAAAGACTATCATCCACAAACAACAAATGCGTAATAGGTGGACACTTATCAGCCACCTTGATTCTGTTATCTGTTTATCCTTCTCAACCTTCCGAATATTAGCAATTAGCACCTCCATACAAAGGATAAACAAATAAGAAAAAGAGGGTCGCCTTGCCGCAACCCTCGCTCCGAAACTATCAAACCATTGGGTTGGCCGTTAATCAATACCTTGTACTCAACCGAAGATACACAAAATAAAATTTAGGAGAACTATTTTTCCACAAAACCCAGCTTTCGTAATAAGGTTATTTCTTTTATAGTTTCTTTCACACTTTTCGAGGTCATTTTCTTTTTTTATTTCAATTACTAGAATTTAACCCGCATTACACCACATGGTAAATTTTTATTTTGATATATAATAATTTAATTTTTATAGATTTTTAGTTTGATGTTAAAGTTATATAATTTAGTTTTTTAGTGTTTTAAAATTTAATCCGCTGTAAATATGTAGTTAAGTAATTTAAACTGCAATACACTGCAAAATAATTTTTATTTTTATATTTAAAGATTTTAATTTCTTATAGTTATAAATTTGATATTAAAATAATATGACTTCAAACTATCAGTATTTTTAGATTTAACCTGTGATACATGCGTAATTTAGTAATTTGAAACATTACCGAATAATTTTTAATTTTTACATATAATGATTTAATTTAGTTTCTTAGAATTTTTAATTTGATATTAATAAAACTGAATGAATTATATTTTTAGTTTTTTCAAGACTTAACCAGTGTGTAATTTAGCGCTATTCAATTGTATATTTAGATATATAAACGATTAAAAATTATATCTAAATCATCATACATAGAAATTATGCCAACATTGATCATGAACAAGTTTTGTTTTCAATTTTACATCTATAGAAAGAATTTCTTTGTGGACTCCAAGGAAGAAGGACGCAAGCACCATGCTAACAGTATAAATTATTGTTAAGAATAGATGTAATTATAGTTAATATAATTTTGATATTATGCTAACTAATATAATTTTTTTTGACAAGCTAACTAATATAATTTGTGATGAGAGTAATATTGTATTGTAGCAAGGCATATGCCATTTTTTTAGATTGGTTAGTATATTAAGTTTCCATGACGCAAGTTGAATAACTCATTTTGATTACTAGGATCACAACCTTTACCTCTAAAGTTTTAGATGATATCTTGTACCTCTGAATGGAGCTAAAAAATTGCGTCGATTTGCAAATCCACAATCAACTAGATAATATTTTCCTGTAATTCATATATGAATATTAATAGTCATATTAACAAAAAAGAAGTAACGATGTTATGTGTAATGCATATGTCTATACCTTCGGGAACATGTAGCTTGCTCTTACTTCTCGTTAAAGCATCACTTAATACTTTTGAATCGTGAGCTGTACCTTCCCATCCACTAAGAACATATATGAAATCTAGATCAAAGTTACAAGCAGCAAGAACATTTTGTGATGTATATCCTTTCCGATTACGATAGCTTGGTGCATCATCAGCAGGCACCATTGCATGAATGTGAGTACCGTCGATAGCTCCAACGCAATCCTGTAAAAATCATGATAACGAGAATTCATTAGTTTCATTAATGATTCAGGCAGCCCCATACCCATGTCACTTCACAGCTTTGTTCGTAATGTAAAGCAGCTAATGAGTCTTTTTATTTAATAACGTGGGTTCATAATTCCACACACCTTCCCACGAGAGCTTGTAATTAAACAACGTGGGTTCATAATTCTAAAGTCATATCTTCTAAGAAGCCAATTAAATAACTCACAACTAATGAAGAGATAATGAGATACTAGCAAAAATAATAGCGTGTTTTGAAATAAAAATTTGTAGTAAACATACCTTGAAATAAGGATAATAACGTGTACTTTCTCTTATTTTTGCAGAAACTGTGAGTCCAGGTTTGGCCATCCAACTTGGTGCAATCATGTTTAATGCATCTAAAACCTTGTGAAAATTTGTACTTGCAGCAAACTTTGATCTCATAAATGTGATCATTGTATACTTATATCTTGAGTTTTGACATGGTGAGCAAAAATGTAGCCACCATTTCTTCAAGACAAGTCTGTCGGGTATCTCTTAAAGAAGTTTTTTCTCTGATAATATCACATAACTTCAAAAATACTTCAGGGTACATACGGTATACCTCTCGAAAGCTTTTATGATCTTCCTTTAGAAGTTTCTCCAGGTAAATGTAGCCAATTCTTGTGATAGGCTTACGAATCGGACGCTCAATACGTTTGTTCATACAGTAAGCTCTTGTCGTATATTTCAGTAGTAATACCACAATGTCTATTTCTGATTCGTCATCTTCATGGTGAGATTCATCCCCTCTCACAATCATGTGATCCATGATATACAGTCCCTGAAAAATTATTTATAAGTTAGCTGATAAATCTGAATAAAGATAATTCAACGTGTTTATGTTTGTTAAATGTATGTTCTAGTCCACTATGCATCAAACATATAAACACAAAAAAAGAAAATCTGGGAATAAAAAATAAATTTCAATTCCAAGTAGGAAAATATTGTCTCACCAAACAAGAGATAAAAAAATATAAAAAAAAAAACTCAAAAGCAATAATATAGAGCCAACATTGCTATAATCATATAGAGCCAACATTGCTCTGAATCCAACCAAAACGTTCTTCTACTGACATGTCTATGAAGACATCTTTCATTCCAAGCGAGTGAATCAAGGTAACTGCTTTGTAGCGAATATGATTTTCTAAATTAGGAATTTCCTTCATCGCTTCCCAAACATTGTTTTTTTTTTTCAGCTTCTTTTTCCTCAGCTTCCAGTTTTAGATTATCTTCTCTTTTCTCTGCTTCCCTTTGTTGTCGTTCTTATCTTTGTTGTATGACATTTAGGATCTTATTACTAACTATGATCATAGGGTCCTCCTCATCAGTTTTCAGCTTATCCACATTACTAGTAGCTAAGGTTCTAGGCCTCTTCTTTGTTGGAAGTTTGCCCAACCGACCTTTGGGATTGGTGCCTTGAAAGGGTGGTGATATATCACATTCTCTTGATGCTGATGGATCTTGAGATGATGGTTCAAAAGCTTCATCACCGATTATGTTATCTCTCACTCTTTTACTCTCCCCAATAAAGCTTCGATCATCAGTGGTATCACCCATTCCAATAGCGGAACCACCGGTAGCTAAGCCACATCCAAATATGAGTTGAAGATCTTCAAATCTTTCGTTTGACTCATATCGTAGATGTTTATGTTTAGGATGTTTCTGTAGATAAAAATAAATAAATAAATATATATATATATATATATATATATCACTCATGATATGTACGTTAAAAAATAATGGTGAATGCTTAAACCATATTTAATCAAATACATACCTTGAAGTACTCTTCCCACACTTCATCCGGAGCAGTGAACTTTTTCATTTCAGGATCCCATCCAAATCCAGAATTGAAGCGTTGAAGATCTAAATAATGGTTGTACCTTTCTCTCAAGTATTTCCATCTACTTAGGTACTGATTGTGATTTTTTTGGCATCCAAGTCTTTCACTAAGAACTGGTAAAAAATTTTGCTCCACAATTAACTTGCTAAAGTTACCGCTATTATCACGCCAGTTTCGGTGAACTCCATCAACAAGTAACTCTACTAGCACTTTTGTCTCTTCTGGTCCCCATTGACTATATGAACCCTTTTCCTTACTCTTTTGGGAATCTCCCATTAACTAAGCATATATGTGTAAACAATGATAAGAAAAATATAGATAATCACTAGATTATCTCACTAGTCAAAGAAACGAAAAATCAAACACTCTAAAGAGTATATAATAATACATAAACCAACGTACATAATCTAGATAACAGAAAGAATATATAATAATACATGAACACAAAACCAACGTATAATTCAATATAAGAACACGGGATGAGATAAGCAACTATCGTTAGTCATCATCTCAAAAAAAGACATCCTAACATATGATCTTCAACACTCGTAATTGCAATATGTTTATTCAACCAAAGATAGAATACTTTAATGCATAGAAAGAAGATGAGCAAGTCTAGTTGTATTATACCTGCAACTTGGAGATCGAGTATGTTTTTTTTTGTGATAAAGCCAAAACCAACGATTATGTCAAAAGGCGTTTATAAAAAAGATATATGACTTTGGCAAAGATATTGTGCAGTATTTTTTGACCAAGATTTTACAAGATTTTATGAGTGATTTTACAAGATTAGGAAAAACAAATTAGCAAAATTTTAAAAAACTTTCTAAACAATCACTAAGAATCAGCAAGATTATACTTTCCATGATTTTATTTAAAGTCATTAAAATTCTCTTAAAATCTCAAACCAATACCCCCTAAATCTCTTAAGTCTTTGTCATCCAATATATTCTCATTTTCTTTACTTTTTCTTAGATTAAAACTTAGTGTATGACTGTATCTTATTCAATTTGAGTCGCATACATTGTTATGTTTCATATTTAGTTTATTTTTTAAAAAAATGTACGGGTGAATTGGATCAATATTCATAGAGTCATTTTATAAGTTATATATAAATGGAAAGTCACTAGTTAGCTTACATTGAGACATCATCTTTTGCTTGTAAAAAAAAAAATGGTATTCTTTAGCTTAGTTTGAACTTTTAAATGCACTTCTTCTTAAATACAAAATGGTTGACCTGACGAATGTAATCGTTTTCTCTTTCCCCATTCTAAAAAATTGAATTTATTAGTTTTTTTTTTCTAAATATTAATTTTTAGGTTTTATACTCTTTAATATTTAATAATAACAAATTTTAAAATTTTAAAAATATTAATTAAAAATGTTCTGTGGAACTACTACTGGTTTAGGGTTATGAGAAAATAGTTTAATACAAACAAATGATGCATTTATATTACGTATTATTTTTGTTTTGATAATGTGTGTAATAATTCTTAAAATATCTAGTTTAAGAAACATAAAAAGTACTAATAACTTTCAACTTCTCTGATCAACATCCTTTATTACATTCTTCACAATATGAATGTACGATCCAACTTACAATTGGAAATAATGAGGATTATGTCCTTGAGTCCATTTATCAAAATGATAAGTTTTTTCGGAGAAAGTGAGAACCTTGCCGAAGGAAAAAAAAGTTCAATCATAAGTAACTGGAAAAACCAGCCTAGGCATTCAGTTTATCCGGTTTAATCGGGTTCGTCTCAAGAGCCGACCCAGAACTAAAACTGGTGAAGCTAGTAAAGCTTGTGGTTTAGGCATCAAGTAGATATTACTCTACTGAATAAGATCAAAAATCATAAAAAAAAACAAAAATATATGTTTCTGGTATTTCTGAATTTTAATCATTTAAAAGTTAATTTCAAAATTAACCAAAAAAAATGATAGAAAACTAATATGTTATAGAGACACTCGTTTTCGTGGCACCAACTGGTTACTCCGCATATTCCCCTTATGGCATGAGGCAATAAAATTTGATAAAATATATGTGATTACTATCTAAATATTAAACTGATAAAATTATTGGCTACTATTTAAATATTCTAATTAAGTAAATATTTTATATTGCAAAAAATAATTATATATATCTTGTATAAAGAACGTGGCATTAAACTGATAAAATTATTGGCTACTATTTAAATATATTATATCTAAATATTTAAATATTTAAATTATCTTGTATAAATATATTTAAATATATATATTATATTATATTTAAATATTATATATTATATTTAATTACCTGGCATATTATATTTAAATATTAAAATTATCTTGTATAAATATATGCGATTACTATCTAAATATTAAACTGATAAAATTATTGGCTACTATTTAAATATTCTAATTAAGTAAATATTATTATATTGCAAAAAAAATAATTATATATATCTTGTATAAATAAATCTTATTGTGTGAAGAAATATAATTATTATATATATATATATTAAGTAAATATTATTATATTATTATATTATAAATTTTATTCAATGCCACGTTCTTATACTTTGGATCTTTAGGCTCTGTATCATACTTCAGTACCACAAAGTCAGTGGGAATCATGAAGTTTCCAACTTTAATTGGAATATCCTCTAAAACACCTTCAGGAATTCGTCGGGATCGATCAGCCAAGATAAGAGAAATCTGAGTTGGCTTGAATTCTGTCATCCCAAGTTTCACAGCAACAGAATGTGACATCAAGTTGATGCTAGAGCCAAGATCACAAAGTGAGTGAGCAAACCGTTCTGTAGAGATAGAGCAATCAAGTACAAAGCTTCCAGGATCTGGTAATTTCTTAGCAGTCTTACACTGAATTGCTGCACTCACTCTCTCAGAGACTACCACTTCTTGCTTCCTCTGTTTTCTCCTTTGAACAGGCTGGTTCAACAGAATTGCACTGACATCTTTTGTAAGCAGTGCTGCTTCTTCAGGACTCAAACCATTTGACACCATTCTCTTCACATACCGCTTAAGAGATGGTGAAAGCTTTACTGCATCAATCAAAGGCATCTCAATCATCACCTTGTCCATCATTGTCTTGCATCTAGCTTCCTCAAGCTCCTGCTTGGACCTTCTTGGCTTAGGAAAAGGAATCTTCGGTTGGTACACCATTTCAGCAGCTGGAACCTGAGATTTTGCAGTTTTGGATTCTGTCTGAGATGAGTGTCGACCGACACCCAGGTGGTGTCGATCGACACCATCATCTGGAGCCGACAGATTTTGCGATTTCTCTCCTTTTTCTGCAGAAACAATTTCACCATCATCTTCACCTCTCACTGATATGGCATTACAAGAATGTTTAGGATTTTACTCAGTTCTCCCAGGGAGAAATCCCTCTTGTCTCTTGACGGATCCATCTGTTTGAATAACTTGATTCTCTAGCTTCTTGACATGAATGTTTAATGCATCTATCTTCCCATTCAGCTCAGTGTAGACATTGTCGATTTTTCCATTGAATGTCACTGTCATATTCTCATGTCCCTGAAGAAGCTGATCAAGCATGGCCTCTATTCTACTCTCAGAAGAAGTCTTAGGAGGAGGAGACTGATAAGATGAGTTCCCATAGGTTCTTGTATAGCCATTTTTCTGTTGCTGCTTCTAGTAATCTGGGTTAGGAGTGTACCTGAAAAGTTCCCACTGTAAGGCTTGTTGCTTTGCTGATTACCGAATCTCTGACCCTGATTCCCATATACAAAGTTGAAATCTGCTTCTTCATTCCCAGACTCAGGTTGTGGCTCAAATGATTCAACTTCAGCAGCAAAGTGGACTGATTTCTTACCAACCAGGAGATTGTGAACTGAATCAAGCTTAGCATTAACAGAAGCTAGCTGGTTTGAATCAAATCTTCCATGCAATCTCTTCTTTTCAGTATCTGCTCTCTTAGTGCTATTGCTGGAAGCCAAATTCTCAATCAAAGCTTCTGCATCTTCTGGAAATCTTGTCTTGAAGTTCACATGGCTTGCAGCATCCAAAGCTAGCTGATATTCCTAGTCAATCCCTCTGAAAAAGATGCTTAGCAGTTGCACCCTTGAAAAACCATGGTGTGGACAGTCCCTCTGATAGGCCTTTAATCTCACCCAAGCTGCCTTGAAAGCTTCATATGGTCTTTGCTTGAAGGAGGACAGCTTGACTCTCAACTCATCTGACATTGCATCATCATAAAAGTAGTTGAGAAAAGCCACTTTCACTTGTTGCCAAGAGGTCAAAGAACGGGCTGGCAACTGTTTCAACCATTGAGATGCTTCTCCTGCAAGTGAATATGGGAAAAGCTTGCAGTAGATGTAGTCTTCAGTCACACCATTGGCCTTGATACTAGTCATCAAGTCTTCAAAGTGCTCAATATGTTCCAAAGCTTTCTCATCTGGCAGGTTAGAGAAGGGTTTTTGTCAAAATAGCTGGAAGTAAGCAGGCTTCAGCTCAAAGTCATTCCTTGGGAATGGAGGTGGAACAATTGCAGAGCGGTTTTCATACATTAAATCAGCTCTATTGAAGTCTGCAATAGTCCTGATCAGCTCCCGGTTTTGATCCTGTCTTCGAACCAGGTTGTGGACGTGGTTGGCAGCTCCACGTACGTCTGCTTGTTGCTCCTTGTGTGAGGCTTTGGAAGCATACACCTGAAACTCCAAAGAGAAGAAAAACAAAAATGTGTAAGTAGAAAATAAAAAGAAAAATTTAGACGAAATACAAAACTCAAATCTAATGGTAGATCAAATAGTTCCCGACAACGGCGCCAAAATTTTAGCATATCAATTTTTTTTTTCCTGGAAGAACTGAGTCAAACCCCAAGCATGCTTGCAATGCCATATTAGTGAGGGATGAAGATGATGGTGAAATTTTTTCTGCAGAAAAAGGTGAGCAATCGACGGAGAATTTGATTTCAGATGATGGTGTCGATCGACACCACCTGGGTGTCGGTCGACACTCATCTCAGACAGAACCTGAAAATACGAAATCTCAGGTTCCAGCAGCAGTTGAAAGGGTGTACAAGCCTAAAGTCCCTTTTCCTAAGCCAAGAAGGTCCAAGCAGAAGCTTGAGGAAGCTAGATGCAAAGCTATGATGGATAATGTGATGATAGAGATGTCTTTGATTGATGCAGTAAAGCTTTCACCACCACTTAAGCGGTATGTGAAGAGAATGGTGTCAAATGGTTTGAGTCCTGAAGAAGCAGCACTGCTTACCAAGGATGTCAGTGCGATTCTTTTGAACCAGCCTTCTCAAAGGAAGAAAGAGAGGAAGCAAGAGGTGGTTGTCTCTAAGAAAGTGAGTGCAATGATTCAATGTAGGACTCCAGAAAAGTTACCAGATCCTGGAAGCTTTGTACTTGATTGCTCTATCTCTGCAGAACGGTTTGCTCACTTACTTTGTGATCTTGGCTCTAGCATCAACTTGATGCCACATTCTGTTGCTGTGAGACTTGGGATGACAGAATTCAAGCCAACTCAGATTTCTCTTATCTTGGCTGATCGATCCCGACGAATTCCTGAAGGTGCTTTAGAGGATATTCCAATTAAGGTTGGAAACTTCATGATTCCCACTGACTTTGTGGTACTGAAGTATGATACAGAGCCTAAAGATCCTCTCATCTTAGGAAGATCTTTCTTGGCTACAGCTGGTGCCATTATAGATTTGCAGAAGGGACACATAACACTGAATGTGGATGGTTTAAGTATGAAATTTGAGATGCGTAAGCTGAGGAGAGCTCCTACCATTGATGGACAGACATTTTCTATTGAGAAGATTGCAGAGATAAGCTGCAAAGAAGCAATTACACGAGCAACAGGCTTAGCATCGATCGATGCTTCATCAGCATCGGTCGACACTCCTCCACATCCGAGCCAAACCTTGTCCAACACTGATGCTCCAATTCCTGAAGCTGTTTCCAAACAGAAGACTTCCCCCTCCACACACCAGAGCCATCAGGTAAGGCCAAGGTACACATCTTCTGCACCTAAACCCCCTCATATCATCAACAAGGCTTTCAAAGGTACAAAAACTGTTTTGCAGTTAACCAAGCCACGAGATTATCGTAGAGCGCTTGTTTCTTCTATTGATGATTTTGCAGGACATAAAAGAAACAAAACCATCCCAAAATCCCGCCCTGGTCTTGTTCCTCATGTTCTTGGTAGACCTCACTCTTCTACTTCTTATACCCCACCTTGGATGAAAATGACATTTTCTCAGCAGCATTTAATGCCACGTTTTTATACCTGGCATATTATATTTAAATATTAAAATTATATATAAATATAATATATAATATTTAAATATATATATCTTGTAAAAACCATAATTATATTTCTTCACACAATAAGATTTATTTTCTATTAAGGTTTTCCTAAAACTATAGTATAATACAAGTTATCAACACCGAGGAAAACAAAAACCAAAGAACTTCCTTTAAATGTATTACAATTGGTCTATCTTCTTAGAGACTAATAAGCAAGAAGATGGTTCATATGCAAGAAGCTGCATCCAGACACTGTTGAAACTAGTCTTTTGATGAAACGGGAGATGGAAGATGTCTCAATTGGTATGACTAATCCAAATACAAGCTCTTGTATTGAAGCTGTGATGAATTGTTCAATTAGATACCCAGCATCGCTCCACTTGGAAATACAAGATACCAAAACAAATCAACTTCTTATTTTTCTTATATATATATATATACATGTAATGTATAAACCACGACTATATATGGTAATATGGGGATTAGTTTTGTTAACTTTGGTTAGATGACTTTTGGTTATATATTATGTATACATATTGTATTTGAAGTTTTATGTCCTTTTTATAAAACTACTCGGGTATGTCATTAATAGCACCTAATCTTCTTGTCTGTTTGAAATTTGGTAGCTAACCAGAAAAAGTAATCATAGAAATCATTTGAGTATTACAAACACAAGCATATATATGACGAGATGACCAAAACAATATGTTGAAAACTTGAAATTTTAAAATCCAAACAATGTTTTTCCTTGAATCAGGGAAATTGAACTTGGTACGCTACTACATCGACTTCGTTCCAATCACCACAACCTGAATCGTAGACATCTTCTCATTCACAAAGATCATACATATGTATGAGAGATAAGAGGTAAACATTCTCAATAGGACCACACCTCCATATAAATTGATCTATGATTCTGACACGAACTAGTGCTGTCTATGCAATTATGTAGCTGGAAAAGGGAAGAAAAAGCAGGAAATAAGATAGACGCATAGTATAGGGGGAAGGAGACCAAGGACAAGAATGAATATTAACCAATACCGTACAATCCACGAAACCTTTTTAATAGGGTTTTAGACATGCCAAGCAAGCGCACCTGTCATGGCAAAGGTCGTATGCATCCCTTTCTTTTTCAGTTTGGAAGCCCAAACAAGAAAGTAGATCTATGGAGATAGATTCAAGTTCCTTCTTTTTAAAAACTCAACGAGAGACGTTGATTAGAATCAACAGAGTTGATGGTTAGAGAGTCAACGAGAGTTGATGGTGAGAGGTGTTAGGTTTGACCCTAACCAAAGTAACCAGAATTGATTAAGGGAAGAGAAGATAGAAGATTAGAGAGAAGATAGAAGATAAGAGAAAAGATTAGAG
>NC_025694.1:14695760-14711711 GCF_000633955.1 Camelina sativa | reverse complement strand
CATTCACTCAAGATCCTTAACCTATCAATACTCCGGTCCTGAAGAGCCAACTTGTCCTCAAGTTGCAGGTCCATCGCCAAGCCACAGAGTCCACACTTCACATTCTTCCCTCTTGAGGTTGATGCCTTGCTCCTAGTGATCTCATAAACGCTTAACACCTTCTGGTTCTCACTATATCCATCGTAAGATCTCGCTTGCGTTGGAGTCCACCATATTGACCTTACTAAGCAAATAATTAGCTCTGGTGACCTTGGAGAATGAGACACTCCAAAAACGACGATTCTAACCAAAACGTTCTCCACAGGATAAATAACATCTTCCATTCGAAGGTGACACTCAAGCAGATGCTTTGGAATGTAGACACTTTTTTCTTTGTCCTCTAGTAACTTTGTAACTTTGGAATGAAGGGAGATCCATCTAACATCAACAAGACTTCTTTGTAGTGATAAATAAGCTGTTGTCCCTTCTTCGTACAAGAACTCGTTCGCATGTATCTCACTACATTCACCTTGCACCAGCAATTCAGTTTTCCTCCAAATCCTTGAGCCCATTTTGCAGTGAGACAGCTCCGGCGGCCTTGGTAAATGCAACGCTTCATAGGTGAAGAATCTAATCAAAGATTCTCATACTGTCCCAAAGTAAGTTTGACAACCATACCTCTTTTGACAGTATCTGCAGTGCTGATGATAAAATCCAAGCAGGTCGTCACCAAATTTATAAAGCCATTGACGAATTGAGTGAACTTTGTTGCTCCAACAGTCTTACTACACCCACTCCATATGATCCGTTTGATCTCTACCCTGATGAACGAAATATGAAGTCCAACAACTTCAGTCTTTCCTCTAGACTCATCAAGGACCATTTCTTCATGTCGAGCTTCAACTGTTTTGACATGTTGCACAACAGAAACATCTCCATATAATCTCAATTGTTGGCCCCTTTCTGATATGTCATGTTGTGTTCTCACTCCCAAAGACATATAAGCTGACTCCAAATTCATGTTATGAATACCAAAACAGAACGACAACCTCCCCAATTTATGCCCCCTCTCTAGAGCTCGAATCTCCGTCTTGGATCCTTCCCTGTAATGGCACTGAAGATTCATACTCTGCATTTCATGTCTTCTTCCATGTATAACATCACAAGTACACAAATGTGTGAGAATCCACTTGTTGTTTTTGTTGTTTTTTGCCAGAAAACCAACTTGGAAATAAATAATGACTTGTCTGAACTCTTGCACTTTCTGACCGTCAACTCGCAGTTCTTCACCATCTTCAGACCATAAGACTGAATTTAGCTCATTTTTATCAAGCGCTTTCTGTATATTTGTCCTTGAGCTAACACACAACTTCTTGACCAGTGACAATGTTTCCTCATTAATGGCCACCAGCTTATGACTCTCAAATGTGTGATTCACTACAAAATAGCTTTGACACTCTTGTCTCATTCCTTGGTAAATGATCTTGTGGTTCCTTTTCGTGAGCTTAAGAGCTTTATCTTCACTGCAATAGTCACCTAACATATCGCACAGAGCTTTATCAACACTCCCTCCTGGATTCCACTCCCACTGAGCTTTGTCAAACCAAGTCCCACCTGGATCCCAAGCGCCACTAAACCATTGAGAAACTCGCAGCAACATCATCATCCAATTGCTATTGTAAAATCTCACCAACAAGTTCCATTTAGATTGTTCATCTAACAAGTCTCCAGGCTCCCAAACACTCCTAATCCAAGATAAAGTTGTCTTTTGTTCCTTGAACTCACTAGCTTCCATCGGAATTTGATTAACATCTAAGATAGTTTTACAAAATATGGCATCATAATTCCGCTCACTAGCTGCTGAAGTGTTCTGACCCCAAGAAGTTATCGCAAAAGAAACCAACTGGAAAGTCCAGCCTATATCAATCATCTTCCAATTCCTACGCTTACTAGTTTGTTCAATGATAGTCGTCCGATTATCCAATTTCTCAGAAGATAACAAACAAAACATACTCAACATCTCAAACAGTGATGGAGAATATTGGAATGTTTTACCTGTTCTCAGTGATCCTTGAGTGAGTTTATTTGCCTTGATCGGATTTCTGGATTTGTACCGTCGACTCCACAAAGTTATCACACTCGATTCTACCTTCCTTCCTCTTTTAAATCGAGCTCGATGGAACCGATGCTTCACCGCAATCCATTTACGAGACTGATGTTGTCTGGAATAAAGAGGTTTGAAAGCCCATAAATCACAATATTTTTCCGAAGAGACCTTCTGTGTGTCCACCACCTGTTCGACCAAATCACCCAAAGGAATTTTCGAGTTTTGTTGAGATTCGTCAACCTTAGA
Organism: Camelina sativa; assembly: GCF_000633955.1. NCBI lineage: Eukaryota > Viridiplantae > Streptophyta > Magnoliopsida > Brassicales > Brassicaceae > Camelina > Camelina sativa. The sequence goes on along the minus strand of NC_025694.1, from coordinate 14,709,379 downwards.
ATCATTGGGTTTCTTCATCTCTGTAACCCAGACACTACGATTGTTGCACTCCTTCTGTTCCCCACACGACTCTGGATGCAACTGTGACTCCCGCGGTGGAGGTGGTAAAAGCCCAACGCGATGAACACTGGCAGAGCCAACAGCCGGAGAGACCGTGACTTGCTGCTGCGCACCTGACACCGGACTCGAAAACCCAGGTGGAATCGAGTCGTTGTGGACCCCATAGACTTGATTTCGCAGTATCTTCTCCACGGCCACCTTGAGATACTCGATAACCTTGTCATGGTTGTCGACTCGCTGTTCCAGAGAAAGCGGCTGAGTCGAAGTCTCTGTAGCGGCGGAATCGAGTTCCGAATCGACAACTGGTTTAGACTGAGCCATCGTCTTTGCACACTCAAACAATGAAAGCACCAAATGTTAGGTTTGACCCTAACCAAAGTAACCAGAATTGATTAAGGGAAGAGAAGATAGAAGATTAGAGAGAAGATAGAAGATAAGAGAAAAGATTAGAGGTAGAGAGAAGTAGAAGAAAGAGATTAGGAACTGTTTTGTTGATTATTTATTTGATGAAGAACCCTAAATCGGGCAACCATCTTAAATACAGACCCTCAATGTATCTTAGGATCAAAACGACACAGCAACAGCTTAATTGAATTAAACAGTAAACCTTCTCACTAAGACAGAAGCTCTCCCACACTTGGCTACATCTCTCTTCTTTTGGCAAACTCTTCCCCAAGGCTCGAGCCTTACTTCCCTTTGGCCTCAGCTTCCTCTTTATCCATTCACTCAAGATCCTTAACCTATCAAGAGGGCCAACGAGAGTTGATCAGATACTCCACTTATATACCCGTAGGCTCACATATTATTTAGGGTCTTCGACTTGCCAAGCAAGCACACCTGTCATGGCAAAAGTCAAATACAACCCCACCCAATGCAAGAACCTTGCTTCTTTTATCAACAAGGGTTGATGATGAGATCAAGAAGAGTACTTGATCGTGAGAGCATCAACGAGAATTGATTAATATCAACGAGTGTTGATGATGAGATCAAGAAGAGTACTTGATCGTGAGAGCATCAACGATTAGGATCAACGAGTGTTGATGATGAGATCAAGAAGAGTACTTGACCGTGAGAGCATCAACGAGTATTGATGATGAGATCAAGGGTTGATCGTTAAAGCACCGACGACGAGAGTTGATATCAGATGTTGCGTTTGTCCCAGCACGGTCATATATATTGATCCCTACAAGAATACGAAACAGATCGAGAGTCAATTTTACAAGATATATATATATATATGTATAAGCAGAAGACCCTAGATATTTAGAAACAGAGTAACAACGAAACCGAGAAACCCTAGTCTACGCATGTAAGGAAAAATATAATAAAAACTCCTAGACATAGAAGATTACGTATATACCTTGATGAGTTGATGACAAGCCGAACCCTAACAAGAAGAACATCGACTTCTGGTTGTTAATCAACGAGTGTTGAACATGGAGATCAACAACGAGAGTTGATTAGACATAGATCAACGAGAGTTGATGAATTAGATGATGTTTAATTTGTCACAATATATAGAGAGAGCAAACACCATAATCCTAGATTCCTAGTTGGTTTATGATTCAGGAAAGATCCTAAGGTTGTTATTTATTCTAATCTTAAGTAATCCACGGTGCAGATGAAACACAATGAGGAAAAGTCGGTAAAAAGACATAACAAAAGTCGGTTAATATAATACAACTTAATCTAGATTATTGGTTCGGTTATCTTTGGTTAGATACTATATTTCTTAACAATCCGGTTTGACCTTGATCACGAAAGAGGAAAGCAAAAAAACACTAACAATAGTTCACATGCAGGTGGAGAAGATCATTACATTCACAAAGATCACAAAGGTTTTCATTTTTTGGTACGACTTGAGAGAGTAACCAACACACATTAACTAAAGATTGAGTTATATAGACATGAGAGATTGCCCAAAAACCCCCACACCACATGAAGAAATGATAGCAGATCACTCTTCAAAGATTGGTCCAAGATAGTCACCTTCCAAGCTAGCCAACGCCTGAAACTCTCTCTCTGCCTCCATCCACTTGGTCCCAAGCACCACGACCCTCACTGTAGCCTCAACCTGGATCCTAGACATCTTATCATTCATGAAGATCGGGTTCTCTCCTGGGATGTACTTGTAATCCGGCATCTTCGTGTATGAGAGGTAAACATTCTCGATAGGACCACATCTCATGAACACACCGTGCTTCAACACCTTGTGCACCACACCGTGAATTATCTCTCCTTTAAAGATCTTGAAAGTCATTCCGCTGAACATCACCGGGAACAGAACTTCACCCGTGTGCTCCCTGATTTTGCCTTCTCCAATCTTGTCTAGAGTCGTGACTGCCACGTAGTAGCCAAGCTCCTTGGTTGCTTTCTTGGAAGCAAATGCCTCTAGTAACTGGACTAGTATAGCCCTCTTTAGAATCAGCCCTTTTGCGTCCATGTTTTCAGCTGGAATCATCACGTTCCATGGTAACTGGACTTTGAGAAACATTTTTCAACCTTCACAACCAAAACCAAAAAATTGTCAAACAGCTATATGTAAAGGAACATGCATATACCTATCATCACATTCACATAACATTTTTCTCAAAGGAAAAGAACAGAGAAAGACTCTTTACAAAACCAGAACAGAAAAGATCATAGAGAAAGAAAAAGATAGTAGACAGAAACTTCTAGGTTCTTCTCTGAAACGAACATCTATGTTTACGAATTTTCATTAGCAACCTAAGTTCAAAATGTTCTGTCTTCGTTTAAGAATTTGGATCACAATCTATAAATGCACTAGCAACGTACCAATTCCACCTATCTACAGTACTCAGAGCATAAAATCAGAAACCGATTTCACATTATACCTATACCAAGACTAACAAAATGATTAAAAAAATGTGAGCTTTTGACTGAAAAAAAACTTCAGTCAGGCATTTAAACAAACACTGTGCAGGCATGTAAGTAACCAAGGGAGAATCATCAAAAAATCCATCAAAAGCTAACAACTTTACAAGAAATGAAAAGACCCACAACAGCTTTGAGTTTGCATTTTACGATTTTAGTACTCAGACCATTATTTCTTCCACATTTTCTCTAGCAAGCTACAACGTCCAAACCTTATAGAACTGAAAAATGTCTGAGAAAATAGTTGAGAAAATCGGAAGAGTAAAGAACCCTTACCTTTGTTTTAGATTCCGAAGGTAGGAAACAAACGAGAATCGAGCAACAGAGAGAGTGAGACTGATTTTGAAGTATCAATAACAAAGCGAGGCGAGGCGAGGCGAGAGAGAGAGAGAGAAGAAAGAGAGAAGAAAGAGAGACGAGACTTGACGCTCTCAACTCTTAAGAGACTTCAATAATTTGGTTGTTTAGGAAGTTAATGGGCTATAAAGGCCCATTACTATTGACCCATTAATATGCAATTTTTTCACCTGAGCGTAACGTTTAAAATCAAATAAAATATGTCTTTCTCATTGGAAGAATAAATATTAGGATGATTAACCTTTGGACCTTATACTGAACTATCTCAATAGGTGTTAATCTCTACTTTACTTCTAAGGATTAGCTTCTATATAGTGTATGATTGTATCTTAGGTGATATATTTGTGCAATTCTTCTATTATAATCTGAAAATGATCTAATGTCTGTTAAATTAAAGGTTCTACAACCATGGCTTTTTAACAACTGGGTTGCAAATTAATTATATTTTATGTTTATTTATCCCAAAAACCGAAATAAATTCACAAATATATATATATATATATATATATTTGTATTTATTAAATATATTTGATAACGATTAATCATATTTTATGTATTTTCTGTTTCTTGTAAAAATTAATTTCCCCGTTTCTTTACATATAAATTCACGAATTAATCATTTTTTATGTAAATTAATTCAAAACAAACGAAATAAATTTTCAAAAAGAATCAATACAATAAAAGTACTAGGATGTTTCTCTCCAGTTGACACATCAGCTTCTATATTGAACCATAAGCTGACACATCAGTAAAAACAAACAACCAATAAAATTATAACAATAATACATGTCATTTTTGTTTTGCCAAGAGGGACACACTGATTTATTTCTCCCGATCGAGAAAACCAAAATTTAAGAACGATCGAGAAAACCAAAATTTAAGAATCTCCACCGCCGATTCTTCTCTCCGCTTCAAATCCAATACCTTCTCCGCCGAGTTCTTTTCCCTGCAAACCAGGAGTGTGCCGATACCCGTTTTGTTTTCCGATCAACGGCGCCGGCGAAGCATGGAACCCTCCAACGTCTATGTTAGTCAATTCTTCTTTTTTTTTTCTTCCTTTTTGATGTTCAATTATCTTTTCGATTATGTTCCGGAGAAGACTTTTGATGTAACCAAAGTGATATTGTTATTGGTTTAACTTGAGTGTGTATTGTTGTTGCTCTTTGATTTTAGTTTATGGATCTCCAGACTCCTATTTAAACTAATGATATTCAGTTGTCTATATTTGTTTTCTTTTAATGTTTAGAACGAACCGTTTAGTGAGCTGAGGATTTATCCAATTAGCAGCGGTTTTTCACCATGGATGCGGCTGGTGAAAGTTCTTTTAATCAAAAAAATGAGGTAGGAGAGAAGCCTGTCATTGTTAGAGTTAAGGGAAAAGTGGGACAGTCTCTGCTAGATGCTTTCTGTAAGTTTCTTCACTCTCTCTTTTTGCTTAATGTCCTTTGTTTGTTGCTCTTGGTTCTTTTCTCCGTCTGTAGCTATTATGTGGACGGGGAAGAACTGATTTTGTTTAAAACTTGAAAGTGAATAGTAGAGTAATGATAAAATAACTTTAGCAGAAAAGAAAAATAAAGTTGTAGCTACATATTGTGGTCTTAGAAATTAAAATCCCAAATAAGATTAATAAAAATTAAACATAGTGCATGTAGTCGATGAAGCGATAGATTTCCTTGTATATAAAGCAGTCGTCGCAAACGTCATCAAATTCCCCAACAACACATGTGTCCCCAACTTCAATCTTAGTTAGAAGCAGATCGTATTCACGGTATTTCCTCACGCTCAATTCTAGAATGACATGACGACAATTTTGCTGGCATTGTCTTACCACCTGCATCCCTTGATTCTTCCACAGTTTAGTAACATAGTTGGATCCTTCTTCAAACTGCCCTTCTCCGATTAAAATCATTCCGTAAACATACATGGCCGAGAAATGAGTAGCTTCAGCGGCATAAGAAATTTTTGCTAGGCCTGTAGAAATTTTCTTCCTGTAATAATAATCTGAAAGAGCACATATAAAAATAGCATGTATATTTCCAGCCTTAGCACATTCAGCTAAAAAATCGATATTTTTTGGAATCTTATTCCATGGTGGTGGAAACACTTCAGCAAGATTAAGATTCTTCAAAACATCTGGGAATTTTGAGATACCATAAAAAGTCTTGCAAGTAAATATACAAGCTTGAAAATCTTCAGCTGATGATTCACCAACTTTAGAAAGAATAATTGCTAACATATCATCTGGAAGATTGGTGAGAACCGGTTTGTAACATCTAGAACTCATGGTTTTGTTATACGTATTTGTATTTTTGAATTGTAGAATCAGTTTATACTTTCTGATCTGTTTATAATTGTCATTTTGTCCTTTCGTTTAATATATCATTATTTAAAAGGGTTTAAAAAAGATATGTAACGACAATAGTAATTTGATTATTGTTTACAAATATTTGAATGAGTCTTTCCCAAGGTTTAGCCATGTTCTTCTTATGTCTGTCAGATGCATTGTGCACCTTGAACTAAGTATGAAAATAAAAAATATTCGAATGAGTATTTTCTTTTAATGAGTATTTTCCCAAGGTTAATCTATGGTTTTCTTAATGTATATATTAGATGCATTGTACACTTTGAATTAAGTGTTGATTAGTTTTCATATAAGTTACATTGAACGACACTATTGTATATACAAGGAATCTATTTGAATTTAAAGCTTTATGAAGATATTGAAGGCCACATTTTTAACGTGTATAATAAATGCATAATCTTAAAGTCTAAATTCATGTATCTAATGTATTTCTCCTACTCGACAAACCTATATATATACATTTTTCCCCCATCTTGTTTACAAGCTACTAAATCATTGTTGTTGTTCTATTCTCATATTGTAAGTTTGCGTGGTTTTGTTTAACTTGTTTCTTTTAGTGCCAGTGGATTCACAAGAAAGGAATTTACTTACACTACTATCCAAGAAGATACCTCTCGATGATCTGGTCATAGGGAAAACTATGCAACATGTTGCTGTTCGTATCTTGCGTATGTGGGAAGCAAGAAACTTCAAACTTAACGGAACACTCATGAGTTTGGATATGCTCTTTTTGGATGAAAAGGTATTTCCTGTTTTTAACCTTTGCCTTGAAGTTCTTTTAAATCAATTGTTGAAGTAGATAGAATTTTTGATAAGTGGTATTATGCAGGAAAATGTAATTCAAGGATCAATTTACCACCGCCGAATTGCCAAATTTGAAGACCATCTCGAAGAAGGGAAAATGTACCTTATTAGCAATTTTGAAGTTGTTCCCACCTACGGCTATTACAAAGTGACAGACAATCCATTTACTATCAGATTTTTGGATTCAACTCAGATTGTTCAACTTCCCGAAGATATCTGTACAATAAACGTTGAAAAATTCAGGCTATACACTTATGCTGAAAATCACAAATTTGTCGGGACCAATATCCACTTGTTTGGTACGTGTTTATGTTTTTTCAAATTAATTTTCTTCATATTTAAATTATTAAAATTTCTTACATTCCATATAAATGTAGATGTCGTGGGACAAATATTGGAAGTCCATGGGTCTAATTTGGAGGTTTCTACCTCAACTGAAAGGATCGTCCTCCTGCTCTTGCTAGCAGAGTTAGTTTCTAAAGTTATTTCTAATTAATTTTTGAGATTTGGTAAACTATAAATTAACATTCCTTTTTAAAAATGAGCAGCAATGAATCAATACGAGTTACACTTTGGGATGAGCAAGCTTCAACCTTTCGTCAACAATTGCAGCAAACTAATCGACAAAACAGTGTCATTGTATGCACTTGTTTGAACCCAAAAATGTTTGCAGGTACTCAGAATACATTTTCCCAAACCTACACTAAATATTTATATTAAATTCAATTTAGGCAAAATGCATTTGAACTCAAGTGGAGCAACGAAGACATATATCAATGATGAGTTAGAAGCAGTTCAAAAGTTGATGAAACGGTAAATACATACTTACTAATGTTCATTATATTAATAAGTTCATTGCTAATGTAATAAAAAAATTTAACAGGATGGGAATAGACAACAGAGCAAAACCTCCAACAATAGTCGAACAAAATAATCTGAAAAACAACTTGGGAGTTTGGACTATTGGCCAAATATTTGAATACATATATAGTGGAGCAACTGAGGTATTTTGAATTTATGATTCGCACTTATTGTTAAAAAAAAATTATATTAATGCTATTCTATTAACGAATTAGTTAAACTTATACAATGTTAGGAAAAAGATTTGTTTTGTCAAACAAAAGTGATTGGCATTTCTCAACACAATGGATGGAAATATTTGGCGAAATGAAAGAATATCTCAGTGCTGACAATATCGCCAACGATGAGAGTGATATCGATGGAGTAAACCTTCTCTACACAACAGAGTATCTAAATGCAATCAAGTGCTCTGGATTGCCTAATCATTCACTCGCTGTTGAAAAAATACGCACCGGTTATTCTATTGAGAAACATAAACCAGAAAGAAGGGTTATGTAATGGGACGAGGCTAATGGTGACACGTTTAGGTGAAAAGGTGCTGGAAGCAGAGATATTAGCATGCACAAATGTTGGCAAAAAAAATACTCATTCCAAGGATCATCATGACAAAAGCATATACCAATTGTCCATACAAGATGACGAGACGACAATTCCCAATCCGAGTTTGTTATGCTATGACAATTAACAAGAGTCAAGGGCAAAGTTTGGAGAATGTAGGTGTTTATCTACCAAAACCAGTTTTTAGCTATGGACAACTCTATGTTGCACTATCAAGAGTCACCTCAAAAAAAGGATTGCGAATATGGAGCCCAAGATCAAACAAAGCAAAGAAGACATCAATCAAAAATGTCGTCTACAAGGAGATATTCAACAATGTCACAAGTAATAGCAAACAAAAAACCAAACCAAAAAACAACATTTAACCATTGCTTCTCATAAACACTAACCTACACCCAAAATTGCAGGTGAAGAAAACCAAGAAAGAGAAGAAGATCAAGTCGGACTAACTCACCTCGTAACTTCACCCCCTACCCCATTTTAAAGCAGCCCATCTCACCTACAAAAAACAACTCTTTTGAATTTATTTTTTCAGTTCATAAACTACGATCAATGTTTGAAAAAAAAAACACCAAAAGCTTCGTTATTCGAATAAAATATATGTTGTTCGTTATCCACCAAAAGAAAAGGAAAAAAAAACCCAAAAGCTTATCGAGTGAGAGCGGTTTGGCTCTTACTCATTTCACTATGCTTCAATAATATTACTATTGTACGTATTATATTCATCAGATTTTAAAGTCGTACAATGAAACAACAAACATAAAATATCAAAAACATTACTATAGAAAAATTAGATATATGTATTTTGTCTCATATGAAAAGTACAGAGAGAGAGAGATCAAATCAGCAATACATTCATCAATTAGGTAATCACCATTAAGCACAAAAAGCATGTTCTCCCTGTCACAAACCTGAATCAAACATCCATTCACAATTTAATTTGGTCATTAGACAAACAAGCCAGATCAAACAAGGCCATTGGTCTAAACGAAGAGCATATGCAACATGAGCTTGATCATTACAAGGAGAAGCTCGATGAGTCTACCAAAAGTCAATTTCTCTTGCAACATTAGACATGGCATCATATATATAGTCTTCTCGATTATCCAAACATGATGAACATTAAAACAAACACAAGTAATCTAACAAGCGATCCAGTTTCTTATAAACTAAGTCATTCAAATCCCCAAATCAAGAAACAAGCCACATAGATACACAAACACCCAGAAAAAATCAAAACCAGAAAAATTCAAAACCCAAAAATCAAAAATAGTTTCTCTCAGAGTCAATATGTTTCTAAGATATCAAAACCCAAATATCTAAAAGAGAAACAGACGGAAAGAGGGAGAGAGAAGAAAAAAACCTGAACTCAGGCGAAGATGAGAGAGAACCAGCTGCCTGGTTCACGCCGATGAAGATCCAACCCTCAAATCACGATGAATGTGTGTTTTGAGAAAAAAAACAAACCATTAATTGGTTTATTCATTTTGATTGGTTTACAGATTTTTGGTTGTTTTAACCGGTTTAACCATTTGACTCAATAAAAATAGAATTGATAGATTAAATGGTTAACTATTACCCATTACAACTCAACTTATTTGATCCACTAAACCAAGAAACTCATTAACTCATTTTATTCATGAACTCATTAGCATAAATTTTGTTAACTCATTAGGGTTCATGGATTGGATCGAGTTGAATTGATCCATAAAACTTGACACATTTTGACACTTTTACCCGTATGACCACTATTAATCAAACAAACAGGTGATAAACAAAACCTTAGATGACAAAACACAAAAAACAAAAACAAACCTCAATTTCTTAATTAATCTCTACGATCAACTGTTTCAAGATTTCTATCCGCAAATCATATTCAAACTTCCACCCTCAAATCAAATTCTATTGGGAATCAATGTAATAGGCCACCAACGATTCCAATTTACTCAAAAACGAGAAAAAATCGAAATAAAGTGGAAGATATTTTAAAGGATTACAATTATGGGCCGGCCTAAAGGCCTTTTATGTTTTATTTTTTCCAAAAAAGAAGGTATATTATGTTTCCAAAGTCNAAAAAAAAAAAAAAAAAAAAAAAAAAAAAAAAAAAAAAAAAAAAAAACAGAACCAAAACAAATTAGAACAGTAAATATCAATAAATAAAAAAATTAAAAAAACCTAAATTACCAACAAAATACAAAAAATCCTACAAAAACAAAACATAAAAAAGAACCAGAAAAACAAAACAATATAACAAAAAATACAATACAACCAAATTAAACAAAAAAACAAAAAAATAAACAAAAGTAAAAACAAAAACATACTACAAAATAATTAAAAAAACAACAACAAAAAAGCAACCCCGCGGCGTAGCGCGGATACTATCCTAGTTTGATGTAAAGAATCGGAAGAATTACTAATTGCCAAGGTAAGGAGACTAGTTTCAGAAGGGATCTAAGTATTTATTTATTTTTATTTTAACTAGGGCTGGGCATTCGGGTAACCCGTTTGGGTTCGGGTATTACACATTCGGGTTCAGGTAAACGGGTTTAGAAAAATAGAACTCATTGGGTATTTTTAGATATATGGGTTCGGTTCGGTTTGGGTACTATCAGGTTCGGGTCGGTTTGGGTTACAAATTTTAGAACCCGATTAGTACCCGAACTACCGGGTACCCGAAAAAATATAATTAAATTTAAATAAATTTAGTTAAATTTTGACTTACATAACAAAATATTTTAGATATTTTGATTATTTTTGATATTTAGGTATAAAACTAAATGAAATATTCAAAATTATAATCATAATTTTGAGATAATTGCATTATATTAATGATAAATATTATAAATATGTTTATATGTTCGGGTTTAATGGGTACCCAAACGGGTACCGGGTATTACCCGACCCTAATCCGAACCCACATGTATTAGAATATAGAACCCAATAAAGTTTTATAGGCAAACCCGTACCCAACCCGAATCCGATTTTTCGGGTCGGGTTCCGGATATCGGGTACGGTTTTTATGCCCAAACCTAATTTTAACTAAAGAATTAAAGTATATATATAGTTAATAGTTCTCACCTCTCAAGCGACTCAGCGGCAGTTTGGTTATTTTCTTTTTAGAAGAAAGTTTTATTTCCTATATTTCTTTCGCAAAAAAAAAAATATTTACATTGGATTTAGGGTTTCTTATTCAAGTTACCTTAACCAAATTCGATTTGGATAGTCGGAGAGCTTCTCAGAAAATAAGAAATCAGAATCCACAAAATCTTGGACAGATAAGGTAACTTGATTCAAGTTTCTTGTATAAATTATATTCAACAACGTGATGCTTGCTTACGCTGTGAGGTGAAGTGAGAGATCAAAATTAGTTTAGGGTTTATCTCTGGTTTCTAAAAGGGTCTGTTCAAGTTTAGGGTTTATTTCTATTGTTTCTTGTTTGATTATAGTGATCAGGTTTTGGTTTATTTGTCTCTCTTGCACTGGTTTAGAGAGGAAGGCGACGATCGATGATGAATGCTACGAAATTTAACCCCAAGGTCCAGGTTATACTTGGAAACGTTCAGGCGCTTGCCGTAAGATTGTTGCATGTCCAAGTAACACCTCTGCATCTCGGAGCTACTTTGATTGTTGACCGGACTTGTGTTTTCTATCGAGCAATCACGCGTGCAGGTGGATGCGATACCTCGGCTCAGTCAGCTGTGAAAGTAATCAACCAAGCCTTGAACAACCTCCCAAAGCAGGCTCCTCCTACACCAGTACCAAACAGAGCCATTCCTCAAAATCCAGGTCTTAACATAGCCCAGCAGATAGTACAGAATCTTACCTTACAAGCTCCAACCATTCCTCAAAATAATCCAAGTCTTGTTACGGTCTTAACTCGTGCACAGAAGAAGACCAATGTGGGAGAAGAGGATTTGGTGATTAGTCTTCTTGAAGATTCTCAAATCAGGGATTTGTTGCAACAAGCTGGTTTTGTGCCAGAGAAGGTCAAGTCTGAGGTGGAGAAGCTTCGTGGGGAAGTAATCCTCAAGGCTTTGAAGACTTATGGGACAGATTTGGTTGAGCAAGCAGGTAAGCTTGATCCTGTCATTGGCCGAGACAAGGAGATTAGAAGAGTTGTTGGAATTCTCTCAAGGAGAACCAAGAACAACCCGGTGCTAATCGGTGAGCCAGGTGTTGGAAAAACTGCTATCGTTGAAGGTTTGGCTCAGAGGATTTTGAAAGGAGACGTGCCTATCAATCTTACTGATGTAAAGCTCATTGCCTTGGACATGGGTGCATTGGTTGCTGGAACAACACTCCGCGGACAATTCGAAGAAAGATTGAAGTCTGTCTTGAAAGCAGTTGAGGACGCTCAGGGCAAAGTTGTTCTCTTTATCGATGAGATCCACATGGCTCTTGGTGCAGGCAAAGCAAGTGGTACCACGGATGCTTCTAATTTACTTAAACCTATGTTAGCAAGAGGTCAGCTTCGTTGCATTGGAGCTACTACACTTGAGGAATACCGAAAACACGTTGAGAAAGATGCTGCATTCGAGAGAAGGTTCCAGCAAGTGTTTGTAGCTGAGCCTAGTGTCCCTGAAACTATCAGTATTCTTCGAGGGCTTAAAGAAAAATATGAAGGACACCATGGTGTTCGTATCCAAGACAGAGCTCTTGTTGTTGCTGCTCAGTTGTCTGCCCGCTACATCACTGGTCCGTTGCGCAATCTTTTTTATTTTAAATATGTTGTTGTTGTATGATATTATGATTCTTTTATTTTGGCTGATATGTGTTCTGTTCTGTTCTGTATATGCTTAGGTCGACATTTACCGGATAAGGCAATTGATTTGGTTGATGAGTCTTGTGCACATGTAAGAGTCCAGCTTGATAGTCAACCAGAAGAAATTGATAACCTTGAAAGAAAAGGGATGCAACTAGAGATAGAAGTTCATGCTCTCGAAAAGGAGAACGACAAAGCTAGCGAAGCTCGTCTAGCCGAGGTGAATCACTATCAAAACATGTTTTTATCTATATCTATATATATAAGAAGACTGCATTGTGACTGTTGTTAGAGTTTATATACGAGCTTCTTTGATTTGTACGTTATTCTGCAGGTGCGGAAAGAGCTTGATGACTTGAGGGACAAGCTTGAGCCTCTTACAATAAAATACAAAAAAGAGAAAATGGTAATTAATGAAACTCGGAGGCTTAAACAGAGACGAGATGAGCTCATGATTGCTCTACAAGAGGCTGAGAGACGATATGACCTTCCTAAAGCTGCTGATCTAAGATATGGTGCAATTGAGGAAGTAGTATCCGCCATAGCGAAATTAGAAGAGAATGCTAAAGATAACGTGATGCTTACGGAAACTGTTGGGCCAGATAATATTGCAGAGGTAGTGAGCCGATGGACTGGGATTCCAGTAACAAGACTTGACCAAAACGAGAAGAAGAGACTACTTTCTCTTGCAGATAGGTTGCACGAGAGAGTTGTTGGACAAGACGAAGCCGTGAAAGTTGTGGCTGCGGCAATTTTAAGGTCGAGGGTGGGCTAGGAAGGCCACAACAACCGTCTGGTTCTTTTCTCTTCCTCGGTCCAACTGGTGTTGGCAAAACTGAGCTGGCTAAGGCTCTTGCTGAGCAACTCTTTGACGATGAAAACCTACTAGTTAGGCTTGATATGTCGGAGTATCATGAAAAATACTCTGTTAATAAACTTATAGGGGCACCACCTGGGTAC
>NC_025694.1:14694352-14694874 GCF_000633955.1 Camelina sativa | reverse complement strand
CACAACAACCGTCTGGTTCTTTTCTCTTCCTCGGTCCAACTGGTGTTGGCAAAACTGAGCTGGCTAAGGCTCTTGCTGAGCAACTCTTTGACGATGAAAACCTACTAGTTAGGCTTGATATGTCGGAGTATCATGAAAAATACTCTGTTAATAAACTTATAGGGGCACCGCCTGGGTACGTAGTGCTTAACTCAAAAGTCTCTTTTTACGTGTTTTGTAATTAATGGTATAATGGAAACTCACATGATAGTACACTTTCTTTTCTAGGTACATTGGTCATGACGAAGGTGGACAACTAACTGAACCCGTGAGGAGACGACCTTTCTGTGTTGTACTATTTGATGAAGCTGAAAAGGCCAATGCTACCGTATTCAACACGCTACTTCAAGTGCTAGACGATGGGAGATTAACGGATTCGCATGGGAGGACAGTCGATTTTAAAAACACAGTTATCATAATGACTTCTAACCTTGGGGCTGAACACCTTATTTCAGGGCTTACAGGTGAAGTGGCAATGCAAGA
>NC_025694.1:14643899-14689720 GCF_000633955.1 Camelina sativa | reverse complement strand
TCAAAAACTATTTCAGGCCAGAGCTGTTAAACAGATTGGATGAGATAGTGATGTTTGATCCTATGTCCCACGAGCATTTGAGAAAAATCGTTCAACTCCAAATGAAGAGTGTTGCTAATCGGCTTGCTGAGAAAGGTGTATCTATGTCTGTCACAAATGATGCATTAGACTACGTTTTAGCAGCCAGTTACGACTCGGTAAATGTCCTTTTCCTTATCCACTTAAAAAGTATGTTGTGCTTGAGGTTTTTTACATTTGTTGTTGCATCACTTAATATTGTATGATTATTATTGTAGGTGTATGGTGCTAGGCCCATTAGGAGATGGCTAGAGAGGAAAGTGGTCACAGATATGTCAATGATGATTGTGCGAGAAGAAATCAATGACGACTCCATTGTGTGCGTTGATGTAAATGAGGATAAAACTGATCTTGTCTACCGAGTAGAAAAGCATGTGGAAGTGAAGACCGAGCAAACGTCAGAGGTTGTGAGTCATTCAAGGAATAAGAGGGGAAGTAATAACGAAGGAAACATCGTGACTCTAACCAAAAGAATTAAAAATGAAGTCATAGTGTTAGATTGAAGAACGATGAAGGATTGAAAGTTAGATTCATATTGCTTTTACGCTCTGTTTTTTTCTTTCTTTTTTTTTGGTTTATATATACTATAATAATATAACTCAACACTATAATGAAATATCTTTCTATAAACTACAAAGGTTTGCCTCCTCTTATAATTTGGCTAAATTCACTACTGCCTCTGAACCCTCTCTTTGAACATTGGTTTTAAACTATGAGCAATTCTACTTTCTTATGCTGGCAACTCTATATAACTTATATAAAGCTTGCTTTTAATAAGATATCTAAAATCGGTATATCTCAAAATTTCAACACCATTGTTCATATAAACTTTTCCAAATCTTATTACCATGACTAATCATTATTTTGAGATCTTAAAGAAACTATAATGTTATTACTTTTCTAAAACAAAACATACAAAAAAAAGAATGTGTTTAGTCTGTCTTAGACCGGAATCTTCTCTGGGAGTCTGGTATTTCCGGTAAGAGTCAAACTGTCATAGTAATCCACAAGCACTTTCCAGCCTCCAGGGCACATAAATCCATCAGGAGGGTTTTCTCTGTTCTTTGCCAATGCTCTCATCTAATAAAACAACACCAAATTAAGCTTTCATCAGGAACTGAATAGTCTGGTTAGATTACATTATGTCCCAATTGGTCTGAGAAGCTGTACCTTCGTGCCAGAAATGAACAAGAAATCCTGAGCTCTCGAGGGATCAAAGAAAGCCATCTTGCCTTGTGTCTTATCGTATGCAGCAACCTAAAACCATTTGAAAACAGAAATTATAAAGCTTAAAAAGACTAAATCTTAGAAGGAGATACCAAGGTTTGAGTATGTGGTGGTTAATATATATACCCTGAAAGGAAGAATGTTGAGTCGTTCGAGTCCAGGAGCCATGCTTAGTACTTTCTTCCCGTGATCAGCATCATACAGGTCACGTTTCTCCACAGGGTGACCCATTCCAGCCGGATCTCTACCCACAATGTAGAAGTTAGCACCAGCATTGATCCTAGCCTTTGCGTGCCACTGCACTTCGGTTGGACCAGCATAAAGCATTGGAGATGGGAATATAGACACCACAGTCGTCTCTGGATCAAGAACACCGTCCTCTAGCACCTAATTAAGTCATGAGAAACCATTTTAGCATCTCCTATAAAATAACTAGGACCAACACACACAAAAAAAAAAGACATTGCTTCCATTATTTACCTTCTCGTGCTGTTTCATTCGCCAGCTGAGAGGAACATCATCCGCTTTTGTAAACCCTCCCAACGGATGTAACAAAAGAATAGGGTTTTTGTAACCCATCTCAAGAAGTCTCCTACGAGTATCAGTCATAAGAAGAGCATGTCCGTTATGAACCGGGTTCCTAAGCTGAAACGCAAACACAGCATCCGCGCCACGTTTCTCTAGCTCATTACGCAGTTCCAACGGCGAAAGCCTGAAACGGTCAAGCCCATCATTGTACTTAACAGGTTCCAAAACCTCAAGATCACCACCAATGAGCCAGTTCCCAGCATTGGTTACCGCCTCTTCTACATAAGGCAAACCCGGCGCAGTGGTACCCCAAGTTCTCGCTATCCGTTCTTCTTTCGGATGTTTATAAATCTCAATACTGAATAAAAACCACATACACATTACTTCTCAGTGACCAACATAACTACCAGAAAAAAATCTAAACTTGATTCCTCAAATCCTATGGAAACTTTGAAAAGCCATTAAATTGAGACTTACTCGTTGAGGATAGCGATAGGGTTATCATCAGAATCAACAAGAGAGACTCGTTTCGATTCACCAATCAGAGCTTTCTGGTCATCATCAATAGCAAGAACAATAGGCACAGACATGTTAACGACGGATCCATCATCGAGATTGAGAAAATTGAAATGAAGGGTTTGGAGGAACTCTGATTCCCTCATAAACCCTCGAAGCGGACTTGCCCAACCTTCACTCAATACGTGCATCCACTGTAGATCAATCTCCGTCAATCTCACTCTCGGCAAACCCGCCGCTTCGTGTTTCTTCTCTCGCCGTCGCGGCTCTGATACGACAAGATCCACGAGCTTCCCACCATCTGGCTCGATTAGACCAGCTCGTACGCGTGACGTTCTTAGGCTACGGTTTCTTGAATTCGAAGGGAATGAAACTGATGTGGTGATTGAATCGGATTTGTGGGGTTTGGTGAGTGGTTGAGAGATGAAAGAGGTTGATTTGGGGAAGACGGTAGACATGGAAGACAATGAAGGAGGGAATCACAAAATAGCGAAGCTTTAAGCTTTTACTTACTCTAATGGAGGAGAATGAGAGAATCTTAAATAAAAATTGAATTTTGAAGTGGAAGATGAAGTGTGAGAGTGGGCTTTTTATAGATCAAAGTGATTAATTGAAAATGTACCTAGACATCTGAAACACTAAACTGAAGAAAACATTTATTTATTTGGCAACACAAAACAATAAGTAGTAGTAGTAGTAGTATTCATTTTAAATTCATACAACCGATGCTAGAATCGAACTTTATCCAAGAATTCGTCAAAGGTTCGACGAGCACTATGCTCATGACTCATGACGACGGTTTCAACTAGGCAAATAAATATTTATTGGACCATATGATGATATCACCCCAATATTCTTTTTTTTTTTTTTCTTTTTGTTTGATTCTCACCAATATTTTTTTATTTATCCCTCTAATTATTTTTCTTTTCTGATTATCTGAGTTTGTGAAAGCATTATCATATTAAAAATACTATATAATGCCAGCTTAAGAAAGTCTATCTATATATATATATTTTTTGAAGTACATTTTAGTTTTGTTTATTTAAAATTTTAGTCTCTACAAAATTGCACTAAAACAATAAGTAAAATATGCTAAATTGATAAAATTAATTTTTTTATAGAACTAATTAATTCTACTTAAATTCCTTATTAATATCAAATTTCTTTTCTATATATGTGTCCCAAAATAAAAATAAAAATAGAAAATAAACAATCAGTTAAATTAAATAATTATATATCAAACAAAACAATAATAGTATTATTTTAAATAAATAAAAAAATATTATTCTGATTAATTATACATTATACAAACAGTTATAATTCATAATTTTAGTGTTTTATCATGATAAAATTATAATACTTTAAGAATAATTGTATCATCGCTTAAATATACAAAATATTAACAATTTAAAATATATAATTTTATTACTAAATTAAATACCGCTAAAATAAAAAAATAATAAAAAAAAATAAATAATTGTCCCGTGGTGTACCAGAGGTTAAATCCTAGTATATTTGTATTTGTAATACTTACATTTTGTTACTCCATTATGGAACTCATCATGTACTTTTGAGTTTTTGTTGGAATTCTTACTTGTAACCTCTCTTAGGTTATCTCTATCTCTTAGATTTGGTTTGTTTGTTAGAGATGAGACAAGAATTGGTTTTACTCCAAGGATTACATTGTTAAACTTGGATAATTGTTATCTTACACCATTACAACACTTTTATACTTAGGTTTCATTCTTAACCTAATTATTATAGCTAACTAACCAAAGCCACTAACATTTGTAGGCCTAATACACTTGCAGTCCAATAGCCTTATTACAAAACACAAGTCAAACTTCTCTTTTGTTGACTTGTTTCTTTTTCTCCTTGTGTCGTTGACTCTTCTTCCTCCTTTGGTCACACGACAACTTCTTCTTGTTGTTCGCTTTACTTTGTTCTTCTTCTTCTCCTTACTTGAAGCTTTCTTTGTTGTAGGATTTAATCAGAAGATTCAATCTCCAACACTCCCTCTTGAATCTTTCGATTAAATCCCCAAAATCAAAATTAGGGATTTGAATCCCATGCTCCTTGTTCTTATGATGATTCGCCTCCTCCTTGATTCTGCTTTAGTCAAGCTGCTTCTACTTTCATCCACAGGTGCTTGGGAGTGAAATCTCTCGCCAATCTTGCCATGTCTCTTCTGGTTCGAGTCTTAAGACTTTTTGCAACCAATTCAATCCACGACTTCAAGGTAATTTTGTACCTCTTCCTTCTCTAGCTGCAATTGATTGTCTGACATCACCATCTTTAATGGTTTCTCTTTCACCATGTCGACTTGCAAGCTAGAATTTTAATTCTCCCTCTTCATCTGAATCTATGTGGATCTAGTTTCCTTCTTTTGCAAATATCTTTGCCATCTCTTGGCTGGTTTTCTTCGCAATCTCTCCATGTTTCTCTTTGATCAATCTCTTGGCCAATTTGTTTCACTTGCAAGTCAGTCAGCCTTGTGACTTCATATCTATAATATGCAAGTTTCTCCTTCAAGTTGGAACGACCCAACCCGTTTTTTTTTTAAATACTATATATATAATTAAGAGTCTCATACTACTTAATTAAATCAACCCAAACCACAAAACATCATTTAAACCAGCCATAACCATCTTACACAGCGGAAACGTACAAACAATACCAAACCAACATATCCTTAATACAATAACATTCCTAACCATTCTATCCAACAACCTATCATAACTCTAACCAAGGTTCCGACACATAACCATAAATAACCAACAACACACAAATGAAACCCTAGGTCATCCTCCTCCTCATCGTCTTGATTCCAGGTTCACACTTGCCTTTACCTGCACCGCAAACACAAATTAAGATGCATAAGTATTTAATAAACACTTAGTGAGGCCATCCTCCAATCTACTGGGCTATACACACAAGCAACTGAGATTCTATTATTAAAGCCAACAACCAAAACACAAACAACACAACAAACCAGGAAAACAAGACTCGGTCAAGTCTGGTGTCGACCGACACTAAGTCGGTGTCGACCGACGCTAACGCGTCACTGGTGTCGACCGACACTAGGTCGATGTCGACCAACACTCAACCAACATGGTCTCAACCGACACCAACTTGTGTCGATCGACACCACCTTCACAGAATCGATCTGCACGAAGCCGAACGACAAAGCTCCGTTCCAAACCCTCCCAAACTCTTCCAAACTTCTCAGGAACCTATGGGAACATGAAAACAACCAACCCACACAAGCAAAACACCACAAACACAAAGAAACAGCCAAAACAACAGAGATCTCAGGCTTAGATCAGCCATGGTCAAGCACTCACCTCTTTTGCAGGAAGATTCTCACTCAACAACGACGAATCCAACACTTAGAAGCCTTCTCCTTCGTTCCTAACACAAGATCTTCACTCCACAGCAATAGATCTCTCAAGAACAACAAAGGATCTCAGAAATCTCTCTCAAAAACGTTTTCTCCTTCTTCTCTCTGCTTCTCTGTCCAAAAACGGCTAAAAAGACGAAATAAGTCGAGTTCCCTTTTTAAACTCGAGTTTAGGGCTTCTCTTAAACTAACCACGCAAACCGGACGATTAAAATCGAACCAATTGAACCGTCAGCAAATGGTGTTGACCGACACCACATGTGTTGTCGATCGACACCCAAACCGAAATTCCAGAAATTGGTTCGCGGGCGTTACACAAGTTTTCCCGCGAGCTCTCCTCACATTCTTGAAGTCTTGTGTGTGACTCTTGTTCACGTCTTCTTCGGTGCTTTGTGCAACCGACTTAGCTCCCTCTATCTCAGGTGAACTTCTCTTATCCTTATTCAGCTCCCTCTGTGGTGAGCTTCTTTCTTAGTTCACTGTATGGATTCAGCTTGATCTTTCTCTTTCTAACCAGTTTGTTCCTCCATTTCACTCTTGGTGAGCATCCTCCTTCTGGTTTTATTTTGATCTCTGCTTCTCCAACAGCTTGTGTCGCTCTCTCAACTTCAGGTATGCATTCTCCCTTTCTTTACTTTGGGTCTTCTTTGATCACCAAGTTGTGCATTTCCATTCTCTAAACCATCACTTTGGTTGACTTTAGTATGTTTGGTTCTTTTCACCATCACCTAAAGCTTTCTCTAACCTCGGTCTATTTGGTTTTTCCATAATCTCCAACACAACTTGAGTAATCAAAAAAATTTCCAACCTTAAGCATACCTCTCTCATTTCAACTTCAGCCACAAATTCTCCTTCTTGGTTTGATGCTTCACATAGTTTGTTCTCAGCCTCAACCGTCGTTCTCAATCCATCTCTTTTGAATTTGAGTCTTGTTGATCTTTGAACTTTGATTTTATTCACACTAACCTCATGAGAATTTCTTTACATGGCTGCAGCTTCCTTTCATTGGTGACTGAGCTTCTTCTCTACTTCAGCCCCACTCTTCTTTGACACCATTGATGCGGTGCCTCCCTTCCTCTTTTGCTTCAGCTTCTTCCGCTGAAAGCCCTTTTTTTTTTTCCTTTTTTTTTCACAAAAGTTTTTCTCTAACCGTAGCCTTTTTTAGTTCTGCTTCTTGTTTAAGCTCAAGAATCACATGGATTCTTAGCCTCAACAAGCATCTTTAAGCTTTACCTTCACCATGTCAGGAAGAATAGAAATCACCCCACAACTCTATCTTAACATTCGCACTATCTCCACAGCTTCTTCCAGAGACCTCCTCGCCTTCTTGGATGCTATTAAAGCTACGGTGTGAAAGTGTTTGTAGTAGCTGATGGTGCTCTTGTCACCACATTCTTTTCCTTATCTTCTTCTTTGACAGTTTCAGTTTGCTCTTCTTTGTTCTCTTATTTTTTTTTTGGTTTGTTTGTTAGAGATTAGACAAGAAGCGGTTTTACTCCAAATACTACATTGTTAAACTTGGATAATTGTTATTTTACACCATTACAACACCTTTATACTTAAATTTCATTCTTAACCTAATTACTATAGCTAACCAACCAAACCCACTAACATTTGTAGGCCTAATACACTTACATCCCAATAGCCTTATTACAAAACACAAGCCCAACTTCTCTCTTGTTGACTTGTTTCTTTTTCTCTTTAGGTCGTTAACTCTTCTTCCTCCTTTGGTCACACGACAACTTCTTCTTGTTGTTCGCTTTAATCTGTTCTTCTTCTTCTCCTCACTTGAATCTTTCTTTGTTGTAGGATTTAATCAGAAAATTCAATCTCCAACAGTTTTTGACCTCACTCTATCTTGACATGAAGCCACCAGGTAATTTTATCTGTCTTTGTTTCATTTTTTATGGTAATTTGTTACTCTTTTGCCCATCTTTCAAAAGGTCAAAAGTATGATTAATACGACAATATTTTAAATGCTCCATCTTACTTCAAAAATAAATAAATAAATACAATAGAGAATGACTCAATTAACTCGGTTTTTGTGGGAATATTTCAGGGCTCACATTTAAGATATGCAAATAATAAATCAGAGAGTTCCCCTTTCCTCCTCATTTACTCATAATTACCTAGCGGTTTTCCAATTACACACTTTGTTTTTTTTTTGTGATTAACAAAAAAAAGGTAATCAAATTTAGATTTTAAGAAATAATTTATTATCAAAATGTCTTCAGTTATGCATGTACATGAGAAATTAATCTTGTAGTTTAAATAAATTTAGATAATTAAGGTTCCAGAATAGTAAGTTTTGCATGTACATTTTTTTGGGAAAATCTCACAACAACTCCAGAATAGTAAGTTTTGTTTTCAAATCTAACACATTACCTCTAAAGTTCTAAAAATAGAATTATGTTTCAAAATTAACTATAAATTTTAAGGGTTCGAATGGTGACTGCGTATTTGGTTGTGTGAGACAAATAATTTAATAATGCGGTACGGTTCAACTGCGGTTCATGGAAGAAAAATATATTTGCAGGATAAGTGCGGTTAATACAAAATAAGCGGTACATAATGATATTTGATTGGCGAAAAAATAATAATTGTGGTTCACAATAAAATCACACATATATTTCTATATTATAGTAACGGTTTCAAGAATAAATTAGTAAATATATAAATAATTAATATAATTGTAATTTATTTTCTATTTTAATGTTAATGAAAAAAATATTTCATAAATAATATTTATTTAAACTCAGAGTTCAAGTTTTTATGTATATATTTTTTATGCATAACTAAAAACACTATTTATTTATTAATATTTATGTTATTTATGACAGATATGAATTTATTAATATTGATCTTGTTATTTATAGTTATGATTATTTCTTATATAATTATTAAATTATTATTAATCAATTAGTCAAGAAAGACAGATTTTAAGGTGTCTCGCACCGTATGTGGAGTTATGTACTATATAGTACGTTATTCATTTTATCCAGACATAACAAACAAAAACGCGAATTTCCTTTTTGTTTTTACAAAAACTGGAAACTAATATAATTTGGTTGATTGGTGTAGTTATTGTGGATTTCAATTTTTTGGAAATATGTTCCGCTTATTTAAGTCATCAATCATGGCCTTAGAGTACGAAACTTGCAGGGAGGGGGTAATTTACTTGGGACTAGAAGAAGCCAATAGACCAGTGACGACATCCCATTTTGCATCCTCTTTGTTTTGTTCTTTGCTTTGACTCTCCACTATTCTATTCTGAAAATGTGGGTTTCTTGACTATAGAATACTATCTTTGCCTCTTCTTTTTGTTTTTGTTTTCATAAATAAATAATAAGTTATAGCCAGCTGTACAGTATAACTAAGATTCTTATGGTCCGAATGGTGACAACGGATTTGGTTGTACGGGCAAATGATTTGACAGTGCGGTGCGGTTCAATTACGGTTCGTACGAGAGAAATATAATTGCGGGACAAGTGCAATTAATACAAAATAAACGGTGCAAAATAAAGTCTGATTGGTGAAAAACAATTTGCAGTACATTTTATTTAAATCTTTTAACAAATGTATTTTAATACATTAAATCTTTTAGCAAACCTATTTTTGTATTAAATAATTTGGAAATACATTATAAATCAAATGTTATAGAATAATACATATATTTCTAAAAGTTACATATAAGTGGAAGATATATAAAAGGTAGAAAGAGAAGACAAAGAGAATTTCTTTTTTTAATATTGTATTTCCATTTTATATTTTATAAAGTAATATAAGATATGTATTATTTTAATATGAAAGTAAAACAAAAAAAATGAATTGGTTTGTGTGGTTTTCTAGAAAAACGCTGGGTAATGACCCATATATATTGAGAAAGCGGTTCGAGGCATAATCTACTAGACAATACCGCCATTTTTTCTAGAAAAACACAAAAACAAGTATTAATGGTGATTCGTGACTGAAGTGTGGTTTTCAATAAAAATAATTGAATTCAACTTTGTTTTCAGTGATTGGAGAACACCTAAAAGCGGAATTTAATGCGTTTTTTTGAAAACCGCCTCCATAATCCCAATCAATAATTTTTCTATGATTTTTTTTTTAGCAAAAAAAAACAAATAGGTGCGAATTTATATCCTTTGGATAATAGTCTTGGACCACCTTTCCAAAAAATAACACCATTTGTCCAACGGTTTTCCGATAAACGCAGTATATTTCGTTTTTTTTGTTTTTATTATAATAATAATTATATATTATTTTATCCATATAATAAAAATACAAAAAAAATAAAAAAAAAATAACCTCTCTCTTTTCTCTCTCACATTCAACTAATTTTTAGAATACATAATAAAATAACCCTTTGTCATCTTATCTTTAAGAATTTCATAAATTTCAAATAATAAATCCATTAATAAACCGCAAATCATTAACTTAATACGTTTAGTAGTATATATACACATATAACCATTAACAAATCTTTTTTTTTCAAGTAACAAATAAATTTATTTTTGGAACATTATATGCTTTAATTTTAATTTCAGTAAATTTTATATTTAAAGTTTAGTAATGATATATTAAAATTGTTTGTTCAATAACACTAACTTTTTAATTTTAACTATATGTGAAATATTTATTTATTAATTAAAACAAATCAAAGTATATAATTATATTAACTAATAGTAAAATAATATGAAATCCGCACCGCAAATACTTTTTCACCAATCAAGCATTATTCGTATCGTTTATTTTCCATAAACGGCACTTATCCCGCAAATATACTTATCTCGCACGTACCGCAATTAAACCGTACCGCACTTGTCCCACAAATATATTTATCTCGCACGTAGCGCAGTTAAACCGTACCGCACTATTAAATCATTTGTTCTACACTATCAAATTTGCGGGTACCATTCGGATTGCCTATTTTTCTACAACTATTACCTAATTGTTGTGAGTACAATTTTTTCTCACGAAAGGTTGTATATCTTCTGTAATTCATTACCCTGTGACTTTTTGAGTCATAAAACTTATGACTAATTATTGACCTCATATGATGTTACAATATTGAGTCTTTGAAACAAAATTAAAGCCTAAACTCTAACATGTAGTGTCTATAGGAGGGGAAAAACGGCCAAAATCAACCCGGATTATTTGCGGAACGCTTTTTCATACTGATACTCTGCATATATCAAACTGAACATAATAAAAATGTAAAATTTCTACCTAAACTTTATAAATTTAGCGGATTTCAACCTCTCCTTAAACGGTGTTAGTTGACTATTCGACGGTGCTGAGTCATACGCCAACAAGACAACACATGACATATATAAACGACAAAAAGACAAAAATAATGCTCAACCAGGACTCGAACCTGCGTGGCATAGTATGTCAAACAGGCTCCTTAACCACTCGAATACGTTAAAGTTTTTGGTTATCATAAACAAAAACATGGCCATGAATGGTGACGTGAGGAAAGCGGAATTAGAAGAAAAAAATATAAATACGTCTTTGGTTACCAATCAATAATACGTTTTTACTAAATACAATTATTATAAAAGTAATTATATATATATATATATATATGATTTTATTGTGAACCGCACTTGTTTATTTCACCAATCAAATATTATCCGTACCGCTTATTTTGTATTAACTGCACTTATCCTGCAAATATATTTCTCCCGCATAAACCACAGTTGAATTGTATTGCACTAAAAAATTATTTGTCTCGCACAACCAAATACGCTGTTACCATTTTGACCCACACCCTACCAATAGGTAGTTTTAAAAAACAAAAGTGGTCCACTAATAATTCTCATCATGAAATCCGCAACCCATTATTTACTATTGTTATTTTAAAATAACGCAAATCACATACAATTGTGTGATTGGTGACTGACCTAAGTTTTTGGGTTCCGAATGGTAACCGCAAATTTAATAGTACACGACAAACAATTTGATAGTGCGGTACGGTTCAACTGCGGTACAAGCGGGACAAATGTATTTGCGAGACAAGTGCGGTTACTGCAAAATAAGCGGTACAAAATAATATTTGACTGGTGAAAAACAATTTGCAGACAAAATTCATATTATTTTATTAATAACTAGTTTTATTATATAATTTTTACTTTTAAAAAGTTAGGAGGTGGTATTGGTTTGGGATTTTAAAAGAATTTTAATGACTTTAAATAAAATCATTGAAAGTATAAAATTGAGGATTTTAAGTGATTGTTTAGAAAGTTTCTAAAATCTTGCTGATTTATTTTTCCTAATCTTGTAAAATCTCTCATAAATTCTTATAAAATCCTTCTAAAAAAATATTGCACAATATTCTTTTTTTTCGATTTAACGCTTCTGTGAAAAAAAAAAAATTTCTGCACACAACAATGGTGGTAACCGTAAACGGAGGCTCTCTTTTTCTTTGATCACCGCACAACCTTCAACATCGTCATAGTCGTTGTGTGTCTCATTGTTATATACAAAAAGGGTGTCATGATCCTTAATGTACTTGGAGCGTGACGTAAACAGACATGCACACACACAGAGAAGAAAGAGAGATAAAGAAATAAGAGAGAGAGGGTACTCGAAGTGAAAGTTGAGAGAAAGAGAGAGAGATGAATATAAATACACATTGACTTCTCTGTTTCACGAGGATGCACATGCTCCTCTCTCTCTTTCAGAAGTTTTTGTTTTGTTTTTTGTTTCATTGCTCTCTCCTCGTCTTCTCACAATTCACATGCTTTGTCTCTATCTCCCTATCTTCTATTGGTCTTCCCAATGCTCATTTGAACAACCGTTTGGTGTTATCTTCTTCTCCCATTCTTCTTGATTTTTCCGGTGACGGTAGTCATAAAAGATAATTCTGTCTATTTTTTGCTGGGTATATGAATTTGGTTAAGATTGGTGGAGATATGATGGAAGATGATTGGGAATTTGCAACGTCATCAAACAGTGCCTCTTCTTCTCCGCCTCCCAAAAATTCATGGACTATGATTGTGACAATCTCTCTATTTGATGAGAGAGTTTACATGACTTTTTATGAAGAAAATAATATAGAATACTAAACCAATAACATAATAGTTGAATTCCTTAACAATGCAAGATTGTTTTTTTTAGTTGAATAACATAAAACTTTTAATTATTTTTATAAAACTCTTAATCCAATAACAGTAGATTTATGAAGATTTTAGATAACTTTTTACAAATCCACAACTAATAACACCAAATTTTAAAAAGTATTGATTGAATAACAACATATTATACATAACTTTTAAAGTCATTAAAATTCTATTTAACTCTCAAACCAATAACCCCCCCCCCCTTAGTGTTATTGAACAAACAATTTGAATATATCATTTCTGAATTTTTAATATGAAATTTATTTTAATTAAAATTTAATCATATGTATATATTAATTGTAACATTGGTTAAACAATTCATGTATATTCTTTGGAAGAGAGCCATAGAATTGAGACATGTGATATCTCACAACTCAATTTCGTGATGATCTATAAGGAGCTAGAAATCCTTGTTTATTTGGATAGCCATAATCAACGAGATAATACTTCTCTAATGGAGGCTGAGGAAACTTGGTATCACTTTGTTGCCATGTTTTAAAAATCGTTAGGCGTTACTCGGGCGGTGAGGGAGGGTCTAGCGATTAATCGGATATAAATCGGGAATTAATCGCGGACTAGTTTTAGTGTTTTTATTATTATTTATAATTAATAATATAATATATAACTTATATTAGATTGTTTACTAACTTGTTCAGAAAATATTAGACAGCTCAGCTGGTTGAAAGCTCATTAACAGAGGGTGAGGTCACGTTCAACTCCCCCAGATATGTGTTTCATCTATTTTTTTCCTTTTATTAATAAGGGGCAAAAGAGTAATTTGATTATCATCTTCTCCACACAAGACCCCGATGCTGTTAAACCTAATATATGACTGTCAAAAAATATTTTAACTCAATTTTTTTCTTATTTTATCATATTTTCAACTGTATATGACATAGAAATAGTAGATCCCCACATTTAACATCATATTTTGGTGAAAAATCAATCAAAATCGAGTTTTTTTTTCGATTTAACTTCCGATTTTGTCATTATCGCGGCGGTTCCTCACTACCTAGCGACTCCACGCCGTGTAATCAGCCAAATCGACCAATTTTTAAAACAGGGCTTTGTTGTGCCATTTGTAGAACAGATGTATTGTGGCATGATCCTGGTGCTCCATTCCAGATATATGTGAATAACATATTCAAATCACATATTGCCATGATGTTCAATGACGCATTATCTTGGCAATTCCAATACATTCCCTGTAACTCAGTCTTTACTTTGACGCATACATGAGTCTTATCCATAGCTCCAACAAATCCACTAAAATATGGCCAATATCTCCAGTCAACTTGAAGTCTTTCAGGAATTCGATAGAGTTCCTGTCTTGTTGGAGTTTTAATAAAATCACATGCTAATAATTCAGTTGTTGTAAGAACTTTCCTAAATTTTCTCGGTACAGTCTCTTGATTTCGGCCAAATCTTAAACCAACATCTCTTTGAACTTCATTGTGTCCGCTTATCCATAAAAACATAGCCACACTTTCTTCAATACTTATATTTAATATTGGTTTTAGACCATAATTTATTTGCAACATATTACACAATATTTTGAAACATGGAAGTGACATCCATAATAACTGAAGACAAGCAGCATCATCATGTTGTAGTTGATGCCATATATTTCTCTATCCCAAACCTCCATTAGTTTGGGCTGGTGCTTTTTGAAAATATCGTTCATAATAAGCCAAAGCTATTTATATTACTAACCCTTCAAATTGTTCATTTTCTAAACTCCACAATTCGACTCTCTCTTCGTAATTTAGATTGTTTGGGTCTTGTAATCGCAATTGACACAAAATGCGTGAAATTACAAACGATATTTCATTAAAGATAAAATGATTTTAAAATCTCACAAATTACAGAAAAAATTTTAAATTAACTAAGACAATATAAATCATAAAAATACATAAGCGATATTGATTAAACATGAAGCCATATATTATTCATCTCCTACATCACTTTGATGACTTTCATTTGGTTCTTGCGGGGTTCCACAAATATTGAAAAGGCCTCATGGTCTAGGTGTTGTGGCATTCATCCAGATTCAAAATAATTAGTGAAACCGAGACCGGCTGAAGTTTCTTGTTGACTATTCCTCACATTTTCACCTCGGTCACCTAGTGAAAATCCATATTGAAAATTTGTTGGAGTTGTTCCAGATGAACCGCCTTGCTGAAAATTTGGTGTTTGTTGCCATGAATGTAAGTTGGATGGTGAGCTCCACTATGAAGTATTTGGTGGTGTGCCCCACTGTGGAACATTTGGAGGTGTGCCTCATTGTGGATGATCATTTCGTGGTGTGTCCCATTTTTGATAACCAGGACCCCAACAACTAAGTGGAGTTTGCCCTCATAAATTATTATCCACATATGATGGACTACTAAATGATAGACCTCCTGAATGCGGACTGCCAAATGAATGACATGAGCTTAACTGTTTGCACATCTTGGTTGTTCCGTGAAACACCCGTCATAACTTCTAACAATTGTAGCTCATCTTCGTCAGTGCTTCCTGCTATATCAATAAAATACTTACGCCAAAAAACTAACTCCTTAAGTGCGTTAATGCATGCCCACTAAAATTTTATGTAGTTGGCTAGATATAGCGCAAAGAATATTGCCTCTGCTTTTTTAAATTCATCATAATCATCTTGTTCAAAACCACCGGGACAAAGTTATTGAAAACTTTGTTGTTGAAATTCTATATACCCAACAATGGTGTCTTGTCTAGTTGTTTCAAATGATTGTCGCCTACGATTTCCTCGTGAACCACTTCCAATAGAACCTCGGGAGCTTCGCCAGATCTTTTTAATCTACTCCCACGCCTACTAGTCGACTGCAGATTTAGTTTACTTCGTTGTTGACTTCTAGAAGCGGAATGTTGTAAGGTTTCATTGTCATCAATAGTACTATACACTTCTTCTTCTTCTTCTTCTTGCGTCTCAGGAACTTGTGTTTGTGGTTCGTCATCACTATCGCCATCTCCATGCGCGTTAAGCAATTGTTCTCTTCTTTGACGAGCAGAGTGTTGAGAATGTGATTGAATATCATGTAATGCGAGACATCATTTCATTACGTTCGATCCCAAAACTCAGACGGTTTTTAGTTTAAGCTTTTTGTTAATTTGTAGTTCTAAAATTAAAGTGGATTAGTTTTTAAAGCCTAAATTTTGATACATAAGTTTATATGTACGAGGATAATGTGAAATTACAAACTCTTGGTCCGCCCGCCATGATTCAGATGCATATATCATACATGTATCAAAATCAACCGTAATCAAAGTTTTATGCATAAGAACCTTCCACCTTTTGTACTTTTTTTTTTTAATTCATCAAGCTTGTTTTTGAAGAAACCATAAGTTATATCCATGTTGAACGCTTGATTGAACTTTCTAACCATATACTCTCTACTGATCGCAGTAGGATTCTTAAGAGTGTAAGTAGACATGACAATTGCTACGTCAAACAATTAAATGAATGTTTTCTCCCAAATGTGCGACCATTTGCACTTGTCTTTGTTCTACATATATCGATTACACAATATTAATTATTGTATAAAATTATTAAGTATTTTTGAAAAATACAAAACATATATTTATCTGAATTGTTGCCTTTGTTGGAGGAGTTAAAATTTTGTTTGGATTAGTATGACGTTTTGAAGGATTATTGTTTCGTCGACGATTAGATGATATATCTACGTTAGATATAATAAAACAATTACGATGCATCCAAAATGATAATAAAAATTACTATGAAAATAATAACAGTAGTAAACATTAGTATGAGAGAAAATATAAATATATATAATAATTAACAAGGGTAATAAATTTTTTATAATATTATTAAACTATTTTTTTGAATATTTTTAAACTTAAATTTTGTAAACATAGTTAAAATAAAAATCCATAAATAACTAAGTTGATTTTGTACATAGAACTATTTTAAATTAAATATTTAATAAACACTATCTGTAGTAAATATATGTATCTATTTTAAAATTAATGAAATATATAACCTACTACTACTATAAAAACATTAAACTGCAAAACATAAATTAATAAATATTGAATCATAATTTTAATTTTAATAAGTTTAAACTAAAAAAATATATCTTATATATTTTATAAGAGTGTTAATTTATTATCTATAATAATAGTAAAATAAGTTGAAAAAAAAAACAATACACATCACCTTAATATATGCTAGAAGCCTGAAAACAAAGAGACAATTTTTTTTATTTTTTTGGTTCAACGTGAATTTTTTATGTGAAAGGAGTGAAAATAGGGAAAGAGAGAAAGAGTTGTTGTAATTTTGTGATTTGTCAGAGAAAGAGTTATTTGAATAAAAAAAATCAGAAAATGACTATTCACCGCGAATTTCTATTGGACCGCTGTATAACACACTCCTCTTATATAGAAATGCGGTCCTGTTTTAATTTTGTCACAAAATCCGCAATTTCTTTTTTGGAAAACGTGAATTTGTTTAAAAAGTCTTGATTGGTGACTTTTATGTATTTTTGAAAAATGCAAGTCGAAAACCACCTTTTAATGGCTACCATTCATGGCCTAAGAGTGTAGAAATCAAAATCACAGTTTACAACATCTTTGTTTATATAAAATGCTCAGTAATAGTGTTATACAACAATATTATGTATGTCATTAGAGAGCCTAGCCACACCGAGCGTACAATATCATGTGGCTCATACGAAAAAAACACAATATGATTCATTATCCACCATTGAATCTGATGTTAAATTTATATCCGACAAAATTATTTAAAAAAAAACTTTCTAAATATAACTCTAAACGCAATCTTATCTAATAAGAGAAGTTTTTTCTCAACTTTTTCTAAGAACATGACACCTGGCACATTAAAAGCAATTGTTTTATATTTTAATATTAGGCCTTACAAAATAAGACCAACTACAATAAAATTGACAGTCTTTCTACCCATCAGGAGCATACGAAAGAAACGACTTCGATTTCACTTGTACTCACCTTCCCACCTTCTTCACCATCGTTCGCAGCAGCTACCAGCTCTGATGTACCTTATCCATAAAGCCTTTCTCGTTTTGTCCCGAACTATAAGCCACTGGTCTCCGTCCTTTGTTGCAAGGTCTTTGGTCAGCTTCCCCATGAAGATCTCTTAGATCCATCGTAGTCATACTTAGTTCAAGATTTTATTCGGTCTCATCTTTGGTTCCCCTTCATTGAACGGTAAACCTCCAACTCACCATCATTCATGTTCTTCCCCCTCTGGTTTTTTTTTCCAAAAATCTCCTAATCTTTGGTTTTCTTTGGTTTATTTCTCCTACTCCACCACCAAATTCTAAATCATTTCCGGTTTGATGTTGTTGCATCCTTTTACCGTTATCGTAGCACCAACCACAAGTGGAGAATTGTTTTCACAGAGAAAACGTCTTTGAATTGTTAAGAAAACAACAATGCTCTATTGCTTATGATTATTTTAGGTTCTCTACTTTTTCAGACTTGCTTGATTTGGTAGACAAAGGTGAGGAGCTTCCAGGTAAAAACATATTTTGCAATGTTCATTTTTATGGTCTCTTAGCTTCCACTTTGTTCTTCAGTATATGATTTATATCTACATTTACCCACTCACCAGATGTTGTTGGCCCAATATCTTCGTTTCGAACATCTGAAAATAAAGATCAGAACAACCCTTCGAAGACAACTTTCAATTTAATATTGACTTGCAATTTAGAAAGGTATTGCTTTTGTTTTGTATTTTGTTTTTCTCCAATTTAGCTTCGTTCTACTCTTTGTCAGCCTGTAACTGTTTTACATTTTTGGTGTTTGTTGTAGTAGTGACAACGTACATATCTCTTTGGGGAGAACTTGCAGTCGAACCCATGCCAAACTTTTAACCCTAAATGATGAAACTATTGTTGTCATTGCAACCCACAGAAAACTAGGCGTAAGTACTTCTTCCTTTTAATCATAAGTTGTCCTTCACTTTTTGTTGTGATATAACTTGACTTCTATTGTTTCTTACATGGGTATTGACTGTATCTTGCATCTAATCAGGCTACTTGTATTTGAATGGTACATCCTCAAGCCAGATTTTTCTTAACCATGACAATATCGTCTACCAAAAGTTTTGCCAAAGGTTTTCATCTCTTCAATATAATATATTTGACTATTTACACCAGCTTGCTCATATTTAACAAAGTTTTCTTTTATGTGGCGCCAACAACCATTTCAAAGATATTGTCCCACCAATTGTAGACAGGAGTAGCCTTTTTGACCCCAACGCTTTATACATGATTGAATATGTTGAGACTTACGTCAAAGAACAAGGGGCAAGGTATTACTTAAAACAAATATTCATGGTTTAATTAGAGAGTTTGGTTCTTTAACTCAATGTCTTAATTGGTTTATAGGAAAAGAGCTTCTGGTGTAAAGTGAAGGTGGTTGATATTGTATTACACAATGGTTGGAATTACATTTCATGTGCATGGTGCAATCTTAAAATGAAGACAGCTGGCTACACCATATCTTGTCTCACTTGCCCTCCAAACCAAGCTGTCGAAATACTTCGGTAAGGTTTTTCCGTTTCTATTGTCTTCCTCAATTCTTGTTGGCCACTTACATGTTTCCATCTAGGTACCAAATTCAAATTATTGTTGATAATGCCACAACAATGCAAACTTTGTAATTCTTAATCAAGAGGCAACAAAACTGTTAAAGAGAATAGCTTCTGACCTAGCTGATGACAAGGGCCTCAATTTTCTGCCCTATTAAAATGGTAATAACTATCCAATATATCAATTGCAGATGAACTTTCATTAGTCTGCGAAAGATGTGCCTGACGCCATCAAAGAATTAATAGGGAAGAATTTTTATTTCAACATCAAAGTGGCACACTACAATTTCACTGCCACTTACCAGATGTTCAATGTCACATCCTTCAAAGAGGAAGAAGGAGACTCACCCTTAAATTTATTACTTTATTTTCTGTAGAAAAAACCAATTTAACGTATAACTCCTTTAAATGTGAATAGACCATTACTTTTTAGGCTCACACTATTTTTTTTGGAAATTTGTGACTGTTAATTAGACTTCCACAACTGGGGGAATGCCAAATCTTGAATGCCAAGTCGAACCTTCTGGTACATCTGGAAGGAGAGCATCCAAGAAGTGTCATTCTAACAAAGCCGATGACGAGCTGTCTTTCACGACGATGGAGAAACCAAACACCAAAAGGTAATCTCTTTTGAAAACAACAATGGTTTGTTTCAGATTGGATATGGACAATTATTTTGATTTTTGGTTTCACCCTAACAGGAGATACAACAAAAAGTTGCTTCTGTTGTTATTAGCAACGCACATGACAAGGGAAGTAAAACATTAATGTTTGTGAACTTGAGACTTTTTTCAAAGAAACAAAATGGAAATGTTTATGAAAAGCTTTGTGAGATACATTGTTCTTTCTTTTTGTGACTTTTATAGGAAAATATGTCAAAATTTGTGGTGTTCTATCGTTTGCTAAACTTGTGGTGTACATCGTTTGCCAAAATTTGTGGTTCTACTATCATACAATTTTATATCACATGTCATCTACTATGCGAAGGTACACATGCACATGGATCAGAAAATTGAACCGTAACGTTCTAAACCAATATGTGAATTCTGAATGCACACCATGTTATTGTCTTGTTTTAGTCTTCTTCTTGTCTTGTTCTTACCGTATTCTTCTTCCTCTTGTCTTCTTCTTCTTCTTTTTCTGAATATACACCATGCCATTGTCTTGTTTTCATCTCATTCAAGGACACAAAGTGAAACACAAATCAAAGAACAAGTTCATAACAAGATTTGAAACATACAAAAAAATTCTCAAACTAAACACACAAAATATAGACGTTAGGAAGCAGATAAAATATAGAACAAACTACATAACAATGCCAAGAATCAGGTCAATTATTGGCCCAACACAATAATGGAATTTAAGTACTATTATGTTACAAACAAACCAATCGCTGAAAAAAATCACACAACAACAACAAAAATTTGATTACAAAAATTAAAATCTGAAATAAATATCAAATCAGTTAAACAAAATGATAGACATGCACTATGTACGAGTATAAAAACCAACAGCCCAAGTATGGAAAACACTAAACAAACAAAAGAGGAAAAAATATTTACATAGTATAGCAAACACAAATCCAATGGATTATATACTATATGCAATGTACTATGCTCTGATTCCAACGTAGACACATCCTAGAAACCACCTCCATCCCAAACTCAGAAGACCACATTGAGGAGAAAACAACATCGCACATACCATCCCGTTCACCAATGAGCAAATACTACATCCGACTGATAATCACCAATTTCTACCTCATATTCCATGATATTGACGAAGCAAATTCAGGTACAATAATCAATAATTTAACGGATTTTATTCATTCAGCTATTCTATTACTTGGAGCGGAAACTACACAAAAAATATAATTTTTTCTCGAAATTGTAGATAACAACCCAAATACAACAATAAGGCTAGACGTGGAAGTGGTAATAGGAGACTTAGAAACTTCCCAAACACAAGTGACAGAAGAAGAAGGGGAATGCTCAATATGTCTTCAAGATCTAAAGGGGGAGAAAAACATAAACACTCTAATATGCAATCACAAATACCACCATGAATGTATTATAATTAAGTTGGTTACATCACAAAACAACATGCCCTATTTGTAAAAGACAAATACTCTATGCTTTACTACATTTTGTAATTCAAAAAAAACAGGAATTTTATCATATTCTTATTCAATAACAACAACACAATAAAATACTATATAATTTTATATATAAATAATGGTAACTGTTTACTTCTACCACAAAATCTCCAACACCGTAGTAGAATATAAATTTTAGATATTATGTATAAAATGGTAACTCAGGAAACACAAAACAAACAAAAAAAATGACAAATACAAACAAAAACAAAAACATATATTATCTAACTAAGAAAAACAAAAACAACGCAAACTAAAACTGTGTGTAGCACGGGGTAACTACTAGTATATATATGAGATACTTATAAAAATAGGCATTTGTTAAGCAAAATATTATAGATTATGAACTTTTGTCCGTTCTTATAAGATTAGGCATTGTAAATACTTGTTTCCGACAATTTTGCCCTTGCTTTTGTTTGACAAGAAGAAGAAATTTTGAACTGAGCTTCGACCACTGTAGCTCATATCTAACTGCATCATTTATAAGGAATGTAAATGTGGAAAATGGTTTAAAAGAAAAGTTCATCTTATGAAGGTCATAGAATTCCAAGGCATAGATTCATCAAATGATTTACCATCAAATAGTCACAAGCACTGCATACCAATAATTTGATGTTGCATATGCACAAGCCTTACCATCTTATGCACTTGACGATTATATAGATTATGTTATCCACTTTGATCACTTCACATGTGCACCTAACATCAAATGAAATGGATTATGAAGTGAGTTACAAAAATCTATTGTTCATGAAGATCATTTTGCTTACCATCAAACAAACTGTGAAACACATTTCATATAAGCTCACATATAGCAAAAAATAAATTAATGGACCAGAGTACAATTGTATATATCTAGTGAGACTAAATAAGGAGTTTGACAACTGTTAGGAGCCATTTTACTTTACCATAACTTACAAGGGGAAGAGTAAACTAATAAGATTGAATGAATGTAAAATAGGACAACACATGTATTAAGGGAAAATATACCTTAAAGATTGTAACTAAGGGAATCCAATGACCAAATCAACTCAAAGGCTTCATGAATTTGACTCAAAGTGCTGAACATGAGTCAAAACATGAAAATAAATATTGAACAATGAATGAGTTAAAAAGGATAGTTAGAAGAATCAACACAAGGGAATGCAACAAGGTAAATAAGGAAACTAAACTCTAAAGACTACAACAAAGAGAAACAAAATGGGGACAATAAAACATGAAACTGCATATTGAAAGAACAATGCGACAAACAATCAATAATGTAATTTCCAATGAATTAGAGAAATTAAATCCTAAAGCCAATTATAGATGTCAACCCAAGGGAATTACATACATGGCTATCGAATAAAGGAAACTAAACCCTAAGGTTTGGAAGAAATGAGAACCTAATAGGCATGATAAAACACAAGCCAATGAGATCTAAGTTTCATGACAGAGAAGAAGAGGTAACATATCAAATTCAACTCACAATGACCAAAGAACATTACACCATGAGAGTGGATGCTTCCATTCATCATCCATTAGAGGAAATCATCAAAACCAAGCATTACTTGAATCTACATCCCATGAAGCAAGCAAAAAACCATGATGAAATAGATAACAAATTCAGTATATAAGCAGTGACCAAATTTACTAATCAAGCTTCTACTCTTAACAATGATTTAGGAACATGCGTAAATGTCATTATAGAAAACGAATAATTAAGAGCTTAACCTAACTTTATACTTTATAAATAAAATTTCATCACAACTATATGAGAAAGCAAAATTCAAGTAGATATATATATATATATATATATATATATATATATATATATATATATATATATATATATTAATCCTCCTTTTTATTCATAATCTGAAACCAAGAGGGCTGAGATACATTGATGGAAGACTTAGCATGAGTTGGCTACTTGTAATCGAAGAACACATCAAGCAGATAAATCAAAACTGCAATTTTTTCGTGATAAGATATTTTACCTGGATTGTAGCGGACGTTGATTTCATGATTAACCAAGCGACTGCTGCAACATTCGAATAAGCCAAAGTCGAATTAGAGGTCAAAGCTGCAAAATTAGGCCTATTCCCCTTCTGTTTTCCATGAGGCTGACGGTCAGCAAAACGTGTATCAGTGAAGAGATCTGAGTAGACACAGCGGTCAACAAAACGTGCGCATCAACAGAGAGATTTCGTGAAAGAAAGATTG
Source organism: Camelina sativa (assembly GCF_000633955.1). NCBI lineage: Eukaryota > Viridiplantae > Streptophyta > Magnoliopsida > Brassicales > Brassicaceae > Camelina > Camelina sativa. The sequence continues at coordinate 14,665,880 of NC_025694.1, read as the reverse complement.
GTTGAGGCGAGAGATATTAAGAATTGTTTATGTGATAAGGGAAAATTATGTCTTTTTGCTAGAATTATAATGCTCATTTCTGTAAGTACGGATAATCATTCCTAAATCCATAAAAATATGAAGAAAAATGTTCAATTCTGTAATTAATCCATATATAGATGGAATATAATCCAATTCATCTCAGGAAAGAAGAGAATACATACACATTATTCAAAATATTTTATATGGTTATAATACAATATCTACGGTTCCAAATAGTGAAGATAGTGAAATCAAACCAAAATAACGATCCTAAGTGCTAGAACTTATACAAAACTGTAAAATATATCCATCTCACTACAGATGCGGAGATATATGCCGATGCGGGGATATATGCCGATGCGGGGATATATGCCTCTATACCATGATCACAACTTACATGTTTATATACTCTAAAGAACAATCTCAAAGAACAAAATATGTGCATCGTGTGGACACCCCCAAAGCAAAGTATATATATAAGTTAAACCTTATGCAATATGCCCACAAAAGCTTAAACAAGGTCATATTGAATATTAGGGGACAATAAAGTTTGTCACATCCAGTAATAAGTACTCCTTCTGTTTCACAAAAACTGTTATTTTGATATAATTTACACAAATTAAGAAAACATAAAGTTATACATGTTTGTCTCTATTTAATAATTGATTAGTGGTTTAAATATGAAAATGAGTTTTGGGTTAAGAGTAAAATAGAAAATTTAATGTAAAAATCACATTGGAATTGTAAAGTAACACTGTTTGTGAAACAATGAAAAATCTCCAAAATGACATTCTTTATCAAACAGAGAGAATATTAACTAAGCAAGAACAGTAGACTTTGTTTCTACAAGCTTTGTAAAAAAACAAAAGGCAAGAACAGAAGAATGCTTTTGTGCTTCTCTTTTTTTTCTCGTTCTTATTATTGTTTTGACGCGAGTAAGCGTATGGGCTTCGGGACTTATTGTTCGACCTTTCAATGACCTTATAAGAGAATTGGAGTCTATGTGAACACTTTCCTCACGTGAACACTTTTCGTCTTAAACTCAAAACTCTCAAACACTGAAACACATATATTTAACAATTATTTCGTATTTGATTTTCAACATGTAAATAATTTACGTCATAAGTAATAAACGTATATTTGTCCTCTGTATGCAAAAGGTAGTATATACTACAAGTTTTTAGCAAATACCACATTTTATTGATGTAAATATGTGTGTTCTTAGTTACCGTTTCAATGCGTAATATAAGGGAACGTAGGAGAATTGGGCACGCAGCCGTGGATGGGACACAAAGAGGATCAAAAGGAGTCAGCATGGGTCTGCCATAATGAAGTCAAGTAAGTTCCAATACGAAACGAGATCGACTTCGACTTCTCTCTACCAGAAACAAAATCTCCTTAGTGAAATGAAATATTCTGAGCCGTTAACTTTGTGTCTAAATATTTTGAGACCATCGTTTATTTCTTTCTCTTTACGTGTTTTTTACCAAACTCACTTGGATGTGTCTCTGTGTGTGATGAAAGAAGGCACGTCATCAGTTTACTTACACTTTTTCAACTAGACGTGGCTCCTTTGAGATCTCACCTCACATTCCTCCCGTTCCTTTAATAAAAAAAATTCTTGGCTACTACGTGTCTTTGTCTTTGTGTTTATTAATTTTTTTATACAAATAAACATTGACCAATGAATTTGTTGGTCATTACAATAAACATGGGAAAAATCTCATAAGTTTGAAAACATTATTACTAATCAGGAATCATTTTTTTATATCTGTTTCTACTTATTACTCTACTACACACCACAAACACAATATAAAATAATATAGTAATTTTGATATATCCCATAAATCAATAAAGATAAACAAAGATAAAATTCAGAAAATACTAGACCTATCATTCACATTTCACCTACTCTATAAATAAAGAGATGGTCTTTGAGTTACACCACAAACCAACTCCATCTCAAACCTCAAGTCTTTAGAGAATTCAATTCCTCTCACTAGTTCCAATCTTCTTCGATCTTTAGCGTTTTAAAACTATTCAGAAATGGCAACGGCGTCGTTCAACATGCAGTCAGTGCTCGCCGCTCCTTCCGGTGGATTGATTTCACGCAACATCAGAAACACAAACCAACTCTTCTTCAAGAGGAATGCTCCAGTTGGAGTCAGGTGCATGGCTCAGGGTGATCCTATCAAGGAAGATCCTTCTGTGCCCTCGACCTCGACCTCGGCCGCTCAACCGCAAATGCCACCGTCTCCTCCTCCACCAGTTAGCAAGCCTAAGGTATATTTTTATATATGATCTAATGGTCGAAGTCATTAAAATATATCATTAGAATTTGATTTAACAAAAAATTGTGAGCTGAAAAAACTGTTGATTGTTTTCTTGATTTAAAAGATTTCTGAGTTGAATGAATTGTTTTCTTGTTTAGGTGAGTACGAAGTTTGGAGATTTGCTAGCATTCAGCGGTCCAGCTCCCGAGAGGATCAACGGAAGACTAGCCATGGTTGGATTCGTGGCTGCCATCGCGGTGGAATTGTCAAAGGGAGAGAACGTGTTCGCTCAGATCTCCGACGGTGGCGTCGGGTGGTTTCTTGGAACAACGGCGTTGCTGACGTTGGCATCGATGGTCCCATTGTTCAAAGGAATAAGAGCGGAAGCAAAGTCAAAAGGGTTCATGACGTCAGACGCTGAGCTATGGAACGGTCGTTTCGCGATGCTCGGCTTAGTTGCTTTGGCCTTCACTGAGTACGTCACTGGTGGGACTCTCGTCTAAGGCTTTTTTGCTCCAGTTTAAGGGAAAATTATATTTTGAGAATTGTAACGCATAGATTCAAATTTATTATAAGATTTTTAAAAACGAAATGTTGACGCGGATTAAAAATTAATATAAGATTTTTAAAAGCGAAGTGTTGACGCGGATTAAAGTTTATTTGAACTGAGAATTAGGCTAATACACTACTGGGAGCTGGAAAATGACAATAAAACGAAATTGAGAATTGGGAGCTGGAAAATGACAATAACAAAGACGAAGTAGAGAAAATAGTCATGGGTATTATAGATATCTATTCTCCTCAAATGTGAGCGACTCCAACACGTCTTTCGGGATATTCTCACGACGGTTATACTTTACTAAGGAAAATCACTGAAGAGGAAGTCAAATGAGCCTTACTCTTCTTGATTCATATAAAGTTCCATCTCCTATTATGACAGCTTTGTTTTTCTAACGTTTTTTAGAGAATAATTAAGGCTGATTTTATTAGATGGTAAATAAAAAAAATATTTCTAGGATATTTGATGAAAAGCTAAGTGAAACCAACATATCTGTTAAGAAATCTCTCAACCTCACCGACTCTCTCACTGTGTATCGCAAACGGTTTGAATCGATTTGAAGAAACAAAACGCAAAAAGAAAAAACAACGAACACACACAAGATTGTTTACCCAGTTCAATCAGCGTCTGGGGCCGAATCGATTCAGCAATCCACTATCTCAAGGGAGTACGAATTACAGAATCAGAGCAGAGCTCAAAAACAATGGAGTCTCTCTCTCTCTGAACTTTTCTGTTACAAGAGAGAAGAAGATGAAACGATAATAATGAAGAAGATAACGATCAGCTGCGATTAATACCAAATCGCAGCGTTGAGATGGCTAATCCTCTCTCGCGAAAAGAGTATTAACCTTACTCCTTCAAATCCCGGTTCAATAACTTCCACCAAACCGAATACTGATTTCCTCTAAACCAACAGCTAAACCAGCCATTGAAATTGAATCAGAAACCATACCTTTTAACACTCCACCTGATTCAACTTTCAAACACCCTCTAGTGAACTGCACTACTTGAATCTAACCTCTGGCTCCATAATCCCAAGTGATTACTCGACCAGCTTTAGAAACTCTAAAGCCTCTTTGAACTTCTGAACTGGTATGCCTTTGGTAAGCATATCTACAGGATTCAAAGCTGTATCAATCTTCAAACTCCTACTTCTCCAGCTTCGATCACATCCCTGATAAAATGAAACTTCACATCTATATGCGTTGTCCTCTCGTGATAAGCATTATTCTTGGACAAAAATATTGCCGATTGTGAATCACACCACACAATAGCAGTCGCTGGCTTCAAACCCATGTCCTCCAGCGGACCTCTAATCCACATTGCTTCTTTAACTGCTTCAGTAAGAGCAATATACTCTGTTTCTGTTCTTGATAACGCCACTATCTTTTGCAAACTCAATCTCCAGCTTACAGTATTGCCACCAACTGTAAAAACGTAACCACTTGTTGATCTTCTCCTCGTAAGATCCCCAACATGATCTGAATCGCAAAAACCATGAACATTAAAGTTCTCGCCTTTCGTGTACACCAGACTCAAATCAGTAGACCCTCTTAAGTACCGAAGCAACCATTTTACTGCTTCCCAATGGACTTCTCCTTGTTTCCTCATGAACCTACTAACCAATCCAACTGCATAAGCCATATCAGGCCTTGTTCCAATCATGGCATACATCATACTCCCTACTGCACTCGAATAAGGATTTACCTTAGTGTCGATACACTGACTTTCATCTTTAACCGCTGACAGATTAAAATGAGCACCAACAGGCGTATTAACACTCCTAAAATCTGTCATCCTGAACCTTTGCAAAACCTTTTCCAGATACCCAGACTGAGACAAAGTAAGAGTACCTTCTTCTCAATTTCTCGAGATGTCAATACCAAGAATCTTACTAGCAGCTCCCATGTCTTTCATCTCAAAAGTTGAGCTCAGAACGTCCTTAAGCTTCTGGATTTCTGCCTTGCTCTTGGCTGCTAATAACATGTCATCCACGTACAAGAGTAAATAAACGTACTCACCCTGTTTTACCTCCTTAGCATAAACGCATGAATCATGCTCACTCCTCTTAAAACAATTTTCAATCATGAAACCATTGAATTTCCTGTTCCACTGTCTCGGAGCTTGCTTCAAGCCATAAAGAGACTTCTTCAACAAACAGACTTGATATTTATTCAGATCCACCACATACCCATCTAGTTGCTCCATGTAGATAACCTCATCAAGTTCACCATGTAGAAACGTTGTTTTTACATCCATTTGCTCCAGTTCCATGTCTTCATCGACCACCTTTGACATTAAGATCCTGATTGACACATGTTTAACCACAGGTGCAAAAACCTCATCATAGTCAATACCTTTCTTCTGACTGAACCCTCGAGCTACCAATCTAGCTTTGTATCTACTCGCTTCAACACCTGGGATTCCCGGTTTATACTTGTAGATCCATATGCAACTTATTACAGATTGATCTTTAGGTCTGTCAACTACGTCAAAGGTTCCCGTTTTTGTTAGAGAAACCATCTCATCATCCATACCAGCATTCCTCTTCTCCCAGTCTTTATCTTCTTTAGATTCGTGATAGCATTGTGGTTCTTCAACCTCGACCTCTTCTGCAGCTACCAAAGCAAAGGCAAACTGGGTGTAGTCTGCCAGTTTCTCGGGTGCTCTTGTAATTCTTTTCTTACAGTCTATAGCCAACTGATAGTTCCTCAAGTCTATCGTATGTATCAGTGGTTCTACTATATCCTCATCAGATTCTGCATTCTCTTTATCACCCACGACAGAAGCTCCACCTTCAGCTGAACTTGATCCAGCTTCTTTAACTGTTACCACCTCAGTTTTAACTGCTTCTGCGACATCCTTGACTTTATCTTGGAAAACTTGTTCTTCTTCAGTCTTGAGATCCTTGTAAACTAAACATTCATTAAACACCACATTCCTGCTAATCACACACTTCTATTCCTCTAATAACCATATTTTGTAACCTTTAGTGCCCTGAGGGTAACCTATAAACACACCTTTAAGTGCTCTGGGTTTCAAATTCCCTTGATCTTGATGAACATAAGCAATTGATCTGAACCTCCTCAGATGCTTGTATCCTGGTTTTCGGTTTAGCCAAAGCTCTTCACGGACATTGTGATCAACCGGTAACAGCTGATGCAGGTGATCTGTTTACCAAGTAAGTTGTTGTTGCAGCTGCTTCAGCCCATAATGGTTCACCTAGACCTGACTCGTCGAGAAGGCACCTCACCTTTTCCATAATAGTTTGGTTCATCCTCTCGGCTACACCAGTTTGTTGTGGCGTATAAGTACAGGTCTGATGTCTCTCTATTCCATTCTTCTTACAATAGTCATCAAACTTCTGATTGCAGAATTCCAAACCATTCTCTATCCTCAAAACCTTGACCTTCTTACTGACTTGATTCTCAACCAACTCCTTCCACTCGCAAAATCTATCGAAGGTTTCATCCTTAGTTCGGAGAAACATCAACCAGACTTTTCTTGTCTTGTCATCAATGATAGACAAAAAATATCGTTTACCCGAGAGAGAAGAAGTAACATTCGAAGAACCCCACAAATCAGCATGAACATACCCCAAAGCATCCTCCGTGTTGTGCCTACCAACATTGAAACTCAGCTTCTTTGACTTACCCATCACACAGTGCTCACAGAATTCCAGCTCGACAATATCCTTCTTATTCAACAACCCTTTACCGGTAAGAATCTTCATATTGTTCACACTCATGTGACCCAACCTATTGTGCCACAACTTCATATCTTCACTTGCTTTCCCCTCTGCATTATAACTCTCGCCTAGCACAATATGTCCATCAAGAATATACAATCCATGCACCAAATTACCTCGTAGAGCTGTTTTAGTATCCTTGTAGAAACAAACCCTGCCATCTCCACCTTCATGCTTATAACCAAGCTGATCCAAAGTACCTGTGGAGATGAGATTTCTTCTCAAGTGTTGATCTTGATGGTCCCACTTCCTTTCGATTCAACAGTGTGATGATCCCCGAGAAGTATCGTAGTAGACACATTCTCCTTGAATTCAGTGAACCAATCCTTCCTTGACGTCATGTGATAGGTAAAACCGGAATCAATCACCCATTTATCCTTGGCATCTTGATCATTCATACTCAACGCCTCTGAGTACACAAGCTTCTCAACGAGAAGTCCAGCTTCTCCTCCTTGACCTTCCCCTTCAAACTTCCGCTTCCTAGCATATCAATCTTTCTTAGCATGTCCCTCCTTTTTACAAAACCAGCACACAACCTTTGATTTAGAGTTAGACCTACTCTTGCTTCTGCCTTTTGACCCATTATGTTGTCCTCTGGTTCGTGGTCTTCCTCGCTCATTCGTAAAAAGGGCTGCAGACGAACCAATGTTGCTCTCTTTCAACTCAGCCAGCTCTCGTTCCAGTGACTTAGCTGACAAGACTACATCTTGAACCGAAAGACTCTTGTTGCCATACTTAAGCGTGTGCTTTAGCTGGCTGTAACTCCACGGTAAAGAATTCAGTAGCAAGATTGCTTGAACTTCTTCTGTTACCTGAATCTCCAAGCTTCCTAGTTCTGCAACGATCTTCAAGAAATCATCAACGTTCTGATCTATCGTCTGTGTATCACCCATCTTGAACAAGTAGAAATTTAACTGCACATAGATCCTGTTTGGCAATGAAGTCTCCATGTACAACTTGTTTAGCAAAGCCCACATCTCAGCCGCAGACTCACAATGATTTACCTTCCTAAGTACCTTATCACCGACGTGGTTGATGATGATGGTGAGAGCTTGCTGCGACTGATCAATCTTGATCGGATCAGGAACTTGTTTTGTTTGCAGTGATGATCCATCAGAGGATTCATCAGCGGAAGCCTTCCTTTCCTCACTCTTAGATAACGGAACAGTCTTTGTAAGATCGAACTCAGTGAGGATGCTCTTTAAACCAAGAACACCTAATTGCGCCAAGATTCTTATCTTCCATAGCGAGAAATTGCTATCTCCATTAAACACCTTGATATCTACTCTAGTTGTAGTCGCCATAGATTGGATTGAGAGAAGACGTTAGAACCGAAGCTCTGATACCAATTTGTTAAGAAATCTCTCAACCTCACCAGCTCTCTCACGGTGTATCGCAAATGGTTTGAATCGATTTGAAGAAACAAAACGCAAAAAGAAAGAACAACCAACAAACACAAGATTGTTTACCCAGTTCAGTCAGATCGGTGTGATCTGACCTATGTCTGGGGCCGAATCGATTCGGCAATCCACTATCTCAAGGGAGTACGAATTACAGAATCAGATCAGAGGTCAACAATAATGGAGTCTCTCTCTCTGAACTTTTCTGTTACAAGAGAGAAGAAGATGAAACGATAATAATGAAGAAGATAACGATCAGCTGCAATTAATACCTAAACGCAGCGTTGAGATGGCTAATCCTCTCTCGCGAAAAGAGTATTAACCTTACTCCTTCAAATCTCGATTCAATAACTTCCACCAAACCGAATACTGATTTCCTCTAAACCAACAGCTAAACCAACCATTGAAATTGAATCAGAAACCATACCTTTTAGCAATATCTCTTATCCCAAAAAGAGATAAACCCCGTAATATCTTTTTCAACCAATTAACTGTTTTAATGTGAGTTCTAAATTTCTTAAAACTTTGATGGGAAAAATGGGCTCTGATCAACGATGGGTGGGGTGGATTATGCATTATATTACATCCATTTCCTATTGATTTGTCATCCAACTTGTGGGATAAGACAAAAGGATCAAGTTTCTCTGTATTTATTTATATTATGTACGGAGGTCTTAATTGTCGGGATAGGAGGGCTAAAGTAGAGGGAATAATATGTTCGGTTACAAAAGTCTTTTTTCATAGTGGTGCTCAACAAAGCAAGAAAGTAATTGTTGTAATCCGCTTTTATGGTGAAGTGTAAGATAAAAAACATTTTTTCCAAATCATTTGTTATGTTTAGAAATGAGGTCTCGTCCCATATGCAACAAGAGATCCAATGCAACCTATAGTAAGAATATCAAAAGAACGAGATATGAGGATATATTTGGGTCTTCCTATGAAAAATCATGGGTCAAACGTGAAGGTCTCCGCATATATAAGAGATTGACTACATAAGAGGGTACATTTATGGTCCTCAAAATTCTAATCCAAGGAAAAAGAGAAAGTGTTGATAAAACCAATGGCACAAGCGCCCTTAAGATATATGCAATGTCGTGTTTTTTTTTACCAAAAGTCATATGCTCCAAGTTGAGTTGTGTGATTGCGGATTTCTAATAAAGCAATAAAGCATATAATACAAGGTTAAGTTGGATCTCATGGAGCAGATTTGTATTGTCTTACTCGCAAAACAGATATGGAGACTATTAAGATTCACAGACTCTTTCTTTAGCCCAGTTCTCAAAGGAAGATATTTTATGTATAGTAATTCACTTAAGATACAGTATCAAAACTGCATTTAATAAGGCTAGTAGAGTAAGTTGGCGGCATTACATGTTCTAAGTTATAAAATTCATAAAACTATAAGCTCGAGTTTCAACACGTATATCTGGCCCGATTAATGAATACCGGATATTCCAGCTCGCTAACCAAGTTCACACAAATAATACCAATTTTCAACAACAACCAAAAAGAAAAGAAGTTACGGTCATAGGGTATTTTTATGTACGTATTTGAAACACATAATGTAAATAATTTACGTGATAGGTACACAGTAAAACCTCTAAAAATTAATAATATTGGGACCAAAATTTATTATTAATTTATAGTAATATTAATTTATCTATAAATAATAATAATTATTTTATATTATAAATTAATTTATAGGTGTATTTTTAAATTTTATAATTTTTAAAAATTTTGAATTGAGACAATTTTTGCAAAATAAGATTAGAATTTTGGATGTTGTAAATTTTATGGTATTGGAATTCAATTTGAAATAATTAAAAAAAATATTTGTGACAATGAATTACAAATATTATAGACAAATTCACTTATGCACATGATATAGATATTCAAATTTATGAATAAGAATATTAATTATCATATTTTAATAGTCTATCAAACTATCAAAATGTAAATGATGCATATTTAGAAATTGAAAACTTTAAAAAATTTTAGCTGTTTTATGGCATGTTATAGAATATTTTATATTATTATAGTTTTTTTTTATTAACTCAGAGAGTAAATCCCCATACCTATGGAGGGGTCCGAGACTAATCTCTCTGGGGAGAGGGTATCCCACGGGTAGGGTCCCTCCAGGTATACAAATGGGCCGTAAGCAATAAGCTCATACCCATGTAGCCAAAAGGATAAAGATGAGCAATTCTGCGCTTGGGAGAATCGATCCCTGGCCTAGACAATCAGGGCGACTCTTCCACCAAGACTAGAACCACTATAGTTTGAATAATCATTATAGTTTGAAGATACAACATAACAATTGTTTTATAGATATGAGGTTTAAGAGAAACATACTTTACTATCTCAGCATATATATAAATTTACATAATTATTAATATATGTTATTATTGAGACTATATTTTGCATAGAGATTTCAAAAAAAATATTATTTTATTATCTTATCGAATTTTGTTATTTTTTATATTATCCCGACTTAAAACTAGTAAAATTTATTAATTTATAGTGTTTATTAATTTATAGAAGTTTTATTGTATTTATTAATGGTGTAAATATGTGTGTATTACTTATTTACTGTTCCAATGCGTAATATAAGGGAACGTAGGAGAACTGGGCACGCAGCCATGAATGGGAAACAGAAAGGATCAAAAGGAGTTAGCATGGGCCTGTCATAATGAAGTCAAGTAAGTTCCAATACGAAACGAGATCGACTGCGACTACACTCCACCAAAAACAAAATCTCTTAAGTGAATATTCTGAGCCGTTAGCTTTGTTTCTAAATATTTTGAGACAATCTTTTGTTTTCTTTACGTGTTTTTACCAAACCAACTTGGCTTTCGCCAATCAGAAAAAGACAAGGAAGATATGTCTTTGTGTGTGATGAAAGAAGGCACGTCATCAGTTTACTTGCACTTTTTCAACTAGACGTGGCTCCTTTGAGATCTCACTTCACTCTCTCGTTTTAAAATTCTTGGCAATGGCTACTACGTGATTTTGTGTCTAGCCTTCAACTCAAATTCCTGGTATAATAGTTTTTCACATTTTCAACGATTTCAAGTGAACTAAATTAATTTATTTTTACAATAACCAATGAATTTGTTTAGTTGTTACAAACATACAATAAATTAAGATGGCAAAAAATCTCATAAGTTTGAAAAAGACATTTATACTGAGGAATCATTTTCTTCCCAAAAGAGTGGAAGTTTCATTTGCAATTCAGTTTATTTCTTTTCTTTTATTATATTTGTTTCTACATATTACTCTACTACACACCACAAACACAAAATACCTGAAATAAGTAATCTTTGTATCCCATAATTAAATCAATAAAGATATACAAAGACATATAATTCAGAAAAATACTAGACCTATCATTCACATTTCACCTACCCTATAAATAAAGAGATGATCTTTGAGTTACAACACAAACCAACTCCATCTCAATCCTCAAGTCTTTAGAGTTAATTTTTCAATTCCTCTCACTACTTCCAATCTTCTTCGATCCTTAGCCTTTCAAAAAACCTATTCAGAAATGGCAACGGCGTCGTTCAACATGCAGTCAGTGTTCGCCGCTCCTTCCGGTGGATTGAGTTCACGCAACATCAGAAACACAAACCAACTCTTCTTCAAGAGGAATGCTCCGGTTGGAGTCAGGTGCATGGCTCAGGGTGATCCTATCAAGGAAGACTCTTCCGTGCCTTCGACCTCGACCTCGGCCGCTCAACCGCAAATGCCACCATCCCCTCCTCCAGTTAGCAAGCCTAAGGTATATAATCAATGATCTAATAGTCGAAGTCATTAATATAAACATCATTAGAATTTGATTTTGTAATTACGATTTTGCGTTAGCATAGTCTTGTAATCATTATTATTTTTATTTTTTTTGAATTGAATGTACATTAGACTTGTGAGTTGATTGATTTGGTTTCTTGTTTAGGTGAGTACCAAGNGGCGTCGTTCAACATGCAGTCAGTGTTTGCCGCTCCTTCCGGTGGATTGAGTTCATGCAACATCAGAAACACAAAGCAACTCTTCTTCAAGAGGAATGCTCCGGTTGGAGTCAGGTGCATGGCTCAGGGTGATCCTATCAAGGAAAACCCTTCCGTGCCCTCGACCTCAACTTCTCAATCGCAAATGCCACCATCTCCTCCTCCAGTTAGCAAGCCTAAGGTATATAGTCTACAGATGATCTAATATGCATGTTACTGATTGATATAAAAGATTTGTGAGCTGAATGATTTGGTTTCTTGTTTAGGTGAGTACCAAGTTTGGAGATTTACTAGCATTCAGCGGTCCAGCGCCCGAGAGGATTAACGGGAGACTAGCCATGGTTGGATTCGTGGCTGCCATCGCGGTGGAGCTTTCAAAGGGAGAGAACGTGTTCGCTCAGATCTCCGACGGTGGCGTCGGGTGGTTTCTTGGAACAACGGCGTTGCTGACGGTGGCATCGATGGTTCCCTTGTTCAAAGGAATAAGGGCGGAGGCAAAATCAAAAGGGCTCATGACGTCAGACGCTGAGCTATGGAACGGTCGTTTCGCGATGCTCGGCCTAGTTGCCTTGGCCTTCACTGAGTTCGTAACGGGTGGGACTCTCGTCTAAGTTTCAGTTTAAAGAAAATCATATTTTAAGAATTGTAACGCATATATAGTTTGGTATTTTGATAAGATTTTTTAAAAGCTTCCAAGTGTTGACAACTTGACATGAATCAAAAATTTATGTGAAGAAAGTATTAGACTAATATACTTTTGGAGTACGGTGCAACAGAATTAGTCAGTAAACTTCGTATACTTTTTGGTAACACAATATTAAAAAGATTTGACCAAAAATTGTCATTTTTATGGGTCGAGTTAAAAAGGTTAAAATGAAACTGAGAATTGAGAGCTGGAAAATGACAATAGAGTGTACGTTCAAGTCGTTTTTATTTTCAACTCTTGGGTCGATATTGAAGAAGGAATAGAAAAAGTAGCTGTCGAGTATTTTAGTAATCTATTCTCCTTTTTAAATGTGAACTCGATTGTGGTATCCGCTAGAGCCGCTTATGACCATTTATTGTTCGAAGATTTTTTGAAGCTTGGCTTCAAAGACAAATTCGCCTTGGCTCCAACAGATTTTTCAAATATTGCTAAGTTTGGTAAAGTTGGAAAACTCATGAAGCTCTTACCCTTATTTTCCTTTGTTTATCTTGTACCTTGTTGTTGTATGAACTCACTTCATTTAAGGCTTTAATTTCTATGGAAGTTGTTTGACAAAAAAAAAAAAGCGAATAACGCCGATATGATTCTTTGGGCCTTCCATGACTGAGTGCCTTACTAAGAAAATTATCCAAGAAAAAATCAAACGAGTCTTATTCTCTCTGAATCCAAAATGTTCAATAACCGAATAGGATAATAACTTTGTTCTTCTAATGTTTTTGGGAACAATTAAGACTGATCTCACTAAGATGGTGAATACTTTATTTATCTATGGGATATTTTATGGAACAAACATATATGTATCCCGAAAGGAGATAGACCCCATGAAATATGTTGGTTTTTGACCAATTAGCCTTTGTAATGTGAGTTATAAACTGATCTTAAAAATCTTCAGATTGCGCATGCATAAAAAAACTTTTACCGGAGCTAGTATCCAAGACACAATCTGCTTTTGTGGCAAGAAAACAAATACAGATCATATTCTCATTGCTCAAGAAAATTTCCACGCTCTTCGATCGAACCAAGCCAATTGGAATTTATAGCAATTAAAATGGATATGAGCAAAACATATGATCGAGCGGAGTGGAATTTTCTTACAGCCTTGATCAAAAATATAGAATTTGATCAATGATGGGTGGGTTGCATTATGAAATGTATTACCTTCGTCTCTTATCCAATGTTGATCAATGGAGACCCAACATGACGAATTAGACCAACTTGGGAGATTCGTTAATGGGACCCAATTCTCTGTTTATTTATACTATGTACATCGACCTAATTCCTCGGATTAGGAAGCCCGAGGGGAGGATCGATCCAAGGTTTTGTACTTCAAACGTAAGCCCATGAGTTTCCCACTTATAGTTCACTGGCAACCATTTTTTTTTATGCAAAGCATATACTCAACAAAGCAAAGAAGTAATAGGTATAATTTGCTCTTATGGCGAGGTTTCCGATCAAGAAATTAATTTTTCCAAATCATCCATTGTGTTTGGAAATGAGTTCCCGCCCATATGCGACAAGAGATCAAATCTATAATAGCAATATCACAAAAGGAGGTATGTGACATACTTTGGTATTCATGAGAAGATTCATGGGTTAAAAGTAGAGGTCTCTGCATTTGTGAGAGATAAACTACATAAGAGGGTAATTTATGATCCTCAATATTCATATCCAAGGGAGGAAAGGAAGTATTGATAAAACCAATAGAGCAAGCAGTTTCAATCGTGTTTTCATTTACCAAAACCCATATGCTCCAAGTTGATAGTAATAAAGCAGATAGCAAAGGATGACATTGGGTCCCATGGAAGCAGATTTTTATTCAACTTTTAGAAGGCATAGTAGGCTTTAGAACATTGGAAGAGTTTAATCTTGTCATTCTCGTAAAATAGTTATGGAGGCTATTAAGATTCCATGACTCCCTCTTTAGTCAAGTTCTTAAAGGAAGTTACTTCAGATATAGTACTTTACTTGAGATACAAGTATCTAACGGCCTTCATATGGTTGGAGGTTTATGTTGGCGAATAACATGTTCTAAGTATGAAATTTGCAAAACTATAAACCTGGTATTTGGACCGACCCATGAATCTCGGATATTCCAACTCGCTCATCAAAAAAGATTATCTAATGATAGAAATTCATTTATCTATGTTAACACCTTGATTGATTTTGATACAAAAAGGTGAAAAATGGATCATCACCAAGAACTCTTCCTCCCTTCCCCGGAAGAAAACTTCCTTATTTCATGAACCCTAAGGATGTCTAGTAACTATATCGTCAAGTCTAGATACGGAACCGTGAGAACTATCTTTCGTCCAATTTGTGACCTCTCTTTTGAACCTACTGTTACAACACTGAAGACACGAGCATGAAAGATTAAAACTACACGAAAGCTGAAGCATTTTGTGTTGTAAAGTATGATTGGATGTTTGGCTACATGTCAACGTTATATTACCCAGTATATTGGTAGAGAAAAAAATTGTCCAATATGTGGAGCTGGGGAAACTATAAACCATATGCTCTTTGAACCCCCCCCCCCCTTAGCTACACAACTGTGAGCTCCATCGATCATCACCCCTTCCCCTCCTACGGTGTCCCCATCATCTTTTGTATATAGTAACATTGATTTTATGTATGGGCGAGGTAAAAACTTTGGCCATTTTAGCAAAGCTTATGAATATTCCCATGGGTGATGTGCTATATTTGGAAGGTAAGGAACAAGAAAGTTTTTGAAAATACACATGAGTCTATGTAAGATACATTAGAGAAAGCTACACAACAAGAAGAAAAATAAAAGAGAGACAATAATAGAGACATAGTACATGTGGTATAAGAAGCTGGCGAACATGCGACCCTAATTACACAAGATTCTCTTTTTTATATAGATGGATCTTGACATAATAAGAAGTACAAGTAGGAGCATGGTCGGATTGTTCTTATCGGTGATAGGATTTTTCACCTTAGGCTGAATTTTTTGCGTATAAGTCTTTCTCCATGACATGCTGAGTTGGATACCTTTATTTGGGCAATGGAGTGTGTGTTGACCTTGAATATAGATAAAGCTCTTTTTGGTACGGATTGTTAAGACCTCCTTAGGATGATGTCTTATATCGAAGATTGACCTATCATTACATCATAACTAAAAGATTTTACTTATTTTAGAGATTGATTTGCTGTTTTTAATTTTTTATATATCTCTCGAGGTGATAATATATGTGGTGATGTAATGCCCCAACCGCCACTTCTTAGTGGCCACATGTCCACTCCCAGTCCGTGGGCCCACCTTCTTTAATGGATCTCACGTCCTCTCACTAGGCTCGTGAACTCATCTATATTTTGACGGTCGATTTTTCTATGTCTGAGAGGCTTGAAAGACTTGTTTATCGTCTCTACAAATCACCAAATGATATTTCCCTGTGTTTTGTCCTCACTCCCACAGTTCTGACAATTAATTCCCGGTAAGTCACCCATCCTAAAACTACTCCATCTCAAACATGTTGAACTCTAGAGTTCGCCCAGGTCCCTTGACCAAAAAGATAACTGCACTTCGGTGAAATAGGTGGCCAAATCAATTCTTTAAATCTTCTCCGCAAACTGGGGTATCATAATTCACCCCCACTAACAGATCACAATGTCCATGTTGCGCACCAAAACTGTCACTCCTAGCGGTGTGAGCCCACTCGACTCCACACTAGTCTGGATTTGGCTCTGATACCACTTGTAATGCCCTAACCGCCACTTCTTAGTGGTCCCATATCCACTTCCAGTTCATGGGCCATCTTTCTTGTAAGCTCATCTTTATCTGACGATCGGTTTGCTACATCTGGGAGACTTTAAAGACTTGTTTACCATCCCTCACTCGCACAGTTTTGACAATTACTTTCTGGAAGGTCACCCATCGTAAGACTACTCCACCTTAAGCACACTTAACTCTAGAATTCTCTCAGAACCCTTAACCAAAAATATAAGTGCACTTTAGTGACATAGATAATCAATTCAATTCTTTTAAACTTCTCCACAAACCGAGGTGTCATAGGCGATAATTTTGCGAAATATACAAAGATGTGAAGTTTCTATTTTTTCATGTAAATTCGTTGATACCCAGTTAGTTTTTTTATCAAAGAGATTTTTTCCTAATTTATAAGTATATGAAATTTGAATGTCAAAAAAAAAAAAAAAGTGAACCTCATCGACTGCATCTCTACCAGAAACAAATCTCCCGAGTGAATATGTAATTCTCTAGCCGTTAATTAGTTTTTAATTGGAGTCTACGAGTGCATTGCTTCCTCACAACTCACGTAAACACTGTTCGTCTTGAACTCAAAAGTCTCAAATACATAGTTCACACAAGTAATGGTCACAGATTTTTTCTACGTACGAATTTGGAATACAACATGTAAGTAATTATCCTCTTTGATAAGTATATTTATTGATGTAAATATGTGTGTGATTCTTATATACCGTTCCAATGCGTAATATAAGGGAACGTAGGAGAATTGGGCACGCAGCCATGAATGGGAAACAGAAAGGAACAAAAGGAGTCAGTATGGGTCTGCGGTCTGCCATATTGAAATCAAGTAAGTTCCAATACGAAACGAGATCGACTGCGACTTCACTCTACCAGAAACAAAATCTCCTAAGTGAAATGAAATATTCTGAGCCGTTAACTTTGTTTCAAAAAATTTTGAGACAATCATATTTGGATATAAAGCCACAAGAACTTTTTCTCGTCCGATTTGCGATCTCTCTTTTTAGAGATCTACGTGAAAGTTGAATCATATCGTGTAAAAAGTATGAATGGATATTTGGTAACATACCAACGTTTACATTATCGTCGTATCATCGTATTAGTAGAGAAATATAAATTAATTGTCCTAGATCTGGAGCTTAGGAGGCATTATAAGCTATTTGAATCCCTCTCCCCCCCCAGATAGAAAAGTGTGGGCTTTATCGACGATCTCTTCCCCTCCTACAGTGTTCCCATCATCTTCCCTATATAGTAATCTTGATTCTATGTACTTGAGCAAAGCTTACGAATGTCCATCTCTACTAGAAACAAATCTCCAGAGTGAATAAATATTCTGAGCCGTTAACTACTTTTAAATATTTTGAGACAAACTTCCTTTTCTTTCTTCTACGTGTTTTTACCAAACCCACTTGGCATTGAAGTCTACAAGTGCAATTTACTTCTTCACCACTCACGTAAACAATGTTCTTCTTGAACTCAGTCTCAAATACATAGTTCACACAACACAAGTAATGGTCACATATCTATATATACATTTTTGGAGACATTTATGAAATAAATCCTGAAGTTCATACCTATTTACAAACATATCATTAGTATTAATTATTAATTTATTTTTTATTTAATTAATTCATATTAGGGTTCTATTTTTGAAAACAAGATTTCCCATCATAAATAAATTTTCAAAACAATTGGAACCACTCTCTTTAACAATAATTATTAAGTTTATAATTAATTTAATTAATATTAAGTTTCCAATTTTACAAAACAATATTTTTTCGATACACAAATTTCCTAAACAATCGGCCTAATCAATAAACGAATTGAATTTCGATCTTGGAGGAGGATTTGTGACCGAGATTTTTGATCTCAACGCATTGATCTCAACATATTTAAAATTAATTTTTACTTTCACGGGTTTCATATGATGAGTTTTTGCGGATTTAAATCTTTGAACATGTTGCATGACCCTCCTAGCATGGCGGGTTTGGACTATATAACAAACACTAAAACTATTAGTTTATCTCATATATACTATANCCTCTCCCCCCCCAGATAGAAAAGTGTGGGCTTTATCGACGATCTCTTCCCCTCCTACAGTGTTCCCATCATCTTCCCTATATAGTAATCTTGATTCTATGTACTTGAGCAAAGCTTACGAATGTCCATCTCTACTAGAAACAAATCTCCAGAGTGAATAAATATTCTGAGCCGTTAACTACTTTTAAATATTTTGAGACAAACTTCCTTTTCTTTCTTCTACGTGTTTTTACCAAACCCACTTGGCATTGAAGTCTACAAGTGCAATTTACTTCTTCACCACTCACGTAAACAATGTTCTTCTTGAACTCAGTCTCAAATACATAGTTCACACAACACAAGTAATGGTCACATATCTATATATACATTTTTGGAGACATTTATGAAATAAATCCTGAAGTTCATACCTATTTACAAACATATCATTAGTATTAATTATTAATTTATTTTTTATTTAATTAATTCATATTAGGGTTCTATTTTTGAAAACAAGATTTCCCATCATAAATAAATTTTCAAAACAATTGGAACCACTCTCTTTAACAATAATTATTAAGTTTATAATTAATTTAATTAATATTAAGTTTCCAATTTTACAAAACAATATTTTTTCGATACACAAATTTCCTAAACAATCGGCCTAATCAATAAACGAATTGAATTTCGATCTTGGAGGAGGATTTGTGACCGAGATTTTTGATCTCAACGCATTGATCTCAACATATTTAAAATTAATTTTTACTTTCACGGGTTTCATATGATGAGTTTTTGCGGATTTAAATCTTTGAACATGTTGCATGACCCTCCTAGCATGGCGGGTTTGGACTATATAACAAACACTAAAACTATTAGTTTATCTCATATATACTATATAATCATAGTTTTGAAAATTAACTTATAAATTATTTAGTATATGAATTACAAAATATTACACATACTATAACACATTCTTAATATTCAAAAATAAAATAAAATTCTAAACAAAATTATAAACTAATTAGATAAAAGTTAATTAATTGAAAATTTGAAAATTAAATAAATTAAAATTTATTATTTAAAATACAATAATTTATAATTTAGTTCCGCGGTGTACCGCGGGTGAAATCCTAATTTTTTTACATACGTATTTGATGCACCATATAAATAATTTACATGATAAATATATTTATCCTCTATGATAAGTATATCCTCTATGATAAATATATTTATCCTCTATGATAAGTATAAAAAATACTTTGGGGATCCAAGCCGAGGGAGGAGCAGGAGTCTATCTCGGGTTACCAAAATGTTTCAGTGGGTCAAAAGTTGAGATGCTCAGTTATCTAAAGGATAGGGTAAAAGCCAAGTTATCAGGATGGTTCACTAGATGCCTTTCACAAGGAGGAAAAGAAGTTCTTCTGAAATCAGTGGCTATGGCAATGCTTTTTTCCCATGTCCTGTTTCAAACTTCTTGTTTCGACTTGTGAAAACATTCAGAGTGCTATGGCAGCTTTTTGGTGGAGCTCTGAAGAACACTCAAGGAAAATTGACTGGCAAAGCTGGGAAAGATTGTGTATTCCAAAAGATATGGGGGGAATGGGATTTAGTGATATACAATCCTTTAACCAAGCTCTTTTAGCAAAACAGGCTTGGAGGTTGCTTCAAGAACCAAATTGCCTTTTATCCAGGTTAATGAAAAGTAGATACTATGAAGAGTTTGACTTCCTACAAGCTTCAATGAATAAAAGAACATCATTCGCATGGAGAAGTATACTTTGTGGACGTGATCTTCTAATAAATGGTCGGGTGAAGAAGGTGGGTAATGGGAAATCTCTAAATGTCTGGATTGATGAGTGGATTTATGACAACGGATATAGAGCACCTTGGAGGAAAACCCAAATTTTTGAAGTCAGCTTAAAGGTGAGTGAACTTATTGATGAGAATACTGGGTTTTGGTATAAAGAGAAGCTTGAGGATCTCTTTCTCCCCCAGGACATAACAAGGATAAAAGCCATAAAACCGATTATATCTCAAGAGGATTTTTTCTCCTGAAAATACAACAAGATTGGTGATTTCACTGTCAAATCAGGGTATTGGCTAGCGCATAAAGAAAGGAGTGTTGCACTCATCGAAGAAGTTTCAGTCTTACCTTCAATCATTGAGCTGAAAAAACTGGTGTGGAGGTTGCATACGGATCCAAAAATTAAAATTTTCCTCTGGAAAGTATTGTCAGGGGCAATCCAAGTGGCTCAGGCTCTTATTGGAAGGGGAATGAGCATTAAATCGGTCCGTCAAATTTGTGATGAGGAGGGAGAGTCTATTAACCACTCCCTTTTTAATTGTCCGATTTCCAGACAGATTTGGGCGTTGTCCGACTACCCTTTTCCTCCTCATGGCTTCCAAAATGGATCACTCTATTTGATAACATCATTATTTTACCCATTTTAGCTATAGTTTTAATAAGCATTTAGGAAGAGTTTGATATGATTTCAAGGCTTTAATATCCATTATCAAGTATTTTAGGTTTCAAGAAGGTTTTACAGGTTTTATAGCAAAAAGGACCAAAAGGCAAGGAAAATACGTTTTAGGAAAGTTTCAGAGCTTTACAGTACGGGCAACGTTTGAAGAACTTCCAGAACTTACATTTCGACGTACTTGGTGTCTATGGAAATCTGAAAGAGTCATCTTTCTCCTTGAAAAGGAATCAAGTCAATCCATCCAACCATCCGGACGTTATGCCCGATTTACCGAGACGTACCTTAAACTGACGTAAGGAGAACCATCAAACCAATGGGTTTTTATTGAAGGCCTGACCAGCTACCACCACGGTGGCCCAGTCCAAGTCTTCACCACCGTTATAGAAGCTTCCTACGCCGCCCCTTGTCATGCACTTAACAAGAGAAGACGTTTCTACCCTTACAAAACCCTAAATATAGACAGAACCCTATAAATACTTTTCTAAGCCCTAGGGTTTTGTGTGTGCAATCATTGGAGCAACCAAAAGACACGACCAGAGGAACAGCTGACGTCCAGACCTCTCCCTCGTCCCTCTCTTTGAAGTTTTGAGATCCACCAACTCTTTCTATTCTACTTGCTTTGTACTTTGTTTCTAAGGGAGAAGATCCTACAACTTTGTTTGACAATCATTGAAGTAATATCTAAAACCCTTTTCTCTATTTATTCTTTTATGTTTATGAATTGTTTAAACCTTGCTTTGATGATTCCCTTAAACATGCTAGAGTAGTTTTCTAGTTGGGTTTAAAGGGATAAATCAAAGGGGAAGATGATCTTCGTTTAGGTGGCAATTTTTAGGGTTTGTTAGATTTAAATCTGTTTATTCTATGCTTTAATTCTAAGTCTTTACTTAATGTTTTAAGTTAGCCTCATGAACTAACTATGATCTAAAGTGTGTGTGCTTTGCCAAAAGCTTGCATGTGTGCTTGACCTAGCTTAGATGTGTGGGGAGACATAGGAAGCACATACCCCTTACCTATGGAATTCCACGGATT
>NC_025694.1:14642847-14643756 GCF_000633955.1 Camelina sativa | reverse complement strand
CTTTACAGTACGGGCAACGTTTGAAGAACTTCCAGAACTTACATTTCGACGTACTTGGTGTCTATGGAAATCTGAAAGAGTCATCTTTCTCCTTGAAAAGGAATCAAGTCAATCCATCCAACCATCCGGACGTTATGCCCGATTTACCGAGACGTACCTTAAACTGACGTAAGGAGAACCATCAAACCAATGGGTTTTTATTGAAGGCCTGACCAGCTACCACCACGGTGGCCCAGTCCAAGTCTTCACCACCGTTATAGAAGCTTCCTACGCCGCCCCTTGTCATGCACTTAACAAGAGAAGACGTTTCTACCCTTACAAAACCCTAAATATAGACAGAACCCTATAAATACTTTTCTAAGCCCTAGGGTTTTGTGTGTGCAATCATTGGAGCAACCAAAAGACACGACCAGAGGAACAGCTGACGTCCAGACCTCTCCCTCGTCCCTCTCTTTGAAGTTTTGAGATCCACCAACTCTTTCTATTCTACTTGCTTTGTACTTTGTTTCTAAGGGAGAAGATCCTACAACTTTGTTTGACAATCATTGAAGTAATATCTAAAACCCTTTTCTCTATTTATTCTTTTATGTTTATGAATTGTTTAAACCTTGCTTTGATGATTCCCTTAAACATGCTAGAGTAGTTTTCTAGTTGGGTTTAAAGGGATAAATCAAAGGGGAAGATGATCTTCGTTTAGGTGGCAATTTTTAGGGTTTGTTAGATTTAAATCTGTTTATTCTATGCTTTAATTCTAAGTCTTTACTTAATGTTTTAAGTTAGCCTCATGAACTAACTATGATCTAAAGTGTGTGTGCTTTGCCAAAAGCTTGCATGTGTGCTTGACCTAGCTTAGATGTGTGGGGAGACATAGGAAGCACATACCCCTTACCTATGGAATTCCACGGATTA
>NC_025694.1:14566344-14642808 GCF_000633955.1 Camelina sativa | reverse complement strand
GGAAAATACGTTTTAGGAAAGTTTCAGAGCTTTACAGTACGGGCAACGTTTGAAGAACTTCCAGAACTTACATTTCGACGTACTTGGTGTCTATGGAAATCTGAAAGAGTCATCTTTCTCCTTGAAAAGGAATCAAGTCAATCCATCCAACCATCCGGACGTTATGCCCGATTTACCGAGACGTACCTTAAACTGACGTAAGGAGAACCATCAAACCAATGGGTTTTTATTGAAGGCCTGACCAGCTACCACCACGGTGGCCCAGTCCAAGTCTTCACCACCGTTATAGAAGCTTCCTACGCCGCCCCTTGTCATGCACTTAACAAGAGAAGACGTTTCTACCCTTACAAAACCCTAAATATAGACAGAACCCTATAAATACTTTTCTAAGCCCTAGGGTTTTGTGTGTGCAATCATTGGAGCAACCAAAAGACACGACCAGAGGAACAGCTGACGTCCAGACCTCTCCCTCGTCCCTCTCTTTGAAGTTTTGAGATCCACCAACTCTTTCTATTCTACTTGCTTTGTACTTTGTTTCTAAGGGAGAAGATCCTACAACTTTGTTTGACAATCATTGAAGTAATATCTAAAACCCTTTTCTCTATTTATTCTTTTATGTTTATGAATTGTTTAAACCTTGCTTTGATGATTCCCTTAAACATGCTAGAGTAGTTTTCTAGTTGGGTTTAAAGGGATAAATCAAAAGGGGGAGATGATCTTAGTTTAGGTGGCAATTTTTAGGGTTTGTTAGATTTAAATCTGTTTATTCTATGCTTTAATTCTAAGTCTTTACTTAATGCTTTAAGTTAGCCTCATGAACTAACTATGATCTAAAGTGTGTGTGCTTTGCCAAAAGCTTGCATGTGTGCTTGACCTAGCTTAGATGTGTGGGGAGACATAGGAAGCACATACCCCTTACCTATGGAATTCCACGGATTATAATCGAACCTGTTTTAAATGCTTTGATCTATACGTCGTTGCCTGCGACAGTTGAGTAACGAATTGTAGTGATCTTAGACGGTTAGCTTGAGAACTTTAAGTTAACGGTTCATTAGTGTTTCGTAGTCCGAGTTTTAGATAAACAAACTAACCTTAAACTTTCCTAGATAGATAGATCATTGAACCACTACGATTCCTCTTGATGCCTAACGCTTGTTTTATTATTTTACTTGCTTTTATTTACATTCATTTGCTTGCTACAACCGTGACAACCAAAACCCTATTTTTATTGAGTCCTAGCCTTACTTACCTCCGTCAGATTCCGTTAAACAACAACTCTCTCTCTCTGTGGGATCGATCCTTAAATACTACTACCGATTAGCTGTGCACTTTCAGCAGTTGTGTGGTCTTTTTAAGGTAAAAGATTTGAAGTGAAAAACCACACACATCAAAGCTTTTTGGCGTCGTTGCCGGGGAGAGATTGTTGTTTACAAGAGTCTAGGAACTAGAGTAACGTCTAGGACACCTTGCTTTTAATTTTTCTTTTTGTTTTTCATTGTTTCAAGAGACCTTGAGGATGAACTTCGACGCTCTCCCAGGAGATTTTGAGAATCTCACAATAGCCGAGCTCATGTCACGCTACCAAGCCACGGACGGAGACTCATCCGGTCCGCAAGCCCACTCGTTGCAAGGTACAAGCATTGGTCACTCTCGACCAAGCATTATACCAACACTTAGGCGACCTTGTCGCAGTGCTTTCACTCGACCATCTGGAGGCCGAGCACCACTTGGACCAGCTTACTGCCGAGCTGACCACTCTTACACGCCGTACCACATGGATGTGCCATGCTGTGCAATGGACCATCACCTTGATCCGCAAGAAGTTATGAATGTCGATGTCAATGAAAACTTTTTTCTATGACAATTGAAAACCAATCACTTCAAGGAGCTCTTACAATGAACACAAGCTCATGAAGATGATGGATGAACTTATATCA
The DNA here is from genome assembly GCF_000633955.1 of Camelina sativa. NCBI lineage: Eukaryota > Viridiplantae > Streptophyta > Magnoliopsida > Brassicales > Brassicaceae > Camelina > Camelina sativa. The sequence goes on along the minus strand of NC_025694.1, from coordinate 14,640,871 downwards.
AGTCAAGAGGAGGCTGATAGAGTTCTAAATGCTAAGTTGGATAAGATGAGCATTGAGTTTGGAGCCAAACTCGAGACTATAACCAAGGACGTTACACGCTTGGAGGAGCAAATCAATGCTGTCAACAATCAAGTCTTAAACAACACGGAGTATATTGATGATGACCGAACAAAAATTATCAATATGGGTTACACCATTGACACCATCAAGAGCCGTTTAGAGTGGAAGTTTGAAGCCTCACAAACCTTATTCAACAACCCGGACGAACGCAACAACTGGAACTATGATCAAGTCTGTCACTCTGATGATGCTGAAGAGGAACATGGAGCCTCATTTGATGATCCAACCGATCCTAACAAGTCCAAGGAGTGGACTTGAGAAAAAGATTACCCAACCGATGAGGAAGAAGCTTAATTCGAGGAAAGAGCTATAGAATATGAAGATTTGCCAATGGAGAATGATGAGCCTTATGATCTATCATCTGCTAAAGAAGATGGAGAAGAAAAGCTCAAAGACTTCTACTGTTGCATGACATATCAGTTGCCTAATGAAGAAGTTACCGAAAATAACAATTTTCGACAATTTCAACACCATGAAGAAGCTTTTTACCGAGGTAACCCTAGAACCCGACCATTTTCAGCACCATATGATGTTTATGAAGATTGGGAACCTGTCCCAAGTCACCGTCCATCACGTTTTCAAAGACCCTATCCAAGGAGAGCCGAAGCCAATTTAAACCATCCCTACCGAGATCCTTTCCGACTTCCACACCAAGTGTACCAAGACAACCATCATAAGTCTACATAACAAAAAGCTGAAGAAGAAATGATGCTAAACTTTATAAGTCGGATGACAGACTCTCTAGATGGGACTATGAAGATGCTACATGGAAACCTTGCTATTGAAGTTAAAAGAATAGATGATATTTCTATTGAAGTTAAAAGAATAGAGGAGGAAAGTTCTAAAACTGCTGAAGCCATTGAGAGGAAGTTCCATTGTCTTGAAGAACAGCAGAATCAACATTCAAAGGAGATAAGAGAAAATGCTAAGGAGATTAGAGATTGCAACATGAAGATTAACACTTTGGAGAGCCGTTGCTGCAATAACACCGAAGCTATTCTTAACAATACCTTCGACCTGTGAAACCATATGGAGAAGTATGAAGAAAGAGCTAAGAAAACCGAAACCAAAGTGGAAGAGATTGGTAAACAATTTGATACCTTGGGAGACACTCTAACCGAAGAGTTCACTAGTCTTCTTGTTCCACTACTTAAGTCTAATATTGGAGCTAAGCAAGCTGCCATGGAAAAGAGAATCAAGTATCTTGAGGAGAATCTGGAAAGCTCAATCTCGTGTGTTGCTGGACACACCAAGGAAGAAAATCGAATCGATGGAGAAGAAGAAGGAAGAAAAAAAGAAATTCTTGATGAAAAAGGAAAACTTTCATGTTTCCTTTTAGGAAAAGGAATTCTTGGCCCTATAAAAACAAGGGAGAACCCTACTCCTCCTCCACAATATCTCGACGTGAAAGAAGTTCCCCTAGAAGTGGAAGAACCTAAAAAAAAATTTTGAGAGATAAGCTACAAGTTTCGATGGAGACCAAGAGTTCTACACCCGATTTGCAAGAGATCTCTCAAGGAGAAGAAGTTTCAATCCTTATCAAGGATTGTTTTGCTGTAACAACTCTTGAAGCCTCACCACCACGAAACCTTGAAGGTCTAGGAGAAGAAGAAATCGTTGAAGAAGAAGAGGAGCATGAAACCGACTATGAGGATGAGTCCATTGGAGATGATGGATCCGATTTTTCTAACCCTCAACAAGGAGAACCAGAAGCTGAGCTGATTGTAGAAGAAGGAAAGGAGCACCAAACTTCCGAGTTTGGAGAGATACAAACAGTCTCTAGATGGGATGAGCGCCCAAGAGACAAGTTTAAGACTTTGATGAAAGCTATCCCACCCCACATCTCATTCGAAGAAGCATGGAGCAAGTTCCCATTGAAGCGTTTCTTCATGGAGAGCTATATTACTGAAGAACATGTGGAGGATCACTTTAGAGAGGCAAGACTATCTCTCTATCCAAACGCACCAGCCGAAACACAAAAACTATGGCGTAGAAGACGCATTAGCGAGGAAGACTTGGAGAAGTTCAACAAAGCTGTCAAAGCTTTACCCCTTGGTACGTCTTTCATGAATGCTTGGTGCCAACATGATATCTCTCGTTTATTTTTGGAAAGCAGAGAATGGGTAGAAGAGATTAGAGATCTGTTCCTAAAAGCTTTGGAACCTGAAGATTTGTGAACACTACACAAAGTTGAGAGCCCTGGCCGATTCCTCATCACTTGTTCCATCAATGGTGTTAAATTCGAAGATGCATTATGTGATTCCGGTTCATGTATCAACATCATGTCAACCGATGCTGCAAGGAAGATTGGCTTGAGACACTTACAACCCTCAGACATACGCATAGGACTCGCCAACTCCTCATTCACAATACCCGAAGGAATGGTCCGAGACATTCATGTGAGAGTTGGAATCTGCAATGTTCCAACTGATTTTCAAGTTATCAATGCTGAGAAAGGAAGGTTTACACCACTTATCCTTGGAGGAGCATTCCTAGCCACAGCCGGAGCCGTCATGGACTGGCCTAACCGAAGAATGACTCTCACCAACATCAATGGAGACATCTTCTATGAAGCTAAACCATTCAACCCACCTACTCGACGGTGTAGAGAAGAAGACTATGCAAGAGAGCCACCCGATAACTTTGATGGAGAAAGATTCAAGAGAGCTTGTCTAAGGACAACCCACTCTCCTCACCCTGCTTGAGAAAGCAACTAACGTCGAGCCAACGACGTTAAACAAGTGCGCTTCTTGGGAGGCAACCCAAGCTAGTAAGTATTTATTTTTAGGATTTATTTTCTTTTACTATTGATATTTTTGCATTTTAGTTATCAGGTTTTTATATAAAAAAAAACATAAAAAAAAATAGAAAACAGAAAAGCCAAAAAAAAAAGAAGGAAGAAGAAGTACCCATGGATTAGCAATGCACAACTATGTCTAGTGGCAAGCACCACCTACTGACCGGCCATGTTCAATGTGACCGAAGCAAGCCGAAGGCAACGGATCAATCACAATCCTCATGTGATCGATGTCGAGAGTCCCCACTAGCCATACCAGCCATAGCAGATGCCATGTCCTGCACCGTGTACCACGTACCGCACCACCGTACCAGCTGCTATGTCCGCATCCGTTCATCCGTGTACCGCGAGACTAATCCGAACCACCACCATCCTCACCACCAACCATCACCATTCTTTTATTTAGGTATGCATTTGTTATTTTTATTTTCTCGTTTTTATTGATGGTTTTAGGTTTTTGTTTCAAGGAGGATGCATTTAGATATATCAAACAGAATTCGATTGAACTTAGCCTAGTTCAAACTCGATGTCAAGCAACCAAAGGAAGTTACAAATGGTTAGTCACCACATTTTCATTCCACAGCCGACCTCTAGACAATTTTTTGGGAAACCATAAAATGTTTTAGAGTCGACACAACATCATTCCATCAAGGTGACATTGTTCTTAAACCCTACACTTTTCCTACCGAGGACGGTGTGATTTAAGTCTGGGGGGAAGGATGTTCCATCCTATACTAATGCTACTTTCTATTTTGTTGACTTGAGACCTTTTTCCACTTTTTACATCAATAATTTTGACATTTTTATCGAGTCACATTTTTTTTTTATTGAGTCAAAACTAGTAGGGGATTATGATCTTATTCTAAAGGTTTATTTGATTTGGATTAGCACTCTTATGATTCTTGATTATGCCTGACAATAGAACCGAAGTTTGGAAAGACTGTGAGCCGACTCAACAATCCCCCAAATCCCTATTCGATGGATATTCAGGTGATCTAACGTTGTCTCTAACTTTTATAGGACCTAAACTGGACTTAATTATCAAGCCCTGGGAATTGGTATACATTGGACTAGATCTCTACATTAAAGCCACACAAGACATTGCACTTCTTCAAGAGTATGTTCCTCTCTCTCTTCCCTTCAATACTATTAGGAAAAAAAAAAGAAAAAAAAGAGTATAAAAGATGATATGATTTTGATCAGTTTAGAGAGGTAGGTAAATTACCTGTGACCTCCTTATTCTACTCTTGAGTCAAATGATCCCACAAAACTTGGAAGCGAGGGGGAGGTAAATTACCGATGACCCTAGTATTCGCCTACACCTTTGATTTAAAAAAAAACAAAGAAAAAAAAGAGAAGTGAGAAAAGGCCGAGGAAAGGAATCATATGAAAAAAGTCTTGGCTTAAAGAGAGTCTGCAAGTCATTGATCGAAGTTATTGCTTGCGAGTTCTCTCTACCAGAAACAAAATCTCCCAAGTGAAATGAAGTTGAGCCGTTAACTTTGTTTCTAAATATTTTGAGACAATCTTTAGTTTTCTTTACGTGTTTTACCAAACCCACTTGGCGTTGGCCAATCAGAAAAATACAAGGAAGATATGTCTCTGTGTGTGATGAAAGAAGGCACGTCATCAGTTTAGTTGCACTTTTTCAGCTAGACGTGGCTCCTTTAAGATCTCACCTCACTCTCTCGATTTAAAATTCTTGGCTACTACGTGCTTTTGTGTCTAGCATTAAATTCTCAAATTCCTGATATTTTAATTCTTTTTCACATTTTCAACGATTTCAAGTGAAATAATTTTATTTCTTTTCTTATATTTTTTTCTACTTATTACTCCACTACACACCACAAACACAAAATACCTAAAATATAAGTATCCCATAAATCAATAAAGATAAACAAAGACATAAAATTCAGAAAATACTTGACCTATCATTCACATTTCACCTCGATCTATAAATAAAGACCTGATCTTTGAGTTACACCACAAACCAACTCCACCTCAATCCTCAAGTCTTTAGAGTTAATTCAATTCCTCTCACTACTTCCAATCTCCTTCGATCCTTAGCATTTTAAAAAACCAATTCAGAAATGGCAACGGCGTCGTTCAACATGCAGTCAGTGTTTGCCGCTCCTTCCGGTGGATTGAGTTCATGCAACATCAGAAACACAAAGCAACTCTTCTTCAAGAGGAATGCTCCGGTTGGAGTCAGGTGCATGGCTCAGGGTGATCCTATCAAGGAAAACCCTTCCGTGCCCTCGACCTCAACTTCTCAATCGCAAATGCCACCATCTCCTCCTCCAGTTAGCAAGCCTAAGGTATATAGTCTACAGATGATCTAATATGCATGTTACTGATTGATATAAAAGATTTGTGAGCTGAATGATTTGGTTTCTTGTTTAGGTGAGTACCAAGTTTGGAGATTTACTAGCATTCAGCGGTCCAGCGCCCGAGAGGATTAACGGGAGACTAGCCATGGTTGGATTCGTGGCTGCCATCGCGGTGGAGCTTTCAAAGGGAGAGAACGTGTTCGCTCAGATCTCCGACGGTGGCGTCGGGTGGTTTCTTGGGACAACGGCGTTGCTGACGTTGGCATCGATGGTTCCGTTGTTCAAAGGAATAAGGGCGGAGGCAAAGTCAAAAGGGATCATGACGTCAGACGCTGAGCTATGGAACGGTCGTTTCGCGATGCTCGGTCTAGTTGCTTTGGCCTTTACTGAGTACGTCAGCGGTGGGACTCTCGTCTAAGTCTTTTTTTGCTCTAGTTTAAGGGATAATCATATTTTGAGAACGATTTGTACATGTAATGCATAGTTTGGTGATATTTACTATGTTTCTAAAAAGCTTTGAAGTGTTGACATGAATCAAAAATTATTTATTGACTCGAAAATAACAAGAGAATAAGACGGACGCAAGACTGAAAACTAGTCTAATACACTACACAAAGGCTTCTATAACGGAATTGCAAACTGGGAGCTGGAAAATGACATTGAAAGAGAAATTTTAATTGGTCATTAACCCGGATAATTGGATCAAAGGGTCATAGGGTATTCGTATCCGTATAAGCCAAAAGATTGTAGCTTCGAACTAGTTCTATTTTTTTTCTATTTTTGATGTATTTTGTCAACATGAACATCTTCTGATTCTTATTTAATTATTGCAGAATATATAGACGACATAAGGGTGGTAAGTTATAAGTTAACATACCATGAAACATTACAACAACACCAAAGCCACACGAATGAAAGTGTCTTCAGGGAGACTTCATCTAAACATATACATATCCAACATGAGACAGATCTCTCTTTATTGTACACATATCCAACATGAGACAGATGTCTCTCTTTATTGCACGCGTAGTTTATAAAAATCTCCTCTACGCTGACGCGTCAATGGCACCGCCTCCGTTCACCTTCACGAAGTTATCGATGTACTCTTTCCTGTAAAATAGCCGTTTCAAGTTTCAATATCCATAAAACAGTTTTCTTGTTTATTTGCTTGGATAACGATCGGAGAGTAAGCTTTTGATGATACAAAAGGGGAAAACAGGACATTGTACCTTGCAGGGAGATGGTCGTGTGGGCGATTGTATGGTGTCCACACCGGTTCACCCACAAAAAGCCGCATTGCCTGTTTAACAAGATGTTTCAGTTTCTTAAACAAGCAAAAGTATATGATAAAATTAACCAAGGGAAGCTAATATTGAACCTTGATATAGTTGTCTGAGTCCGTGGTGAAGCGATGATATATTCCAGCAGGCAAAACTATCATACCACCTTTCTTTACCCATACTCTAATCCAAGCCTCATTGTGATCTCTCACATCAAAGTACCCTTTAGTCCAAGGAAATTTAAACATGAATCGAATTGAAGTCTTACAAGTAAAGCAGCCAATACAAGTACTTACCACTTCCTGCAACGCAGTAACGGATCTCTTCATCAGTGTGCAAATGTTCATCAAAAAAGCTCTTTACTTTCCCTTCATAGTTTGGAAGCTTTTCCGGGCATACCTCACAAAAGTCCTGGAAATTTAAACAGTTTTCAATCGTCAAACCAAGACTCGAGCAGATAAATATACACACACAAACAAAAACGTTTGGGAATCATCGAGTTATTAACACAAAAAAAAAACTTTAAGCTCGGAAAGTGTAACAGAGAAGGAAACGGGTTGTTTAATCTCCCTTGGATAGCTAACGTTAGCGGAAGAAGAACCAGAGAGATTTGATAGTTAATGACAAACAAATAGCAAATCTTAAAATCTACCAAGAAACAGTATAAACCCATTTTTCACTACTTGCTCTCTAACGAAGTCACAACTGCTATATTCGGCTACATTCATCCCTTGGCTAGTTATAAATAAGGTTTAAGCCACTGAATGTATTGAAATGTCAAGAAAAAGCACTTGGTTGAAACTGAAGAGCTAGCAATTCAAGTCCAACGGATAACAAAACAAAGATATATATAAAGAAAAAGGTGACATACCGTGTAAGAGTAACCGCGAGATTGGCGGATCTTTTTCAGTTCTTCATCGGTTTCATAGTTATCAGCATCAAGTCTCCAGCTAAGCACTCCAAGCTCTGTACACTCAAAACATTACACATAAATAAAAAAAAGCAAACAACAGTAAAAAAAAAACATTACAGAGAGAACACAAGAATGAAGATAAACACAAAAACCTGCAAGTTTGTCCAAAGATACAAACTCCTTAGGATCTTTGTGGTGAGGAAGTCTCTGATCCTCATGGCTATCATCCATATACCAAGCCTGGATCACTTCCTCTCTTCCATACTAAGCAATAACACACAACAACAACAATATGTGAATCAAGAAGACATCAATCTCATGGAGTCATGGTCATCACATCAAAATCAGTTATTATAAACCAAACCACTAATCCAATATGATTAGCCACTGTATAAAGAAATTCAACATTAACCAGAGAAAATGTTCTAAAGCAATCAAATTCGATATGTTACAAGTAACATCCGAGATAAGGCAAGCAAGCTAAAACACTGTATGAGCCAAAACATCAAACACGAATCTTATGGACATAATAATATTAATATAACAATCGGCGAATTCATGTTTCCGATGAGGAATTGAGAAATTCGGAATTCAGAAAGAAGAGATTTACGATTACCTTGACAACTTCTTCACCCATGGTTATACTTGTTTGTTCCTCTTCTTCTTCTTCTTCTTCTTCGTTATGCCTTTTTTTTTTATCGTCTTCAAATCCACGCGATTAATAATGACCTCTCCTTTTCGAAAAGAAAACAAATGCTAAAAGACTAAACTACCCTCCATCCGGCGGCGTGCGTGCGTGCGAGCGAGGGTAGCGCCGCCTCTCTCCACATAGATCCGTTTCAGACTATTATTGGTAAGTTTAAATTAGAAAAATTATAGTTTGGCATAGTGTTTTATGCGTTAGAATCATCCATGTCAACTCATATCACAATTGTTTAATCTTTGACAATCAACAGGTATTGTTAAAAAAGTTCAATGATGGTAAAGTAAAAATTAATGGTTTAGAAATGGTCAAAAGAAGTGAAAGGTTTGGTAAAGAAGTAGTCAAAGCTAAACAAACAGTTTGGCGAAAATAGTCTTGTCGTTAAAAAGACGGCATTTACACATTACTAACAAGAAAAATGAAAGCCCTTGTTTCATTTTTCCCTCTCTTGCTTCTTGTTTCTCTCTAGTCCCCCCAAAAAAGAATCAGAAACAAGAACTTACCACTAACCTACGAAGCTTCACAAAAACTATAGACCAAAAATTATGAGTGCGACACGGAAACGCAAAGAAGCCCATCTGAAGAGAAGGTTCTTCTTATTTTAATAACCTTACCAATGCTATTAATAGCACCTCCACGTTTTGGCATCTTGTTAAATATCTGTAAACCAAACCAATGAGAGTTTTTGAGTCAAGTCATTCAAACCTATTGGGAACAAAGCTTGCCATATTGATCGTCTTCTTCTTACCTTCACTGTTTAGATCAACTGATAGATTGGGACTTTTTGTTTGGTTTTCAGGTGACTGGCTCTGCAGTGGAGATCTTGTTCGGCCAAAGTTTTGTGAATATGCAGCATTCATTCGTGGCTGACGATTTAGAAACAGTTCCACGCTAGAAGACGCAACTCCTGGAGACTTTTTGGCCTTAAGGAATCTTCTGCACATAAACAAAACGTATCAGTTTTTAGCGATTTTGGAATTAAAGTGGTAAGTGTAATATAAAGAGCACCTGTCCTTCCGCTTTTCACGATATCTTTGCAACGACACCTTTCTGTTCGCCTGACCCTCCATATCTAAATAACGACCCAAAAAAAAAACATATGAACAAAGGATAAATATAAGATGTAGGTAGCAGGTCAAGCTTATCCGCCTCCAAGTTAGCAATTTTAGCATAGCATTGCACAGGTGAAAGCAGTGTCGATCAAAATTTTATTCGCCCGGGCCTGGTCACTGCGACCCCCTTTGACTATCAAAATCGTGAGCATCAGCATGTAGATTCATTAAGAAATATGAAACTGTTTATAATTGTACCAGAATCACGAGAAGAATTCGCCCTCTCAAGACCAGTTAGGGGGAGTTTCACCATCTTCTCTGCAATAAGAATTCAAAATTTCAGTTTAACTATTGACTAGTTCAAACTCGATTGTCAACAAAGAAAGTGAAATCACTATCACAAAAAGGTGCAATGCATATTCATTCACAAGCTAGTATAGCACCACACAGCATTTAGAAATGCTTTATTTGGTCAAATGCCTCCTTTCAAAATTGGACAAAACAAAAGCAGTTTTTGACAACAAGAGAAAATTAAAGAAGATCTATTGCATCACAAAAGCTGGTCCATTAACTTTTTCAGTTTGATGATAGACAAAACAAAATCATTTCAAGTTTGAATCATCTATCTATCAACTGAAAAGCAAATCGGACACTTTAGTAAAAGCTTACCTTTACTCATGGGCGTACTAGTAGAAGAAAAGATACAATTTGCCGGCAAATCAATTGGATTGGCTGCAAAGTGCATGAGTGACTGGGCCTAAAAACCAAAATACAGGATGAATGATCAAAACCACCCCATCAAAATTTCTATATTCAGGCTAGACAGAATAATGTGATTCATTTACCTTTTCAGATGGTACTCCATCATACACATTCACTTTTCCACTATAGAATATCGTCATTTGCCCAACTAGTGCACTTGACTTAGCTGGACTTCTGATGCAACATTACAGACAACTTGTTTAAACAGCATTCGAGTAGTTAATTTGCTTATACAATAACATATTACATGATAGCGAAACTTCTACTAAAAGCTTTCGAAGATGGACTACCACAACAAAACAAAAAAAAGCCTCAGAAACTAAACTTTTTGTTAACAAGGCATGTTATCAGTTCAAGTCACATCATTCCCATGTCACCAAATTCCACAGAAACTAACACAGAACAAAGAAGATATGGAAACACTAACTAGAGATACAGAGGAAAACCACAATGAACTCACTTTAAATCACATGAACTGGTTGAAAAGATGTGATGCTAAACCCAAAATACTGTCAAACCAATCCACCATCAAAGCCATGAACCATATACTTATGTGACTCTTTTGACACAAGGAAGTAGAAAGAAATCACATTGATTCAAAAAAACCAAAAATGTAAACCTGGGAGTAACAACAGTCTTGTAGGTATCTTTCTCAACTGAACCACCGGAGAACTCAGCTGATCTTGGAGAATCCCTTCTATGGCACGGACCTTCATCTTCCTGAAAACGATTCTTGCCACAAGGTTCGAGCTCATTGCTTAGCTCAGTCGACGTTGTTGTAACCTAAGGATCCACAAGTACACACAGAGCAACACACAATTTCCCCTAAATCAGCACAAACTAAGTAACGATTCTACACGAAACAAGAAGGCAAAATTAGGGTAAATATAGAAAGCTCACAGGAGGCGGATTTGGCGGCTGAGAAACGAGGATCTTACGGAGGATTCCGGCGCCGGAATCGTCGCCGGGCTCATAGAGAGCTTTAAGTGATAAAACTTGCTGGATCGCCTGAGATTTGTTCCACGAAGGCCTGCGCATTCCTGTTTCAACACGTGTCAGTCCAAAAAGCTCATCGGCTTACAAAAATTCCGAGAAGGTACAAAGGTAGAAGAAGACCTTTCTCTTTGAGGAATTTGCGGCAGTCTTCGCGAGTGAGCTGAGAAATGTCCTCTTCAGTCAACAGTTTCAGAGGCTTCGCGAGTATAGACTTCGCTGTAGACACTCCTACATCCATCTCCTCCTCTTCTTCACCGGAGTTCCGACGAGAGAGAGCAGTGGCGTTTCAGTAATAATTGGGAGGGTTTGGGGGTAAAATTAGGAAGAAAGAGAGAGAGAGACTTGAATGAAAAAGAGAGAGTGAGGTCGAATAGTATTCTATGGGCTTAGAAATTTGGGGGAATGGTTTCTGGAGCAGGGGAGCTCCCTAGACTGCCACGTATGATTTTCTCTTCTCTCATTCTTTTTTTTTTTTTTAATCCCTTAATCATGGCTGCTCCGAATAATTATACTTCTTTTTTAATCCCCGATTTTTTTCATTTTTATCTTTCAACTAGACTTGCCGAGATTATAAAATAATTTACTCTGCAATGCTATGATTTTTTATAGAAATTGGAAAATAGAGGAAAAACGTAAAAAGGAAATGTGTTTTAAACCTATGTCCTTTTCAAACCTCATTCCACGATACGAGTTCTTTTTTTGGAGTTGAAGATGAAATGTGTTTCTTCACATCGTCCGTGATTTGGAGTAAACCAAAGACATGGAGAGCCACTGACAAGAACGGTTACACGATACGCACGCAACTAGTGCCTTACGATATACGTTCGTCATTCAGGATATTGCACATACTGATACTAGAGCCAACTAGTTATTTATTTAGTTGCAACAACCACAAAGAAACGTAGGAAAACAATGATCCCACTGTAATCCTTGCGTATACGACAAAGATGGTATAAGAGATCCATATCATAGAGTGTAATTAAGTTTACAACAACTCAAACATACCAAAGCCAGCATTCTACACAGGTATGCATTATAAATTATCCAATAATTGAGAGGAAAGCTCTCTTTATTCTTTAAAGGCCTTGTTTATAGATTCTTCACTTCATAAAGCAAGAAAGAGAGACCCTCCCTAAGCGGAGGCGTTGATCACAAAGTTATCGACATACTCTTTCCTGTAAAGTATCAGAATTTCTTCCTTGAGTATCTCGCATTTGTAGCACAAGAGAACAAACAGAAGGTGGGTATATTTGATGAGACAAGAAGGGAAATCAGGAAATCATCATACCTTGCAGGAAGATGGTCGTGTGGGCGATTGTATGGTGTCCACACCGGTTCACCAACGAAAAGCCGCATCGCCTGTTTAACAAGATGTTTCAATTTCTTAAACAAGCAAAAGTATATGTGATAAAATAGACTACGAGAGCTGATATTGAACCTTGATATAGTTTTCTGAGTCCACGGTGAAGCGATGATATATTCCAGCGGGTAAAACAATCATACCCCCCTTCTTTACCCATACTCTAATCCAAGCTTCATTGCGATCCCTCACATCAAAGTATCCTTTATTCCAAGAAAAAGAACATTGAGGACTATATACATATATCAATTATTTTAAAAGTAAAGCAGCCAATAAAAAGGACCTACCACTTCCTCCAACGCAGTAACGGATCTCTTCGTCAGTGTGCAAATGTTCTTCGAAAAAGCTCTTTACTTTCTCTTCATAGTTTGGAAGCTTTGCCGGGCATACTTCACAAAAGTCCTGGAAATGGAATTTAAACACTTTTCTATCATCAAAACAAGACTTGAGCTCTTGCAAACATCAACTGATTTTCATAAACAGTTCCATTTCAGTCAAGTGTTTACAATTGAGTAAAACCCTCAGAGAGTTAGAACAAAGACTTGGTCAAAAGTAAAAAAAAAATCTAGCATTCAAGTCTAATAATAGGATAGCAAACAAAAACGTGAGAAGACAATCATCATATAAAGAGCACAACACAAACCGTGTAAGAGTAACCGCGAGATTGGCGGATCTTTTTCAAATCCTCATCAGTTTCATAGCTATCAGCATCAAGTCTCCAGCTAAGTACTCCCAGCTCTGCAAACTCAAACATTACATGTTAAAAAAAAAATACAAGACAATAGGAAGCATTGCAGAGAGCACAGCATTAACACACCTGCAAGTTTGTCCAGAGATACAAACTCCTTAGGATCCTTGTGGTGAGGAAGTCTCTGATCCTCTTCGCTATCATCCATATACCATGCCTGAATCACTTCTTCTTTTTGATCCTTCACAAACACACACACAACGAAATGACATCATTACCTTTATTATGCTAAGCAAAAAAACGCATATCCAAATGGGGAAAAAACATGTTCAGGCATTACAAAATCTGATCTTTTAACCATTATAAAACTTCACTAATTAGAAAAATCACCATCGATATCAAATCCCGAGATGATGCCCAAAAGAATTAGTGATGATGATGATTCGAAAATCGTCGAAACGAATCGAATCACAAACCCGTACCTAACGGAAAACGATCGGCGATTCATGATGGCATCGCAGAAATTGGAAACTATCGATCCTCATAATCAAATCAGAAAGCAGAAGAGAAGAAGATAGAAACATACCTTCACCGCTTCACCCATCGTCTTCTCCGCTATGCCTTATTCCCCCTTCGTCTTCAGAACCACGCGATGATTACTCAATTCAGGGTATCGTTTTCAAAACTAGGAAAAAAAAATAAAAAACTCAAGAAAAAGACGAAAATACCCCTATTTTATCGGTCAACCACAGAGATGCTTTTCCTATCATTATAAAACAAAAACAGTTGTGTTGATCTCACATGTTTAAAAAATAAACATATTAAATTATCTCAGACACATCACAATGAAGTTGTGTTGATTAGAAGAACCTCAAGATTGGTATCATCATCAATAAGGTCTCTCTCATTATAAGACATCATTTACATAATACAAACCGCCACATTCTCCTCTCGTCTCTAGCCTACTCAAAACTACATACCAAAAAAGATGGGATACACAAGCCGTGAAACAAAAAACCAGACACTGATCCAGCTCAAACTCTAAAAGCCAATGCTTCTTCCACAATGAACGAGAACATTCACTGTTTGATTTTTGTACTTGGCAAATTTGACAAAAGAACAGTATTGAGCTTTACAGCTCGCCTTGTGACCCGAACGGAATCTCACCTCCAGTTTTTGTTAAAGATCTATAAAACAAGCGACAGGTATGTTTTGAGGGGAAACCATTGGGAACCATTCAAACCAATGCTATTTATTTCATACCTTCACTGTTAAGATCGCTGTTTAAATCAACTGAGAGATTGGAACTTTTTGTCTGATTTTCAGGTGACTCGCGAAGCCCTGTGCCGCTAAGGTTTTGTGAATATACAGCGTTCATCCGTGGCTGACGATTCAGAAACATCTCCAAGCTAGATGATGCAACTCCTGGAGCCTTTTTGGTTTTAGAGAATCTTCTGCTCAGAAAGAAAGGTTTATCATTATTCAGCCATTTTTGGGATTAAGCGCAAGAATGTACACGACATTATTGCCACAACGATTGTTTCTTTAACGCACCTGTCCTTTCGCTTATCAAGATATCTTTGCAATGACACTTTTCTGTTCGCCTGACCCTCCACATCTTCAAAAAGACCAACAAAACACCAGGAATGATTGTTAATTAACAGGATTTCCAGTTCATACATCACAGAACAAGCAAGAAAGTTTATCTGCCTTAAGTAAAGTCTACTAGCATTGCATGTAGAGGTGAAGAGGTAGACCAAATTTCCTTCTCACATGTTTATAGCGCTCTCAGTGTTTTAAGCATTATTAATATAACAGGTTTCTATATCATTATAAGGCAATATGAGCACTGTCTGTACCAGAATCACGAGAAGCAGTTGCCTTTTCAAGACCATATTGGGGAAGCTCAGCCATCTTCTCTGCAAAACCAGATCAGAATTTCAGATGCTTTTGGACAAGATTGATCATCCGAAATCAAAATCACAAACAAGATCATCTGCATATTCTACACAAGCTAGTATGAGTAGCAGCATTTAGAGATGCTTCTTCGGTTATTTAACCATGCCAAATTTGGACAAAATGAAATCCATGTTTGTAAAAAAATATAAATATATAGAAAAAGATCTACTCTAACTTTAAGAAAAGCTTGAGATGCAGTTCCATTCACATTTTACAATTAGATCATACAAAACAAAATCATCTAAAGTGTGAAATCATCTATCTGTTAACTGAAAAGCGGATTAGACACTTTAGCAAAAGCTTACCTTTACTCATGGGCTTCGAAATCATTCTACTAGAAGCAAAAATACCATTTTCAGGCAAATCGATTGGATAGGCTGCAAAGTGCATAATAGACCGCGCCTGCAAACCAATGTACGGTAAGCATCATCAAAAACATGCCATCAAAGTTTATTCCTTTTCAGGCTGGACAGAATAATGTTGTTCATTTACCTTTTCAGGTGGTACTCCATCATATACATTCACTTTTCCACTATAGAATATCGTCATTTGCCCAACCAGCGGACTTGTTTCAGCTGGGCTTCTGATGCAACATTAGAGACGAAGTGTTCAAAAAAAAACTTGTTTGGAAAACACTGAAGTAGTAAATCGTTTATATAACAACAAACACATAATGGCAACAAGCTTCCGTACATTGACTACCACTGAAATTCTAGTTACTAAAAAGAAATCATTGCAGAATCCACAAAATATCGACCAATGGGGTAAGTAACTGAACTTTTTGTTGACTAGCAATGATCACATCAAGTCATACAAAATCCCCCTATTGATAGTCCTTCCTTTCACCAAAAAAACCAGAAGAGTAGAACGAAACCAAGAAGATCTGGAAACACCAACTATAGATGCAGGATAAAGCCTCTATCTGACTCTTTTAACCTAATCACTCTTAGACATGATCCATACAGAAACTCTCTTTTTCTAAGGGTGTGATGTCAAAACCAAACACTTCCTTCTAAGATCACAACTTAATTATAGCTATTCTCTGTGATAAACAACATTCAAAGAGCATAATAGACTAAAAATGTAAACCTGGGGGAAACTGTCTTTAAGCTATCTTTCTCAACTGCATAGTGAGGAGAACCACCAGAAAACTCAGCTGATCTTGGAGAATCCCTTCTATGGCACGGACCTTCATCTTCCTGAAAAAGATTCTTGCCACAAGGTTCCAACTCGTTGCTTAGCTCAGTCGACGTCGTTGTGACCTAAGAATCCACGAGTACACACAGAGCAACGCAAAATTTCCCCTAAATCAGCACCAACTAAGCAACGATTCTACACGAAACAAGAAGGTAAAATTAGGGTAAATATAGAAAGCTCACATGAGGCGGATTTGGCGGCTGAGAAACGAGGATCTTACGGAGGATTCCGGCGCCGGAATCGTCGCCAGGCTCATAGAGAGCTTTAAGTGATAAAACTTGCTGGATCGCTTGAGATTTGTTCCACGAAGGCCTGCGCATTCCTGTTTCGACACGTGTCAGCCGCCATTCTCGTAAGGAGAGAAGAAAAAGAAAAATAAACTCCGAGAGAATAGAGAAATTCAAAAATTGACTAAAGCAAAGCACACAAAAAAAAAAATATATATATATCCGAGACCAAGATCCTCCCGGAGAAGACAATAAGACCGGAGAAGAAAAAAGACCTTTCTCTTTGAGGAATTTGCGGCAATCTTCGCGAGTGAGCTGAGAAATGTCCTCTTCAGTCAACAGTTTCAGAGGCTTCGCGAGTATAGACTTCGCCGGAGACACTCCGACATCCATATTCTCCTCCTTCTCAGATTCCGGCCAAACGGCCTCACCGGATCCCCCCAACAGCGAGAGAGCAGTGGCGTTTTCGTAATAATCGGAGGGTTTTGAGGGCAAAATTAAAAGAGCGAGCGAGAGAAAAAAAGAAAAAGAGAGAAAGAGAGTGAAGAAGTAATAGAAGAAGGGCTTCAATTTTAGGGGAATGGTTTTTTTTTTCTTTCTTTTTTTTTGAGCATNTGATCTTGGAGAATCCCTTCTATG
The DNA here is from genome assembly GCF_000633955.1 of Camelina sativa. Lineage (NCBI taxonomy): Eukaryota > Viridiplantae > Streptophyta > Magnoliopsida > Brassicales > Brassicaceae > Camelina > Camelina sativa. The sequence goes on along the minus strand of NC_025694.1, from coordinate 14,623,848 downwards.
GCACGGACCTTCATCTTCCTGAAAAAGATTCTTGCCACAAGGTTCCAACTCGTTGCTTAGCTCAGTCGACGTCGTTGTGACCTAAGAATCCACGAGTACACACAGAGCAACGCAAAATTTCCCCTAAATCAGCACCAACTAAGCAACGATTCTACACGAAACAAGAAGGTAAAATTAGGGTAAATATAGAAAGCTCACATGAGGCGGATTTGGCGGCTGAGAAACGAGGATCTTACGGAGGATTCCGGCGCCGGAATCGTCGCCAGGCTCATAGAGAGCTTTAAGTGATAAAACTTGCTGGATCGCTTGAGATTTGTTCCACGAAGGCCTGCGCATTCCTGTTTCGACACGTGTCAGCCGCCATTCTCGTAAGGAGAGAAGAAAAAGAAAAATAAACTCCGAGAGAATAGAGAAATTCAAAAATTGACTAAAGCAAAGCACACAAAAAAAAAAATATATATATATCCGAGACCAAGATCCTCCCGGAGAAGACAATAAGACCGGAGAAGAAAAAAGACCTTTCTCTTTGAGGAATTTGCGGCAATCTTCGCGAGTGAGCTGAGAAATGTCCTCTTCAGTCAACAGTTTCAGAGGCTTCGCGAGTATAGACTTCGCCGGAGACACTCCGACATCCATCTCCTCCTCCTTCTCAGATTCCGGCCAAACGGCCTCACCGGATCCCCCCCAACAGCGAGAGAGCAGTAGCGTTTTCGTAATAATCGGAGGGTTTGAGGGCAAAATTAAAAAGAGCGAGCGAGAGAGAGAGAGAGAGAGAAAAGAGAAAGAGAGTGAAGAAGTAATAGAAGGAAGGGCTTCAATTTTAGGGGAATGGTTTTTTTTTTCCTTTTCTTTTTTTTTTTTTTGAGCAGGAAGCTCCCTAGACTGCCACGTAAGCATCCTACTAGTCTCACTATATTATAGCCTAATCATACCTTGTGCTGATTAATTATTTTTTATTATAAGGTAGAAACAGTTTATATTAATTTAAAAATAATATATATAGGATATTTTAGCTAAAGCATACAGATTAAGAAATTTTTACTTTTAATAAATTCAATCAATCAGAAACAATACTGCATAATATAAAATATTAAACTAATCTAAAAGTCGCATAAAAATTTGAAAACATCCTATATTATGAAACAAAAAACTTTTTTAAAACATCTTATATTTTGAAAGAGAGAGAGTATAGCATTAGTGCAAACAAAAAAATGACAAAAAAACTTATTTTAATTGTTGTTCAAAAAAAATAAAACTTATTTTAATTAAGAGTATATTTTTTTGTTTATTAGTGAGTGGATGTCAATTTGCATGGGATATTTTGGATTATTAATAACTAATTATTTCTATAAATAGATAAGAGTTATTCTAAAAGTAGAAAAATATATCTTTTGGTTTTTTTGTTTGTATACTACTTTAGTCGATTCTCTTTGAACAATGAAAATATCTATCTTTGACGATTTTATTTTGTTTGGTTTAATTCATTCTTTACGATTATTCAATTTGTGGAAGATGATCAATCAGGTTCTTTAATTTGTTGACAAAAAAAAAAGATCAATCAGGCACTTAACATAATTCGGATAAAGATTTATTCTTGTTATACTCTAATTCTCTAAATAAGAGTCAAATAATAACAGCGAAAATATGATTCAGATTTGTAGGCCAGATTTTCAAATCACTTTCTAGTTTATCTATGTTCTACTCGATGGGACTTGGTTATTGCGACATGTGATATGGCAGCCCTGTTTGTCAGCTTGGTTCAGTAGAGGCAATGGTATTAATACTGTTCATTAAGGTCGTTTGTGCTAACCATCGATCGGATAGGCTTTGAGGAACTGTTACATTGGAAAGTTTATGTGTAGTGTAGAGGTTGTGATTTGTGAATGTCTTGAGAAAGTTTGAGACAAAGAGTTTAGAGAGAGACTCGGGCATTGCCACACTTTTCAAAAAATTTACATATGCAGTGTTTAAGATTTACATATGCAGTGTTTAAGACAATTATTGTTCATAAACATCACCCGGTAATTAAACACCAAAAAAACTATTCAATTCTACTACTAGTACTAGTTGATAACCTATTTTTGATGGCTTAACATATATGAGAGACGTAGATCATTTTTTTTTTCAAACAAACCCCATTTCATTAATCTAGTAACAAGAGCTCACTTCTAAAATGAGTCTTTACAACCGTCAACACACTTACATGGGAAGATATCAAAGCAAATATGAATAGGTTCCTAGCAAACCACATCATCCCAACATGACAATAAAGATACAAACATAAAGTACGACAACATAAACTAATACTAAGAAGATAGAAGGGTATACAAGCCACATAGATAGGGTGAACACAAAGCGGATAGTGCACATGAGATGGCGAAAGACTGTCCAAAAATGAATCACCGGTCGCAAAACGACAAATTGCCACAATGGAATGCAAAGATTCTGACGGGTTTTTAAAAACCTAACTCGCACTAATGATAAATCATTAGCTCCCTGAAAAGAGAGACAGCATGTAAGATGGGAATGAATTCCCAAGAGTCGAGTGCTCGAAAAAAAAGTCCAACATCAATACCAAGATGGAAAGAGGGACGTAGATCATTTAGATACATGTAAATGGAAATGTATCTCCACGTAAAAAAAATAAAGACTAGTCATTTTCGGAAGTGAATACCAAAACGATTGAAAAATACATGAGAGTAAATAAATTGACAAGACGAAGGAGGAGAAATATACATTTTTCACATGAGTCTGACCAATATCGATTCCCCCATAAACCTTGCTTGGTCTGCGTGACAATACATCCCTTCGCATTATCCAACCCTTGTCTATTTGTAATAAAAAGTGAAAAAAAAACTCATAATAATTATTTCAATATATATGCGATAAGCTCCGTCCAAATCCAATATTATATATTTTACTTAAACTGACTATTTATATAGTGCTAGATGCGATACATATTACAAAAAAAATATATATATATATACATATTGTTATATACTCGTATTTGGCAAAATTAAATAACCATATGCATGATTATTGATTAGGCAAACAATAAAAAGGAAAATTATATAGGTTCCTCATCCATTACCTTCTAGGTTAAAAATGATTAGATAAGCAAACATATTATTATTTCCACCCAAAAAAAAAAAAGCAAACATATTATTATTATTGTACCATTGTATCGTTCATGTGATATTGCAACTTTTTCTTTTTAGATAGACTATGACATTTCGAATAATGATCCCTAATCTTTTTGGATAAAAGATTATACAGAACGTGTAAACATTTTTTTTGTTTCGACCTTGTGTGACTGACTACAAAAAGTTCACAAACGTATTTCATCTCTCTCTCCAGATACAGAAATTAAGACTCGATATTGGACCCGGTAACACTGTTTACAATACTAAAAACCAATTTTTTCAGTTGGCTAATAAGTTGTAAATCGTGAATACTCAACATAAAGAACGGTTTAGAATTTGCGAGTAGTGGAAGAAATAAGTTAAAGAAGAGGGAAACAAAAACTAATTTATATATATAGGAAGAGTCGTTATCGAAGAAATGGATCCAAGTTGGTACCATGCCTTTCAATCTCTGGAGGATTGCATATATCTAGCTACCATTTCTATCAACACCACCACTCACCAAACCCTACTCTATTTCCTTTTATTAAAAGCGTTTTCAATTATATACTGGTGAACTTTTTCCTTTAATATATTTGTCTTTCTCGGTTTTTCTCAAGTGTGTTGTCGTCTCAATTGTTTATTGATCTTGAGTCTCAAGATCTTGGGATTAAGGCGAATTAAGTAGAGATTTAGAGTCACATCATTGAATCCTAACAAACTTAATGGTTTACCTTTCACATTCAAACACATTCTTGAATCAAAATATGATTTATGACACACCAACATAATTTTACTCTTATACATTTTCAGGCTTTTGGGGAAAAATATCTAAAACGAAAGAACTATATGGAATATAACTATTATTAATTTTTTTTTCCTTTATAACTAGTACTAATGTTAAAAATGAGATCATAATAAATTAGCTGTCATCAAAAAACAAAGTAAAGTTATTTTACTACAGATGGTAAAACTCTCTCTTAATATATCTTTTTTTTCTTTTTCTTTTTGTAACTGCTAAGATTTCCATATAAATATCATCTACATAATCGAGTACAATGAATATGAAAACTACTATGCCCATATACAAGTTTTTAAAAAATATAAAAGAAAAAGATGAATAGTGATTGAAGAAGCGTACAGGTTATGTTTGTGCAGGGAGAGAGGGGTCGCGAGTGCGTGGGTCGGGTACAGAGGATGAGTCAGTGAGTCAGGACCTGTTTCCCCCCCCTTTGTAAAGGACACTCACTAGTCACATAACATCCTTTAATGGACCTCATCTTATCATAGGCCCATTTAGATATTTCTTGGGCCTCATTTATAGTTCTCGCGATTTGAACTATACCTGATGGTGATAACAATCGAACGACCACAAAAACCACCCAACCGTTTTTGTGGACAAATATTTTTTTTTTTTGATATAATGGATTGTCTCATGATCAAACCATTAAAAGAAGTAAACCAGCAACAACAACCCATGTTCCACGTACTGACATTACATACACATAGTCAAAGAGTTATCAATAATTTGGACTTTACCAAAAAGATTTACAAAACCATACTAGTCAGCTTTGATATCTTGGTTTTCAGATCTTATTTTATTTTGTTGTTGCTTATATTTGTTTTACCCAAATTGTTGACAACAAATAGATTAATTGAATCGTATTTTTATATAGATTACTCAAGATTGTAATTTTGTCTTACATGTAACCGTAGTCGGTCGGATCGTCTACGGGAATCACACGTGATGCGCATGCTTCCGATTTGTTGTTAGTCTTATGATGGTTCGAAGGTGTTACAAGAGTGGTTAATGAATCCTAAGAAAACTAGTACTTACTACATGGCTACATCCTATAGTATAATATATAATAGGTCATGTAAAGATTTTAAAGATAATTCCACTCCGAATTCATCTAGATTGTATATAAATGAAAAATGTGACACAACAAATAGGAGAAACGTGACACAAATAATATATATATATATATATATATATTGGGTTTATTCAAAAGCTGAAACTAAAGAAAAAGAAACAAGAGACATACATATATATCCAAAGTATATAAAAAATAAAATAATTATAAAAAAATGTAGGACTGAAACCTAAAAAGAAAAAGAAACATTAAAAGGTTGCAGAAATAAAATATAAAAAAAATACACGAAAAGAAAACCTGACCAGAAATTTCCATAAAGCCCAACCTATTTATTTTGCCTACAGTTTGAGTGAGCTCCCACTCATTTAGTAGCTCAACTATTAATTTACATGTCATAATAGTAATTTAAGAACCTTTATATTTTGTTTAAAGCTTCATTTTTTCAGAATATATTTTTTCAGAACATTAAAAGTGATCACTCACTAAAGTGTAATTGGAAGATAAATGTATATACGACTAGTATAAAAGGAGAAAAATACAGTCAAATAATAGAAATAAGAAAAAAAAAAAAAAAGAGATCGCAGTTTGAATTTAATATTTGGATTCATGGGTCTATTCTACTGTTCAAAGTCTCTCACACACTCTTTCTATCTAAGCTTCTTTTTTGACTTAAGACCAAAATGAATAGCCCCAAACCCCAAACTCACAAACATAAACCCAATAAAATCTCTCTTGTACACAGAAAAGTAAAACACACAATTTTTCACCACAAACACTTGTCTCTCTGCTAACGTGCGCGCATCCTCGCCGGTTCTTGACTAATATGGGCGCCTTCCGTCGCCGCCGTCGTCGCTTTCTTTTAGCTGCACTCGCCGCATTTGCTCTCCTCCACCTCTTCTCAGTCTCCGCTGGTAAGAACCCAATAACAAATATTATAATTTCTTGATTTTCTAAAAGAGATCTCTTACTAAATTTTGGTTTGTTTTTTTTTCTTTTTAAAGCTATGTTTATATATATATATATATATATATATACTCCAATGGGTTATTATGTTTTTGATGTGTAAAAATGGTGAGCGAGCTAGTTAACTCGGTGGTTGTTAAATTTATTAACCAGATGGTGGATGGATTGGTCAGAGACCCGGGTCGGGTTTACCGGGTGGATTCATGGGGGATAATAAGAGGTTTGGAGGTCCGGGTTCATCACCACCGACGTGTAGAGCGAAGTGTGGGAGATGTCAGCCGTGTAAACCGGTTCACGTACCGATTCAACCCGGTTTGAGCATGCCTTTGGAGTATTACCCTGAAGCTTGGCGGTGCAAGTGTGGCACCAAGATTTTCATGCCCTAATTACTAAGTTTGATCAATTAGTATTAAACAATTCAGAAGGAGAAACAAGAAAAAAAAAACATCGTTTTAATTCTTTTTGTTTTATTTTTTTCTTAGTTCCTCATTTCTTGTGCTTGTCTGATTAATTATTGTAATGAAAAATATGTTAATATTAAAAAAAAAAAAAATTGGTCATGTGAAGAAATTGAGGACTTTGGGAAAAAGCAAAAAACTTTGGGGTTCGGGGTGATATTACCGAGAAGGAAAGAGAGAGAGAGTACTCATCCTTTTTTACTCTAACGACACTTGCTCCATTGTTGAACCAATTAGAATTGCAGATGTCTCTAATTTAAGAGTATCTCCAACCCACCTATATTTGCTTTTTAATTCTATTTTTAAAATAAAATTTACTCCAACTCATCTCTATTTCTACTTCTATAATAGAAATATCTATTTTTTCTATATATATAGAAAAACTCTATTTAATACTCTATAATAGAGTTGAACTTTTTTATTTATAAAATGGTCCTTGAACTTTTAACACTTTTATATTTATGATAAAAATAAATAAAATATATATTTAAATAGTTTAGTAATAATTATTTTATATGATGCAATGTATTTCTTTTAATAAATGTGATATTTAAATAATATTTATGAATGTTAAAAATTTAAATAATATTGTAATTTTATGAAAGTTTCACAAATACTAAAATAAATGGGTTAGTTTGCAACTTTTATAAGTAAAACATATTAATAGTAAAATAAAAAAGGAATCTCTGCGGAATATTCTTTTTTAGAGAAAAAAATAGAGGTATCCATTGGAGCAAAAATCACCTCTATTATAGAGTTCATCTATTTCAGAGGTAAAAATAGAGAAAACTATTGGAGATGGTTTTAGGTGGTGTTTCTTATCTTCTCTTTGTAAAAAAAATAGTTTGAAACAATTTTTAATAGCTTATATTGTAATTTAGGTAGTGTAGAACTTGTGAGAAGATTAAAAATGTCATACACATATATAACAAATCTTTTGTAACCAGTAGCATGACAAAGGTTTTAGACATATAAATAGTTTAACAGCTGAATATTCTAATATGTGAACGAAAAAAAACTGAATATCCTAATTGTAAATACTAACAAAATATGATATTTGTTAATAATTATAAAACATTTTCAAAATGGTTTACCCCTACTAAATTAGTGATGTTTTTTTAATAGTTATATTTTTTATACATATACAATGAATATCTAGCAAAAAATACTTTTTACAAAAAGTGTAATTTGAATAAATATTTCGAAAGGTCAAATTAAAAAAAATAAAAATGTGGAATATATAGAAATGGTAAAGTAAACCAATCACAAAAGATTAAAATAATATATAGAAATAGATAAAAAATGAAATGTTGAAATAATTTTTGGACAGTTCACTTAATTATTTTTTTGTTCTTTAAAATCTTTTGAAACTCTTGGGTGAATTATCTGAAAACAAATCCGCCAAAAAACAATAGTGTAATGATGGTTTAATTTTTTTGTGTGTTTCCAACTTTCCATATAGTGTTATCAGTAAAATCATTGATTTGCCCCCTTATTTTCAAGCAAATCCCTCTTTGCAAAACAAATACTACTACTACTAAGGTACTTTATTTGTCTGCTTATGCATGTTTGTTTGGACCCATAGGTTTTGTCCCTCGACAGCTAATGTAGTTTTCATTATTGCTCTTTGATGATAGTATTATTTTTTTTATAAGTTCATCAACATAAATCATGATTAATATTTATCGTACTTGCACGTGTAAGTTTACAGCAGGACCATTTTATTTAAAAATATAAAAAAATGAAATTGTTATTATAGAAACGAATGTAAAAAGTAGTAAAAGCATTTATGGTTTGGAGTTTTTCCCATTTTCACTACAAAGCCGCATCTGTACTCGTGTCGTACTGCATACTCTGTTCCTTATAAGTTTGCAATATCTGAATTAATTTATCTCCTTCTCTTTTATTTTATTTTTCCTTATGAGATGTACCAATAAATTCTACTTTTGATTTTAGTATTTGGAAAAGCATCGACTGGTCTCATATTTTTAAACCTACAACTTTAGTTTTTGAAGATAGAGAGGAAACTTGGCCTTTTATTTGCCTATAAAAGATATGCAAATTATTATGCTTTGTAGATGCCTAATCAAAAAGCGTTATAGTTACTTACAACAATCATTGTATAAGTTGGAGAATGATAAGTTGGAAAATATCACAAAGATTGATGTTTTAGAATATTTTTTTGTTTCACAAATATTGATGTTTTGTAAACTTAAAAAAGTAATTATTGAAAATATTTAATTTTTTTGAATTGTTATTAGTTTATATTTTCTATCTCTAGCAAAAAGTAATTATAAATTAATTTATAAATAAAAACTAAATTTTTTTTTTTTAATATGTGTGAAAGTATCAAAACATCAATCTTTGTGAGATAGAGAGAATAATACTCTAGAGTCTAGACTGTAGACTTGTAGATTATCGAACAACGTGTAATTCTCGGAGTTGAACGAAACACAACTTTGGTTCTAGTTGGACAAGTCATGGTTATAAATTTGTGTAGATATATAACATAAAGGTGAGCATTATTTTGATTATGAGCATTGAAAAATTGGAAACACGTAACTCATTTACTAACCTCTAACCACTGTCCTATATTGGTCGTGTGGGCCATTTTGTACTCGACCCAAACGTTGACTGATAATGGTATAATAATACTAATACGTGACAACTGCAATAATAACAACTGCATGGTGATGGTGTTGTATCAAAACGAACAACTTTAGGATTTTACAATTTTCACTCTCTTTTTTTTTTTGTTGCTGGTGGTTTCGATTTTATTTATGCTCCTTTATTATTCCTTAGTTTTATTTTTATATGATGGTACCTTCTACTATACGTGAGAAGAAATAACATTAGGGAGCTATTACCGTGCTTCCTAGAGGTGTATGTTTCAAAATCAGCTGCGTGTTTTTCACATTTTTATTCAAAAAGAAAAAAAACACAGACACACACATCAGTTATTTACGCGTTTACAGCAGCATGTTTTTGTCAGTTTTGACCAAATTTGGTTATATGGTAAACAAGTCCAAAAGTTAATGCAAAGAGATGAAAAAGGAGAGCTTTCAAACAGCTACGTATCTTCGTTGTCTTGTATACAAGTATGTTAATTATTTGAAATATTACACTTTTGTTATCCATGAATCATATACTTTATATACTTTGAGCTTATAGACGTTAGATTGTTTAAAAGTGACTAAGCTAGTGCCTAACACTTTCATAAGCAACTGACGTGTGATTGGTAATTTACGGACGTTATGTCGTTCATCAAACAAGCGAAAAAACGAAAGCATTTTAACGTAAAGAAAAAGCAACTAATTAGTGTGTTTATAGGAAACTGTAAATAGTCAATAATGTCAAAAGGGATCGGGGAAAAAAAAGCAATACTCAAAAGAGTTTTTACAGAGAAGAGACTGATGTGATGGGTTTGGTTGGGTTGGTGGTGGACTGTACAGACATATAGCTTCCACTTTTTCTGTAAATTATTTTCACTCTTTTTTTTTTTTGAGAATAACTTTGTTTGTCCATGCGCCGAGGAATATCTATTTTATTGTTCATACTAAAAATGCTTTAGTTAAGGTATGGATACTAAAATTGCTTTTTGGGTTCATTCAAAATTTGAATGTTATATATGACTTTGATTGGTAACATAATTAAGGATGGCAATCGTGTTCGTTTGGTTACCAACTAGATGATCGGCTAAAATGGGCGAACTAGTTTACCTTCATGGCCTGGATACAAGAAAAGTATCTTCAATGTTTTGAATTAATAAAATCCAAAACTGAACCATAAAGAGGGAAAATACTTACATGTTCCTTTCAAATTAACTGTGTACGTAGAGTAGTTGTTGATAGAACATACTTTAGAGTAATTCTATTTGTAACTTACATCATCTGTTGTAGTAGATCAAAACTAACTGATGATAAATAAGCTTGTAAGTTTTAAAATTAATATACAAAATTTAGGAAAATGTTTAATGGTAGTTTTTGAAATAACTTTTCTGGTAATTTTAAGAATATTAATCAAAAATATTTGGTAATTGGAGTTGGAAATAGTACTCCCTCCGGTTTTTATTAGTTACTGTTCTAGAGCTTTTCAAATAAATTAAGAAAACATATAAATGTTCTATTATATCTTCATTTGACTATTATAATTTAAAAAAAAAAATTCATTTAACATGGGTAAATGAGATAATTTTATACTATAAGTCATATTAAAAAACGAAAACGACAACTAAAATGAAACAAAAAATTAAGCATAGAATAATCACTATTTTAAAACAAAGGAAGTCATAAATAATTTTGAAAACAAATATGTTTTGTAACGAGTATATTATAATTAAAAGATAGTAGTATATAATTGGGAAAAATGTCATTTAAATCACCAACTTTCAAATTGTGGCCATTTTAATCATGAATTTCTTAGGTGACCATTTTAATCATGAAGTTATTGTTGACTTATATTTTAAATATCATTTTTTGTTGACCGAGCCAAAATTATCACGACGTTAAATTGTTTAACAGAGCTAATAACAGACGTTTATGTGTCGTTAACCATCATCTAATAGTGAGAAACACCATTGTTTGGCAAAAACTAAAACCCCCAAATCCATTAAATCGAAATCCCTAATTTCTGAAGTCATAATCTTCTCCAAATCGATCCTCTCCTTCTCATTTTTTCAGTGTCTCGTCCTTTTCACCAAGCTCGTTTTTCCTCTATACTTGATTTCTCCATCTTCTCCTTTAAGTTATGAGTTGCAATTCTAGGCAATCGAGTAGTGAAAATATAAAACGCGGGTTTCCTTCGAAGTGTTATTGTGGGTTAGACGTTGTCATCTATACATCGACCACAAAACAAAACCCAGTAAGACCTTTCTTTCGATGTCCAACCAAACGAGATGTAAGTAATTTTAAATTTTATGTGTTCTTGTTCGTTAATAATTATTATCGTTTGCATTTCTAGGACCATTTGTTTAAATGGGTCGAAGATGGTGTGTATGAGGAGGTCATAGAAGTTTTGCCGAAAATATCCATCATTGACAGCGAGATAAACAACGCGAAATCTGAGGTTGCAGTCGAGATTCAAGTGTTCAAAGCTATGATCGAAGGATTGAAGGTAGAGGAAATGTGGAGCAAAAGGGAAATTAAGAAATGGAAATTGATGATCAAGTTGTGCTTCATGTGCTTTTGTTTTACTGTTATTGTCATTGTGATCCTAATGTGATGTACCACAAAAAAACAGAGGATGCTTGTTCTTGGTTATTAGTGTATTATGTCTTAGTTTTGTGTCCTTTTATTGTTGTTTTGTGTCCTTTTCTTGTTGTTTTGTGTCTTGGTAATGAAATGCTACTTTGATTATGAAATGTTGTTGTGTTAAATGGAAACAGAAATGTTACAAGACAAAATAGATTAGCTTCTTTCAGTACAAACAACATTAACCAAACCCACTATGCATTAAGTTCAAACGATTTGGGAAAAATACAAAGATAACATAGTCTCAAACCTTGATGCAAAAACAAAACAAAACAATGCAAACCAAAGACGACAACATAAATTAGGTCCTTTAAGTTCAGACAAAAAAAAAATGCAATTGCAAGTTGCACAAAGCTAGGTGGAAGTCTCAAACCATGATGCAAAACGCCCAAGTCCTTGTCTTTGTGATCCTTTATCAAAGTGTGCTCCTTGTGATCCATGTGCTCCTTGTGATATGTGTGCTCTTCCTATGTGTGCTCTTCCTTGGGGCTGTGATGCTCTTCTTTGGGGTAGTGATGCTGGTTGTCTTCCTTGGGGTTGTGATACGGGTTGTGATGATTGTCTTAAGGGTTGTGATGCTTGTCTTTCGGGTTGTGATGCTTGTGATCCTTGAGGTCGTGATGCTTGTCCTTCCCCTTGTGGTTCTTGATTTATCCGCGGTCTACCTCTCGGTCTTTTTGGTAAACTTGCAACAGTCGGATTTTTGCAAGCTTGTTTATTGTGTCCTTCTTCTTTGCAGTTAGAGCATGTCATAATCCTCCTAGCCCTTGACATCTTGTTATTTGAAGAAGAGGAAGATTCGTTTTTACCTTTCCTCCTAGCATAATTTGATGGCCTTCCGGGATTGTCTCTTCTCCATCCCGGTGGCAAGAGAGGAAGCCTATTCAACCTTGGCCACAATGGCATCCCTTGGACAGGTCTAATACCTTCTCGGTATGTTTCTCGCCACCTTATCTTTGTGTAATAGTCACTGACATTGTTTTCAACCTTCTCCTTTTTTCCAATTATCACACTTGCAGCATGAATACAAGGGATTCGAACCATCTGCCACTTTTTCCAACCACAAGTATTTGTATTCATATCGACAAAAGTAGGTAACATCATTCACCTCAATCTCGTGCAAGTTGTTTCTCGCCATATATCTGATGCATTGCGAAGACCCCATTATCATCTTCTCAATCTCAGCATGAGCTCGCTTTGTGAATCTTGTTTTCAGCCTGTCAGCAATGATAAACCTCTTTGCATTTCTGACCATGCATTGCCTCCTGATGTATTCTAGTAAATCTAGCAATGGCTTTTTCCTCGCCTGTCGAATAGTCCTATTAAAAGACTCACTAAGATTGTTGAGGTTATCATTGCAACACGTACCAATCCTAAAGAAAGCTCTCGGCCATGATTTGGGATTAATAACTTGCAGAGACGTATAAGCTTGCATATTATACTTCTTTAGCTCCTCCATGCGATCAGTGAACTCTCTTGTTGTGTATGCTCGTGCTATCCTCCAAAACATGCGTTGTAGTTCTTGATCATGACTATCTCTTTTCCAGTTATCCATGATGTGTTTTGCACATTGTCGATGCTCAGCATGTGGAAGTACCCCATGGATAGCTTTGACTAGACCCTGAAAAAGTTTAAATGAATCATAAGCTAAGAAAGTTTTAAATGAATCATTACTAACCTTTTGTGTTATCTGAGATGATAGCTATGTTTGTTATTGTATGAAGACCCAAACTTGAAGAGAGATGTCTCACAAACCATTCCTAGTTGTCATCATTTTCTATCTCTACAATTGCCCAAGCAATAAGAACAATTCGATTATCTCCATCTCTTCCCACTGCAGCTAGAAGGTGCCCTCTAATATCCCATTTCAGAAAAGCTCCATCTAGTCCAATGATGGGTCTGCAAGTTTCCTTCCAAGAATCTTTTTGTGATTTAAAACATATATATAAACGAAAAAACCTCTGTTTGCTTCCAATGACTGGCTCTGGTACTGTCTCGATCTCAAACTCGGAGCCTTTGTTTTGGTTTAACACCTCTGCTTGGTAATCCCAGATTCGTGCAAACTGGGACTCATGGCTAGCCTTTATTGTACGCAAAACTTTGGTCTTCGCCTTAGCACACTGATCTGGACTCACCTCCCACTTGTATTCTCTTTTAATCTCAGCAACCATCTCATGTCTTGTAAGCTTCGGATTGAGTCTCAACCTTTCTTCAAACAAAAAGGCAATAGCAGACCGCTTAAACATCTTTGAATACCCTGACCTCACACATATATGCCCATTGATATAAATCTTTATTTGCATCTTATGCTTCCTCCTCTCATATGAACAATATACTCTCCATGGACATTTATTACCATCTTCATCAACATAACAACATTTTGTACCAACCAACAGAGCTTGAGATCTATATAGTTTGATGTCATACCGTGTCTTTAAGGAGTACTTCAAAACGGCGAGCTTGAAATCCTCAGGAGAGTTGTAAGTTTTCTCCAATGCTAACAAACCCTCTGGATCTTCGCTGTCTTTGTTTGTATGAGCTGCATCGTTCTTGTCTATGTCTTCCAACTCATCCTCGTCGTCAGATGACAAAGGATCTGGAATTTTGTCTTCGTCCCAGATATCATCACCACTGTCGTTATCAGAACCAACATCTTCAAGTCTAGCAGCCTCTGGAAAGTCTTCTTCAATGTTTATGTTAGCATCTTCCTCAATAGCTAAACCATTGTCCACTTCCTCATCATTGTTATCTTCACCACCTACTGCATCATCAACAATATCACAATCTTCATTACCATACACCCTACAGTCATCTTCACTGTCAACAACAAGAGCCAAATCCATGTCTTGCTCCAAATCATAATCTTCTTCCACTCTGACTTTTCTTCGTTTACGACGCCGTTTTGAAGCTCCATGAATCGACTTTGATACACATACAATAGCTCTATTTTCGCCACCAGAATTCAATATGTCTTCAGTCTGAACTCGATCTCCGTCTCTGCCACCAGATTCCGGAGCGACTTGCAGTTCAACATGAACTCTATCTCCGACAACACTCTGTGATTCACCTCGTGGTGGAGGTTCAGGTCCGTCTCCGACAACACTCTCAACACTCTGCGATCCAAGTCGACTTGTTTCTATCAACATCTCAATATAGCTACTCTTTCTCACATTCGACATTTAGTGAAAATGATGATTTGAAATCAGGGATCTGGTTTTCAGAAATTAGGGATTTCGATTTAATGGATTTGGAGGTTTTAGTTTTTGCCAAATGATGTCGTTTCTCACTAACAGAGGATGGTTAACGACACATAAACGTCTGTTATTAGCTCTGTTAAATAATTTAACGTCGTGATAATTTTGGCTCAGCCAACAAAGGATGATGTTTAAAATATAAGTTAACAATAAGTTCATAATTAAAATGGCCACCTAAAAAGTTCATAATTAAAATGGCAAAAATTTGAAATTTGATGATTTAAATAGCATTTTTCCCGTATATAATTATATATTAGTGAGAGAAATATATAGATTTATCACATTAAGCATTAGCAACAATTACTTTCTAAAAACATATTAAAATATTACATTTATCTTCTTCTTTTTCATTTAATTTAATCAATCATTCCCCCCAACAAACGAATGAGCTATAAGTTTAGCGCCGTCAAACCCAATAGTTTTTGATTAAAAACGCTAAACCAATAAACAAAGCAACCAAGAAAGAATAACAAAATATAACTATGAAATGCACCAATTCTCTAATAATAGACTTGAAACCACACAATTTTTTGACTTTTTTTACTACCTACACGAACTTGTTAATAAACTTGACCAACAGCCACACGAATTATTAAAATCGAAGACGCTATATTCACAAGTAGCATTGTGTGAAAAGGGAAAAGAAATTGTTGTCCTCTGAACTTCTAACAACATATTCTGGTTATGATCCAGATGAATGCTTAGTGAAGTGACCAGCCAACAATATCTAGCAACTAAACAACAATATTTATTTTCAACACAAAAAAATGAGAGGCAATAATCACAATCTCACTAGAAGCCATAAAAGGAATAAAAATGAGAAGCATATATACACATGTGGATGTCGTTAGTGTTATGAATTTGCCTTAGGAATCATAAATAAGATATTAATAGTAATAGTAAAATGTGGTGACTTTTGAAAAAGAACTGAAAATGAGAAGTGCATTGTCAAATCTATCGCATCAAACGATACTTTTTTCATATAATTTTAGATAAACATCAGAGAACAGTCCTTGAGTAGGTTCATAGACACCAATCCTACACTTGGAAACTTCAATTAATTCTTCTCTACCCCACTTTTTTATTATTTTATCAACTTCTTCATACAAACTAATGTATAAAAAGTTCATAAATTCCTTGTAAGTTGTAACTCTTCTAACCCAATGGGCTTTTGGTTGTACGTTGGAGTATTCCATAGTTTCCAATGAACTTCAATTGGCCCCAATAGTTTATAGGTTCGGCCCTCTCGTTCTACTATTGTTGGAGTCCGGAGATGGTTCGACTTAGTTGATTACTAGTACACAATACACAGTCATAGACTCATAGTTTCCATTGATGTCTTGTTTAGTAGCCTCTTCATCCATTGATTTTTCATTATTAACATTTCTTCATATTTAGATATCTTAAAAACTTTCGATGTTTAGTTGGCTTTTAAATACCCTACATCTCCAGCTTCGGGTCATGGTAACCCATATAGATTTTATTTTTCAAAACCTAGATATATAGTATAGTTTAATAAATTTCTAACCCCTATATATATCTTACGAGCTGTTTGATACTCGTGCAGGTCATGAGTTGTATATATATCTCGTCTAGTATGTTGATAAAATCTTTATTTTTAAATTCACAACTGATGATTTGTACGTTAATCTGGGTTTTTCTCAATTAAGTCCATTTCCTATATTAATCTAAGTTATCGTGTATCTTCTTAAAGTATACAATCATGAGTCATGATTCATATATTTTTTTTGGTCTTCATCAAGTAGTTCAGATTATAACACTTTTTACACCATTTAGATAATCTCACGAAACACATCTTTCTTGACTTTTTTTGGTTTAGTTTGCCTTGATCCACATGTACAAAAGTTATTAATAAACCGAACCTTTTGAGATTGAACAAAAGCCTTATATAGTTTAGTAATTCATAATCAAATAACATTATAAGAATGTTCGTTAACGTTTCCGCTAAATGATTCTAACTTTATATAAAGAACAAACTCTACCGAAGACGAATTAAAAAAAAAAAACACACGAAAGTTTCTCCTTTTTAAAGTATATATATTTTCGAGACTTCGAGTATATATATAGTGAGCTTTCTGAATCTCTTAATTAGATCATATATAGTAAATATTAAATACACATCATCAACTCAACTAGATTGTCATTTTTTTTTTGTCATATATAACTAAGATAAGCATGTACATCTTGCAAGAAAAAAAAACACACGTAATTAGTAGTTTGTTAACAATTATAGAAGTTAGGTAACAAGTGTAATGTCATTAATTATAGTATATATATTGCAATTAAAAATTACCAATATAAGTAGTATATATATATATATATCTATAAACAGTACAGCAAGCTTTATTATGTACACTCTGGTTCCTTTTCCATTCCCATGCAAAAAATAAATAAACGACAAACCCAAACACAACCAGCACTATGCTACGTGGCGTATTATGATTGGTTTGTCTGGAGAAAACAGAGCAGTGTTGCAGAAAACACACATACTTTCCCGGCAATGCAATGTTTTGGTTACACAGTCACCCGGGGAAAAAACGCGTCCGATGTATTATTCCACCTGGCGTAAATTAATTGGTTAGTTAGTGTAACAACAATGACGGAACAGTAACACAAGCATTACCTCCCCCTTTTCCCCAGTCACTTTCTTGGTAGTTTCCTGAGAAACTCTCTCTATTTACTTCATAGCTTTGGTTTTGTGATTTTTGGACGAAAAAAAAAAAAAAAAAAAAATATGGCGAAATCTGACATAGAAACTGGTGTTGGTGGTGGTAACGAGCTGTATCCAAACATGAAAGAGAGCTCGGAGCTTCGTTGGGCTTTCATAAGGAAAGTGTACACCATCTTGTCTCTTCAGCTGCTTCTCACCGTCGGTGTCTCCTCCGTGTTCTTCTTCGTCCGTCCGATTCCTGTCTTCATCACCGAGACTACCCCTGGAATCGTCGTCTTGTTCGTCATCCTCCTTCTTCCTCTCTTCCGTTACGTCTCCTTTTTTTCACATATTTTGTTTTCTTTTGTTGATCTTTCGATTTCATGCTTAGTTAGGGTTGTTCTTAGCTCTGTTTGGGTTTAGTCTTACCTACATTTCATCATCGTTCGTCGCTTAGGGTTTTTTGAGTTACTTTACTTGTTCGATTCACCGAAAAAAATAAAAGCTTTAGGATTTAGATCGGTGTAGTGTTCACTTTGCTACTATTGTGTTTCGTTGATTCTTTGTTAAGATGACTTAGATCCATGTACTCTTCATGACTTAGGGCTACACTTGTTTCGTTGATATAGTATATATACCTTCTCTACTTCCGCTTGATTCATCGCTTGAAAGCTACTGTTTTTGTTTATAGAGTGTGTTTTGGAGGTTTCACTGAGTGATTTGGATTTTGATGAGGTTTGTTTATTGATGTGTTTGTAGTGATGTGGCCTCTGTTGGCTTTTGAGAAGAAGCATCCCATTAACTGCATTGTCCTTACCATCTTCACTCTCTCCATTTCCTTCGCTGTTGGTATTTGCTGCTCTGATGCTCTCTCTCCAAAGGTAATGGATGGATACTTGTTCTGCTTCTTCTAGTGTTGGAGTATTCTCTGTTTAATAAAATCAACCTAACACTGGGTAATGGTGTTGCATCTAGATCTTTGTTTCAGATGTAGTCTTGGTATGATCTGTGACTAGCTAGGTAGTACTGTTTTCAAAATCATATAAGTTCGTAACTTGTTGGTTTAAACATTGTGAATCATGAAAAAGAGGAACAGGGGAAGAGATGATTCATGCTTTTGTCAAGAAACTTATTAACTTACCTCTGTTTCTATAACAAAAGAACTAACTACAAGTCTTGTGAAAAACAGGGAGGATTGTTATGGGGGCTGCAATTCTGACAGCAGCGATGGTCTTTGGACTGACGATCTACACCTTCTGGGCAGTAAAGAGAGGCCATGATTTCTCCTTCCTTGGACCATTCCTCTTTGGTTCACTCCTCATTATCCTTGTCTTCACTCTGCTCCAGGTACTACCAGAATCAACACTAACTCTCCAATCTATTCATAGTTTTGGGAGTATTGAGATATATTACTATTACAAGCTAACCAATGAAATGAATGCAGATCTACTACCCTCTCGGGAAGCTAACATCAATGATATTCAGCGGTGTAGCATCAATCGTGTTCTGCGGATACATCATCTTTGACACAGACCAGCTGATCAAGAAACTCAACTACGACGAGTATATCATTGCTGCGATCCGTCTTTACCTGGACGTCATGAATCTCTTCCTCAATCTCCTTGGCATCATGAGCAACGGCCAGTAGTGACATGTGGTTCCATCTTCTCTGATGGTGTCGTTACTATCCTACTAATTCTAGACATAGATTTATCGAGAGTATTAAGAAGACAATATTATAGTGTTTTACTGCTTGATAAAGTTGGTTAACAATACCAAAACATTCTTTATAAGCAGTTATAAGTATAACATGTGAGAAACGATCCTTTGATGATATATGTTTTCTTGTGACTTGTGAGTTATACAAATATGCTCAGGTTCTTTGCTTAATGGATATTTCCAACAATAATGGGACAAAAAAGAAGCATATTTGATGTTCCCGAACAAGTATGAAAATGGACCCATTCATTTTTTATAAATACTTATCTATTACTTCAACTTTGTTTTCTATACAAAAGAACACCACCAACAACAAAAAAATTAATAATCTAAGAACATAAAAATTACAGATCACCCCACCCACTAAGTTCTGTTTACCCCAAATCCTTACTCACCTTTGTGTTGAAATCTTGACTGGTAGGTCCATTTCATACTATACCCAACCCAAAAAACCATTACCTTAAAAGAACCCCCTACAATTTGAGATTGACCCCATAAGTTAAAAAAAAAAAACTCACACTTACTTAAACCAAGCAGGGCATTGAACGGTTTTATTCACTACATGTCTACATCCTAAACTTCCTCTCAGCAGCCAGAACAAGAAGCCTTGATACACCTTGTGTCCACATTTCGTACTCCCTTTGGCTCTTGACCTCAAATTCCACATCACCTCGCAAAACCGTCTTCAAACCAAAGTATCTCAGATCATCTCCTCCCTCTAGCAAATGTCGTCCGGGCCAGGCCGGGACATTCTTGATTACTTCAAGCACAATGTCTGTTACAAAATTGGGAATATTAGTAAAATAATTAGTGAAAGAGTCTTCAAGTTCACATTCAAAAGAAAGACAAAAAAGTAAAAGATTGAGGCGATTTGATCCTATAGTTTACTTTAGTCACATATACACTTTTCCTTTTTTCCTTTTTTAGTCTCGAATCCCCAAATCCAAAGCAGACCCACATCAAAGTTTTGAATTCTCTTTACCAGGGTTCACAAATAATTGACTCATTGACAGTAGATAGTGACAAAAAGTGAAGCTTTCAATATCAAACTACAATCCATTAGAAGAATCATTTTTACTGTCTTGGAAGGAATTAGAGATAACTCCAACCACTCTAATCAGGTTTTAAACGTTTGTAGTTAAGGAAAGCGGTGTTATACTTGTATGTAATAAAAGTAAATGATCTCTTACTCTTTTTCTTCTTGGTGAATGTTCCTCCAACATGCCTGCTCTTCATCTTCAACATAACCTATAAGTTCAATTAGATCAAAACAATGAATAAACAAATTAGTGATTTGATTCTCTAACTTAGCAAAGACAAAAGTGGATCCCATGACTTCATTTTCATCATCATTGTCATAACAGTACTTTTTATTTTAGCTTTAGTTTTGTTTCTACTTTCTCTTCTTTTCCTGCCGTTTGAAATTTCTCTTTTCTCATCTTTTTGTGTGTTTCATATAACAAAGTTTACATCCATGTGAAGTAACTAAAGATTCCCCACTGATTAACAAATAATTTGGCTCTCTTTAATCTTTTTCATCAGATCAACGATCATATCTAAAGTGAACCGAAACTCGAGGCACCATAAGGAAAAAAAAAATCTTTACCTGATTCGTTTTGTTGATGTAAACAGACACTATTTTCCAGTGGAGATCACCTGCAAAAGTCACACAACATTAGACAAAAGATCAAGAACTAAAGTGTAAAATTCAAACACATAAGATTGAACTTTTGTTACCTTTGCGAGTGCGTTTGAGGAGTTCACAACCTCTAGCGAGCCATTCTCGGCTACAAGTTCCCAAGAAATTCTCCTGTTGTACAAGTTCACCACTGTGACTACTGCTTGAGCTTCCATTGCTACCATTAACATTATTGTTGCTGCATCCTCCAGTAGAAGTAGTGAGTCCTTTGTCCATTGGAATCACTGATGCAATGTTCCACACTTCCTTCATTGCCCTCGCCTTCAATGTCTGCACTCCTCTTAAAGCTACACAAAAAATACACAATCATGTAACCCAAATTTAACTATGATTCCTTCATAAAGTTCCAATTTTTAGCCAATCCCTAGATCAATTCTATCATTTCCTTCATCAAAATCAGAACTTTAGCAGTCCCCATCACACCTAAAATCAAATGATTCGATTTCTCCATCAAGTTTCAACTTTTCAGTCAATCAAATCCCTAAATCAATTGCATCAAAATCAAAACTTTATCAAAAACCATTAACAGAGTTTAGAGTTACTAAACAAACCTGTAGCTGCTCCAGCAGTGAGAGTCATGATATCTCCAGCAGAACGAACATTAACAGCAGAACTAACAACAGAGGCCAAATACTCTCTCTCAGCTCCCATAACTTCAGCAGCCTCCACACACTGAGCAGCCACAAGGGTCGCAGCAGAAGCAACCGCCATGTCGGTTTTAGCCATCTGCTCATCCTTACCGCAGCTAGAAGACGCAGCAGTGGCTGCTGCAATAGCAGCAACAGCTGCAGCCACGCCAGCAACAGAGACAGCAGCGTGAATCTGAGCGTTGTGAGCTCGAGTCTCCTCTTTCTTCTTCTCCCTCCGATCCTTAAGCCACCGTCCAACCGTCTTGGACTGTGTGGCCGTGGCCGTTATAGTCCCCGGAGTAGTCGCCGTTGAACGGAACTGAGAGTTTATATTGTTCAGCGAATTGTTATTTGCTCTGCAAAATTGCTGCATTTCAAGAAACGAAAAGATTAAAAATTGGACTTTTAATTTAAAGATTCGCCAGAAATGGATATACAAAAGAGTGAAGCAAAATCTAAAAAAGGAAAAATATTTTAGAAGAGGAGTGACGAACAAGAAAAAGACAAAATCAAATCAAGTAAAGGAGATTGCTTTAGACCAAAGTGTAGTCACTAAAATAATAATACTAATTAAAAAAAACCAATCTTGAGCATGTTCGTTAATGGGTTTAAGGAATAATTATCGAATAAACAATGCAAATTAGTATAAAATTAAAATGAAATGATGAGTAATCATCGGAAACAGTAGTGGGAGAAAGACATGATCTCTGGCCTCTGGGTATGGTTGGATAAAGAGAAAGGTTATAGTGAAGATTCTTTTTTTGATTTTTTTCATTGTCTCTCATTGTGTACACAAAAATGTCAGTGACGCAGTCGAAAACATTTACATAGAGAGAAACACCAAAAAAAAAAAAAAAACGCAGAAACCCAAATACATGCTTAAGAATAGTCACAAAACCCAAATTAAAAAAGGTCAAGAAAAATTGAGAAAACCTTAATGCCGTCGGATTCGGGAGGAGACACAGGAGGACTGTCGGTCAATGAACCGTTGAGTGGACCACTACTATGTGATAGCCGACCAGATGTTCTTGGTGACACTTCTTGCTGCCAACACAAAAAAGTTAAAGGATGAGACAAAAGTAGAATCAAGAAGAGATGATGATGACAAATCCATGAACTTGTTATTATGTTTCTTGGGTCCCCAGAAAGCGAGTGTGTAGCTCTAAATCATAACTTTTTTTTTCTTTTGTTGATTAATAATAATTATAATTATTGCGCGTGAATATTTTTTTCCCCTTACGTAAGATTTATGAAACATATAATTTGCTAAAGATTGAAACTTTCATGAACAATGAAAATAAACTTTTGTCAGTATCTTTGAGAATGCTTAGTTTTGTCCGCAAATGCTCTGTTTTTATCTGAAAACAGAGGAAAAAGGACTTACAGAGTGAGACAAGATACGATCCATGACCATTTGAGAAGTTTCTGAACAAGCGAAGGAGAAAGGGTTCCCGGAGACAAGTCCGGTGTCCTCGCCGTCGACGTCTCCGGTGGAGATGGGTTCTTCTACTTCTTCTTCTTCTTCGGTTTTGGAGAGGAGGATCTGAGGATTAGGTGGTGTTAAAGCCTTGGAGACTTCGAGAGCAGAGACGCTCCATGAACGAGCTAGGAACTCCATAGGCTCCAGTGGTGTCTCAGGTGGACGGTAAACCGGGTCGGGTCTCCATGTCGAAACCATGGGTTTTTCCATTTTTTCAGAGAGAGGAAGAGAGAGAGAGTGTGATGAGTGAATAATACAGAGATAAAGAGAGAGAGAGAGAGAGAGAGAGAGAGAGTGATGGAAGTGAAAGGTTGTCAATGGGGAGGGGATGCGATATATAGAGAGTCACAAGTGACAACGAAGCTGTATTTTCTCATCACTCTTCTCTGCTTTTTCCTTCTCTTCCGTTTTTTTTTTTCTTTCTTGCTTTTTCTTATTCTCTCTCTTCTCTCGAAAGGATAATAAATAAACTAACCATTATAATTACTTTTTTTTTATAATCAAATTATACAAATAAGTATTTTTTTTTTCTTAAACGGCCCAAATGATTGTTTTGATTTTCTAATATTTTCCTTTTTATTAAAGTTTTTTTTACTGGTGTATTTTTATATTCGTAAAAAAGGAAGAATTGGTTAAATTTAAATTTTCTATGGTTGAAAGTTGAAACAGACTTACAAACAAAAGATAAATGTTTTACTCTTTTTGATATAAAATATCTATCTTTTTTTTTATAAGTCTGTTTCAAACCTAGAAATTTAATAACCAATTCTACATAAATTTTTATCGTAAAAACAAGGCAACTATNCATTTGAGCTTTCGAATTCCCCCGAATAGAGATCTTTTCTTTCTGATTTCCTTTTATTTATCCGTCTCTTTGTTTTTTTTTTTTTTTTTTTTTTTTTTTTTGGCAGTTGTTGTATTTGCTCTATTTGGAATACACGAAATAAGTATACATATGGTTCAATTGTTTTGAAAATTTGCCACGTTTCATTTGAAAACTGTTGCTTAGTCAGGAAATCGAATGGAGAACAGTTCTATACTGTTTGAGTTCAGTTTATAATCGAACGATTTTTTAATAAATTGGGCTAGGTTGTAATGACAAGGAGAATTCATAGATAATAATAAATTAATAACCCGACCGAAAAGATAAGGGGCTAAATGAAAGAGACTTATAAATAGAAAGAAATGCACAGATTTAATTGGATTTGATAAGTGTGTTTGAGGGTTTTGTTAGTATGGAGGACATAAATGGAGAAGTCAGGAAAGTGACCTCTCACACTATCTCGTATCTTTCATGAGTAAACCTACGAAAGGCATGGAAGAGAAGGTCTCTGATCTCCGTCGATCGATCTTGATCTGTCAAGTATCAACTAACTACTTCGAGTAAATTATTAATTACTCGATCGACTGATATTTTCTTCTAGCAAACAACAATCCCATGCATCTTGATATTTTCTTGATATTATTCAGTTTACTTTGATTTTGGTTGTTACCATGCATCTTGGCAATATAAGTAACATGTAAACAACAATCCCATGTTATCTATGTTATGGTTCGTACGTCACTCAGCTCGTTATAGTTCTTTTATACATGAACCACAAGCTCATGTCTTGTTAGTTTTTTTTGTTAAATCATATCTTTTTAGTTTTTTTTTTTTTAATTTTTTACTCAAGCAAAACCGTTACAAGCAGTCAAGCACAGACATGGTTAACGTTAATTCAAACACCATTTCCCTAAGTATAGGGATGGATTTTTTTTTTTACCGGGCTAGATCTTGAGCCGAAACTCGAAATTAGTTTTAGAAGCCTAGATATATATAAAAAAAACTGGATATTTTATCCTTTTAAGAGTATATATTGGCATATTGCGACCAAGAGAGAAACCAAACAGTTTTGGCAGATTGGTGAAACTCGTTCTTTGGTCTTGCAAGGGGTGAAACATGTCACACATATCCATTAGTCATGTATAGTGGTGTCATAGGAGACTGTATTAATATGGCTCAGGCCATAATTATCTCATTGGTAATCAAAGTAAGCATGAACTTAGATTCTGAAGTATCTCATTGGCAATCGAAGTAAGCACATTCTTCGAAGTAATTAATAGCTACCTGGGATTATTAAGATGATAGTATATAATACTCCCTCTCGTTTTTTTTACTTGTCATTCTAGACTAAAAATTTTGTTTTTCAATATTTGTCGTTTTAGGTTTCCAATGCATATGTTTGACAAAAATACCAATTTTATCCCGACTATTTTTATGATTTGACCAATAAAAAAATTAGAAAATGTATTAAAGAAAAGGTATAATAGAACATTGATCTAGTTTCTTAATTTGTGTGCAAAGCTCTAGAACGACAAGTAAAAAAAACCGGAGGGAGTATATTATAGTATAGTTGTACACAAGAATTTCGTAGTTCTAAAATTAATTACCAATACGTATATTATTAAGTACCAAAATAGAAACAGCTGTATAAGATTACAAAAGTCTTAAGAGTAAATAAAGTTGGACAACTGCAGTTTTTTTAAATTGAGTAAACACAAACTATAAGGGAAAATACTACTAGTAAAAAGAAAAAGCTAAATTCTACAACGGTACGTCGTGTTGGACTGGAGAACTACACTCCACTCCAACTTATTTGTACGTTAGATTAGATTCTCAAATATCTGATCTTCTTCTCTACTTTCTATGCACACAAAAAGTGAATGCGTTCCGTACATTCAGTTTCACAATATTCATATTAAATGCATCTTCGCTTCCCAAATTACATTTTTTTCGTCAGCCTTCCCAATTTAATTTTTGATAACGTACGTGGATGGCAAATTCAAATGGTGTATGTGAATTAGAAATGATGATGTTTTACCACTAAATGGTGGTACGAAGTTGGATTATATATACATAGGTGATAAAGAAGAGAGTTTTCTTGTGTGTTCTTTTAGGTTAGAGATATGAGTTCTTTCGTATAAGGATCTCCACCAATGTCAATACATTAGTGACAACTAAATTTTCTCTACAGATTCCGATAATTATATTCGAGTTCTGAATTTTGGCTACTTGTGATCTTAAAATAGTTACTGAATTTTGGCTACTTGTGATCTTAAAATAGTTACTGAAATTTTTTGCTACTTGTGATCTTATTAGCGGAGTGATTGGAGGTGTATCGTAGAGAACAAAAAGGATCGCCTCAGTCAGGAGAATATGGTCCCCCATCTTGATATGGAACAGACACACTCACTCGGCTGTTAGCAGTACTGTTCTGATTTCATGCGTTTGTGATTGTGGTGGTTATTATGATCTCTGATTTCAACTACTTTCTTTGGTACTGCTACTACTCTTTTTCTTTATCATATATTTTGTATTATATTTATTTAATATGTATCATCATATAACCATTCATTGCAGATTTTTTTTCGGATTTTGTTTTGATTAGTTCAACACTAATGAGTAATGACCCTCTCTCTATATATCTCTCTCTCCTAAACCTTACTAGTATTAATTAAAATCTATGGAGAGAAGAACAAAAAAGTGGTTCCGAGGAATCCATGGGAAATGTAGCTGAAGCTCATGATTTCTTATGGTCCCTCTTAATGACCACTACCAATTTACTAATCTTTTCCCTTTCTTTTTCTATTTAAATATATTAATATTAAAAAAATTCACATAATAAGCATATCTAATCAGAATTTCAAAAGACACTATAACTTAGATTATAGTATGTAGTTGACAATATTTCTACAATTATGAATATGTATGTATATAATAATATACACACTTTGCATTGATATATTTAGTGACGCATATATAGAAACGTTTGATATGAATTTAATAGATTGTGACAATAAATACAAGAGGCCATATTGGGGACTAGAGAATGATAGAGAAATTTAATATATTTGTGGTTATGCGGATGGGTGGATGTGTTGGGGACTCCACAGTAATCTCTATCTTCATCATCATTAAAGTTTGACACCATGCATTCCTACCTATTTTATATGCCCAGAGTCCAAGCCCCGATTTTAAACGTTTTCAGTTTTGACTATCCCTTTAGACATACAGATCTTTTCGCAAATAGATAAATACTTGCATTATCTTTTTATCAGTATGTCATCTCTATCAAACATAGGGGATAAAGAATATGCCATTCGTTTCACATTTTTATGTTTTGAAAATGTGATTCCGTTAACTACAAATTTGTCCAAAAAAAAAAAGAAGATTAATTACAGTTTGAATATTTTAAATGTCAAAAATAATGAAATCACATTTTCGAAATACCATTCATATCCACATAGTGCATATGACCAAACTTATTCACGAGCAAACAATATTTAAGATGTAGAACTACATTTACAAGAAATCTATAGTTTGAATGGTAACACTTTTTTGTTTGAATTATCTGTTAATAAATCAATAAACGGAATATTAACATTTCGTTCTGAATTACTTAATTGAAGTTGATAAATTTTGTATAATAAAAAATAATCCACTATTAGACGTTTAGCGTCATGTCGATATAATTTTCGCAGCAAATTCAGCAGTTTTTTTTCCCTTCTATAGTTCTATTGGTTCCAAACTTCCAATATAGATGCAACACCAAATTGTAAAACAACCGACATTACAAAGACACATAGTGATATTTAAAACAAGAAAATGTTATTTGTTCTATTAGAAATAATAGATTATTTACATATTTGTTTTAGTAATTAACATAGAATAGTTAACATATTTGTTCACTTTAGCACTTTATAGTTAATATAAACCTGATTAACTTAACCTAAAAATAATACTGTAGTGTCAAATGAATGATACGGCAATTATGACGTTCAACGCCACTGAAGAAAAGAAAGGAAAAAGGCCAATATAGATTCCTTCTTTGGTATATTTGAAACTAAGGATTGACATTTTCAAACTCTCTCACGCACTAACATCGAGGTCTCTATTCCGCAAATTTTCTCCGACGCCGGTGTAGCTCCTACTCACCGGTGTCAGGATCTCTTGTTTCTCTACTTTCTTTTAGTTAATCTTTCTTTCGGTTATTTAAGCTTTTCCCCGTCTTTAGTCTTGTTACAAACCTCCCTGGCCTCCTCAGATTTCGGCGACTTTTCGATCAGCAGTGACAAAGGGCAACGGTGGGTTCCGGTTAACCCCCGCACCTTGTCTCTAATTACTTCAACCGGTTTACCAAATCCACGAATATTCAACATGCACAACCTCCGATTGGGATGTCGTTGCACCCCTGGAAAAGCCTCTATTGAGGCACCAAGCTTAACAGGCGAGCTCCTCTCTGGACCACTAGCCAAGCTTTATCCGGTGGAGACGTTGGAGGCACACGACGTCCCCTTTTCCATGTCAAGAACCCATCTCTCTAAAATTGAACTGTCGGTGTGGATACTCGATCAAGCCCCTTACAACAACTCTGGCTTGCTTATGCTGAAGGTTTGTTCCCCGGAGATGCTCAGTCTCTTGCAAACCTATTCACCCTCTCCGTACAACCGCCACCGCTCACTCAATTTTGCTAGGTCAACCATCATGTTCTTCGATGTTCTTTTGGTGGGCCTTTCCCTTATTGTCGGCCCATTACGCTTTCAGCATGCTAAGCCCATGAACACAAAATCCAGGTCAAAATTTTCTGAATATTTTCTAAGTCCACTTTCATTGTCTCTTCGTTATCTGGGTGGTAAGGACAAAAGTTTCCTTATACATCGTATATCGATAGCTTTGATGTGGGTCTATGAATGTCAATGGCAATCTCTGGTACAAAGCAACCCGTCGTTTATCAATTTTCATCCTAGCGTTTGGCTATTGGGAATCCTGCCTTTGTTTTCAAACAACATCAATGGAGAGAGGAATATCGGCATTATGACTCCGCCTCTACGGAGCGGTGGTTACCGAAATTTCCTCAACCCCATGTTTCCATATCCCATGATCTCTGAGCCTAAGCATGTACAATCTACCAAATTCTGGGAAATCGTCCACACAATGGTTGGTCCAGCTCTAAACCTCTCTAAGCCCAGGTACGAGAATTTACTTCTCTTGTTGACGCCCAATTTTAGCCAATGGTGTGGTCAAGTTTACGAACTCTGTGGATTCCATTTGAGTTGTAAATCATCATTGTTGCTGTGGCATCTCTCTCATTCCTTGAGAACCTTGGTTATAATATCCCTTTCGGTTTAGACCCATGAATCCTATTGCTTGATGTTCTTTGGTAATTGGATATTATCTCCAATTGGTCCGAGTTTAGTCTACGACTTTGGTTTGATCAAGGTCTCTCTCTACTCTATGGCAACTCTACCAAACATCTTTAAGCCCCAGAGCTCCACAAACCTTGCTCGAAAAATTGTCAAGCTACTACCTCGTGTAGGCTTCCTCAAACCGGAGAGAAATTCAGCTTTGATCCCTTTATTACCGCCAACCAGTTTGATGACAGTGGCAATCTTCTCATCCGTTGGCTTGTCCATGGAAGAGCTATCGACAATCTTGATCTCACATGTACCAAAACTCCTTCAAGAATTTGGCTCAAAGCTCTCAAGAACCTATTGCCGATTAATCCTATCTTTTCTTTGTTCCTATGTTATTTTGGCATTGATTAATGAATGCAAGTTGTTTGATAAAAAAAAAAAAAAATAGATTCCTTCTTTGGTCTTCTTCACCAACACAAACGCATATTGTACTTACCGACTGGGCCAACAGAAAATTAAAATAAAATAACAGTTTGCATATTCTTTTAAGTTAAGAAAATAAAATGAAAACAAAATAATCGTATTTATTAAATGACATCAGTTTCTTGTTACATATGCAGTTCCGTACTATATATTTGAAGGTCTAAAACAATGTGGATAAACTTTGGCATTTCGATATATATTTTCCATACATTTAAACTTTATACATTTTGATACAATATCTATATATATAAAGTTAACTTTGCTCACTTCTCGTTCCTCCACATCATCATCCACCTAATCAATTTTTTTTTTCATAAAAAATACTATTTTTAATATTCATTCATTGCATATTTATTAATTATAATTAATAATAGTAATAAATAATTTAAAAACTAATTAACTAAAATTAATTAAATTTTAAAATAGTATAAAAAATAATATAATTTTGTAATAAATAATGAAAATAATAACTAACTAAAAATGAATTAAGTAAATTAAATGAAAATTTTAAAATAGTAAAAATAATACTATAAATTTGTTTTAGTAATAATGTTATTATTAAAATTATAACCAAAGAATGATTATATTCCAAAATTTATAATGGGTTAATGAGTTTTAGAATGTATGTAAGATTTTAATGCATGGTGGAGTAAAAAACAAGTTATGTAATTGTATTTATAAAAATCTAAACATGAATATAAAATTGAAGTGAAACATTAGTTTCTAAGAAACATATACCATAAAGATTTATTATTAAATTTTACTTATAAGAAAGAAAAGATTAATTACTTAACTTAACTTAACTTAAAAGTTTTGATCTAAAACAAATACATTGTAAGGGGGACACTTTTTTTTGGGAAAACTATTAAAAAGAATTTTGAAAAATAATCTATCTAAAAAAACAAAATCAATGGTTTGGAAATATAGACAAAATGATATGCAAGCCGTTACAAAAAGTGGCATATGATTTGTGTAGCATATCTCATAAGGTATATTATAAACTGGAGCTACAATTTTATAACATGATATAAAACATATATAACAAATATATATATATATATATATAAATATTATCAAATGTTTTTAACCCAAAACATTGGCAAAAACAACATATTTAAAGTACACTATGTTTTTTTTGAAAAGACGAAGCTCGGGTTACATCAAAAAATTAATATCTGCAAATAACATATGAGATTAGTGAATAAATATTCATTGTGAG
This sequence comes from Camelina sativa, assembly GCF_000633955.1. Classification (NCBI taxonomy): domain Eukaryota; kingdom Viridiplantae; phylum Streptophyta; class Magnoliopsida; order Brassicales; family Brassicaceae; genus Camelina; species Camelina sativa. The sequence continues at coordinate 14,592,854 of NC_025694.1, read as the reverse complement.
GTTTAAATGTTTCATCATTTAAGCATTCTTGACTTAGTCTAAAATTTTATAACGGCAGATGATGCATTTGGACAATCTTATTGTAGTGACATAGGAGTAAAACTGTTCATGAAACTTTGTATATTCGCATTTAATGTAGGATATCAATATGATTAAATGGTCTCTATAATTAGGTCAAGACATTGACGTTAGAACTTTTAAAATTATGTTTTCATAGGATATGAATATGGAACGAACTCTTTTAAAGATAAAAGGTCAGAAGATTGTCGACAATATTATTGCGACACTACACAATATATGTTATATATAGATTAGTAAAATAAGTATGAAATTTGTGTAGAATTATCTTTTAATCTTCAAATTATATTCATATTCAATGATTCTTATTGATAAAAAATTTAACTAAATCCCACATAAAATCGCAAATAGATATAACAAAGAAATATTATCTTAAAAAATATATATGTTGTATATCACTAAGTAAAGTAAGTTATATATTTATACTCAAAAGTTGGAATGATTATATTGAGCTCAACAATTTCAATTGATAAGAAATATTTTAAATTAAAATACCGCGCGTGCGCGGGTACAAATTCTAGTTACAATATATTATATATATATAACACTATACAGTATATGAAAAGGGTTCAAAATTAGTGAAACCAAGACACCAATAACTCTTCGCTAAACTCATAATAATTTTTATAAGTTATAACTATCGGTTTAACAAACTTTACTCCTCTAGTATCAATAGACATATTATGTATGACTTGAGCATCAACTTTTTTCCCGAAAACACTACATTAGTATCTTACAACTGACCGTATTTTTTGTGATGTTATGATTCCAACGATCTCCAAAAACAACCGCAAGATGACAACACTAATAATTCAACACGAACAAATGTGATTTTAAATTCATAGAAAATACTACAAACAAATACTTACTATATAAAGATTTAAGAAAGGTCTGATACATAAAAATGTTTAATTTGGAAAAATGAGCCTACATACTGAGCCTTCAAACACGGGAGATAGATAAAAAAAATTACGGGAGTTAGATAAAAGATTTCCATTACCATCGAATTAATGTAGAATCATCCCTATCGCTAAAATGTTACATATATAGTGCTCACTTATTGTTTTTTTTTCTTGTTGTTTGAATGTGTAGTTTATTATATATGGATGGGATGGAACTATATATAATTTACGTAGCATGTAAGTATAAATGTCATATAGTTAATTTCTGCATAATATGAAAGTCAAATATATAGTCGTAGATTATTTACAATTTTACACATATCAACATTATCTATGTGTTATAAGTTATGATACAAGTTAAGGGTCATTATGATTTCATTGTGTACGTAATTTTTTCTTTGGAACATGTCCTCCTGATTCGTTCAAAATATAAAAGACTGACCATAAAAAAAAAAATTTGTTTCTTCTGATAGTTTTTAGTAATGTTTGAACTTCTTTGCATTTGTTTTTCATTTATGGGTTTGTTTTCTTTCCAGATTTGAAATTTTCTGCTTTGTGTTTATTCTCTTGGTTTCACTTTGATTTTCGGAGATTTCTAATCGTTTGCCGATCTTGTCTTCCTCTTATAAACTTTAGACTCCGATTTTTTTTTTTGTTTTCTACCGGCTTAAATTATATTTTACAATGTATACTAGTATCTAATTATATCAATATTATCAATTGACAAAAAAATAAAAATAAAATTTGATGAAATTTGGTGTCTTAAAATTAGGATATCCCGTGAATAGCCCATGTGTCTCTAGAGAAGAACTAAAATACTTCTTTTTCTTATATACTTTTGTTGATAGCGCGGCTAAACTAAAACATAATGGTAGATTTTGTTATTATATTAATGACTGTTAATTTCAGTTAATGTACAATACGTGCATGTTTATTTGTTTTCTTTTAAACACAACTTTATTTCATACTCAATATTTTATATAATGGTTTACAAACATTTGGATCAATATCATATGAAGATTTTATCATTATAATAAAATTTCTTTCTTTCTTTCCAGAGCTTGACACATCAGCTTTGTTATTCAAGCAGCAGTTGACATCTCAGTTAAAATTACTAACCTATCAAATTGTAACACTAATACATATCAGTTAAAATTTGTCAATATTTAAGATTCCAAAAAAAAAATTAAAACCCTATAGAAGAGGCCCATTAACCGAACATTTTAAACATTTTATCAAAGTTTTGTTTGTGTGCTTTGTATGATTTGGTTTTTATTTACAAGAATATTGTTCTGTATTGATTCGTCGTTGTTGTATATTAGAACGGAGGAAAGTATGTTTTTTCTTGGAATCATACTTGGAGGAAAGTATGCGTCAGTAGCGGGATCGTAATCGCCAGGAAACGGGTGGAATCGCAGTGGAATATACCAGTCAACAAAAATAACCTCAATTTCTAACAAAATTTAGATATTTTTATATACTAATATTAATATTTATATTAATTAGTAATCTAAGGTTCCTAAATTTAATCTTATTTAAACCATAAAACTTATATATAATATATATATATATTTAAACGTTTCCAACAAACGTACCCGCTTCCTAATTTTTTAGAAAAATTCGCTTCCCTGCTTCTAAACGCTTCCTTTTCGACGTACCCATTTCCGATCCATGCAGCTTAAATATTAACGTATATTATTTCAAGTTTGTATATCTTCTCAAATAATTAAAAGAAAAAAATATAATAAACCTAAATAAAAAATTTCCCCCTTCTAGCAGCTGCCTCTTACTATTTTTTTTCGATTCGAATTCCATCGAGTTAAGCAAAAGCTGAGACTGTGGATAATGTGGAAAATAAAATATGCTATCTCTGAATCTAAGACTTATTAATGAGTTTTTTTTTCTGATTTATCTTTGTGTTCGTGGTTTTGGGTAGAAGAGAAGTTTTGAGTTTTTCCGATTGAATCTCGTTATGAATTCGGTATTCGCTTTGATTCGAGGGTAGAAATGAATTGAAATTTGACACTTTCAGAGTATTTCTTTGTTAGGTGATTGAAGATTATGAATAAAGTCGACAGCTTTATAATGTAAACAAGTTTTGGTTTGTGAACATTGGCCAAATTGGTATGGAACTATAGGATTTATTTCAATGGTGTTTATTTCATGAACTAAACTGCAGTTTGATATCGAATTGAATATGTGAGCAAATATTCACGGCATAGTTGTTTTTGTTTTGCTTTAACTGGAATTAAGTTTTTGGAAGGTTCTTTTTTGAGATTGCAGTTTAAGAATGCTAAACCAATATAATAAATTATGCTTGATAATAATTTTTTTAACCATAAAAAACACTATATAACAATTATGTGATTGAATTTGTATAAACTACAAAAAATACATCACATATTCAAACTGTATTAATAATATATCTCCTACAAAAGATAAAGAAAATAAAACAGAGCATACATTAGCGTTAGTTAGGCTATTTATACATTAAATATTTAAATATATCCGATTTAAATGTAAATATTTATAAGTTATCTTAAATTTGAGATTCTCTATTTTTATCTTATTAATGCATTTTCTATCTTATCATTGTATAAACCATAGTCTTTACAGTTAATCCAAATTTTTAAAAAAATATATTTTCAATAATTCAATATATCTAAAAATAATTATAAAAAGTATCTCACGGCCTAGCGCGGATCTAACCTACCTAGCACGGATCTAACCTAGTATTTATAATTGTCCCACGATACCAAGGACAGTCTTTTAATTTCTACGTTTTTTGAAAATGAAATTCAGTGATAAAAATGATACTTGATTATATTTGATTAGAAAAAAACAGAAGAGAAAAAACGAAAATATACTTTACACTACGTAGCTCTTCTTAGTGTTAATTAGCATATTCGTTGGGTACTTGGGTTATATTTCCGATCACAGTATAAAAATAGGATAAAACTCCTAACTGAGTGATGGAGCTGTGATTTGAGGAAATAGGATTAATCAACGATGTGATCGATGCGTAGCACATATAGGAGGAGAGTTATATATGTAAAGGATAAATGTGTAAATAGTAGTAGTGAAACCCACGTATCATATGTATATATATTGTAAAGTCATTTCACTAATACACAAGCCTTCATTACATGGTATCACAACTATAAGATCCTAAGACCTAGCTCTCCGCTTTTTTATTCCGTCGCTTTCGTCTCTTTTCTTCTTCTTCTCTTCTCTGTTTCAATGTCGTCTTTTCCATCTGATGTCATTGATTCTTCTAATACTAATACACTACACACCGTCAACATGTCAAACGTGACCAAGTTAACTGCTTCCAATTTTTTGATGTGGAATCGCGAGATTCGTGCATTGCTCGCCGGCTACGGTCTCGCCGGTTACCTTGACGGCACTACTCCTGCACCAGCTTCTACCGTCACCACAAATGGTGCTTCTACGGTCAATCCTGATTACACCTTATGGGTGCGACAGGATCAACTCATTTACTCTTCTCTGCTGGGTGCAATCTCTGTCGAAGTTCAGCCTATTTTGTCTTAAACATCCACCTCTGCTGAGATCTGGAGTCTTCTCTCCTCTACCTATGCTCGCCCAAGTTGGGGTCACATTAAGCATATCCGTGAACAAATCCGCAACTGGAAGAAGGGCTCCCGATCAGTTGATGAATACGTTCAAGGGTTTGTTTCTCGGTTTGATCAGCTTGCACTTCTTGGGAATCGATTATGTTCTCGCTGGCCTTCCGGAAGACTACAAACCTGTAGTTTATCAGATTGATGGCCGTGACACACCTCCATCCATAGCGACGCTGCATGAGAAGTTGATCAACTATGAGTTGAAACTTCTCTTCCAAGTTCTGTCTCGTCGTTAGTACCCCTCACGGCTAACGTTGCTTCTTACAAAAACCACGGTTCTCACCACAACAACAACCGTCACTCCAACCGTTCGAACTTTCGTGGTCCACAACAATATTCTCGTGGATCCCAAGACGAGGCTATCAAGGTCGTTGTCAGCTGTGTGGTGTCTTTGGTCATAGTGCGCGGAGGTGCTCTCAGTTATAAATGTCTGGTTCCCGCTCTTAGTCATCTACCGGAGGGTATACACCAAACATGCCGTGACGACCACATGCTAATGTGGCCACTATTCCGTCGTACAATCCGGCCAACTAGATCATGGATAGTGGTGCTACGCATCACTTGACTTCTGATTTGTCTAATCTCTCGCTTCATCAGCCCTACACCGGGGCGAGGAGGTGTCCATTGCTGATGGTTCTGGTCTTAAGATTGCACAAACGGGTTCCGGTTTACTTTATACACCTTCTCGCCATCTTGCATTAACCGAACTGTTATATGTTCCGAATATTAGTAAGAATCTTATTTCCGTGTATCGTTTGTGTAATGCTAATAATGTCTCCGTTGCATTCTTTCCGGCTCATTTTCAGGTGAGGGATCTGAACACGGGGTCAAGTTACTCCAAGGCAGAACTAGGAATGGACTGTATAAGTGGCCGGTTCATCACAACTCCATTGACGTTTTCGCGGCTTCACTCTCACCAAAAACCGATCTCTCCTCTTGGCATCTTCGACTTGGTCACCCATCTTTTTCGGTTTTAAAATCCATTGTTTCCAAATTTTGTTGCCTCTCTCTTCATCCTCCCAAAACAATTTGTCTTGTTAGGATTGCTTTATCAATAAAAGTCACAAGCATCCATTTGCTTCAAACACAATTGCATCTTCCCAACCTCTTGAATACATATATACTGATGTGTGGTCTTCGCCTCTTATCTCCATTGAAAATTTCAAATACCACCTTTTTCTTGTTGAACACTTTACACGATACACATGGCTTTACCCTCTTAAACAAAAATCCCAAGTTAAAGATGTTTTTGTGGTTTTTAAAGCTCTAGTGGAGAATCGGTTTCAAACCAAAATTCAAACTCTTTATTCGGATAATGGTGGTGAGTTTTGTGGCTTTGAGATCGTTCTTGGCAATACATGACATATAACACTATACTACGCCCCCACATACCCCTGAACATAATGGTATCTCCGAAAGGAAGCATCGCCATATCGTTGAACGGGTCTTGCAATGCTTAGTCATGCTTCAGTCCCAAGTACTTATTGGCCTTATGGGTTTGCGACGGCGGTCTACTTAATCAATTAGATGCCCACCGATGTACTTCACGGTGACTCTCCCTACTTGCGTCTTTTTAAGACGACTCCAAACTATCTCAAGCTTCGGGATTTTGGATGTGTCTGTTACCCTTGGCTGCGTCCATATCGCCACAATAAGCTTGAAGCGCGTTCCACACCATGTGTTTTTGTTGGGTATTCACTCACTCAGAGCGCGTACTTATGCTTGGACATCAAGACAAACCGTGTGTATACATCACGTTATAGCACCAAATAATCACCAATGCATATATGAAGTGAACACACACATTATTCTTTTTTTTTGTGAACTGGCGTTGTATTATATTGATTTAGATTGTACCAAAGAACATACATATCTTTTGGTTAGCTGGCAATTTAGCCTTTCTTTTTTCCCTTTACTACCCTAATCCTTTCAATCAGGCCTATACAAAAAATGTTAGACCCCTTCTATGGCCCAAAAAACTCCCAATCAAACAGCCGCTCCCCGACTTTCTTCTCTAAACAAACCATCAAGCCACACAGGATGTCCCGATGCCACATATGACTGAAGTCTACCATCCTTGGTGACGCTTTGTGCTATCAGAGTAGCTCCTCTATTTGAGAGTTTTCCAAAACGAAATTCCAATCCTTACACCATCTTAAGGATCTCCTCACCTCCATAGATTGGTATCTAAATGAAGGCCACATCGTTGGCTTGGTAATCGCTTTTACCAAAACATCAACCTGTAACGCAAAAGTTACTTTCTCCACTCCATGATTCCTCATGGCCTCAATAACCCAGATTAACCCTTTCAGCTGTGCTTCCTCTTTTATCTTTCACACCAGTGAGAGCTCGTCTGCTATGTAACAGAACCATTCCTTCATGATTCCTCAGTACCCAAGCTACCCCAGCTAGCTTGTTCCTATTTGACCAAGACACACCGACATTGCATTTTACCCAATTCAAGGCCGGTGCTCTCCATCCCCGTTTCTTCTGTCCTCCATTTTTTCTTTCCTGCAACCTTTCCCTTATAACCTCTGTTTCCCCTACCTCTTCTTCAATTGGTTCCACTATTTGAGCATCCCTCCATTCCATCCAATCCTCTCTTATTTTCTGAGTAGTTTCCAGGGGAGTAAAACCCTTTCCTTCAAAAGATATAAGGTTCCTGTTTTTCCAGATTCTCCAAAGGGTCCATGGGAATGACCTCCTTAGTTCCTCCGGCCAAACCTTATTCTTAATATTCAGGAGAAGGTACTGAATATTAGAGAAAACCGACCCCTTAGGGAACCCATTCTCAGGAGAAGGGATGCCCGTAAGGGCCCATATCTGTCTCGCTAGTGGACATGTGAACAAGACATGATTCACCGATTCATCATCTTCTCCACACGTTTGACATCTCTCATCAATTCTCATTCCTCTTCCTCTTAACTCTGTTGCAACCGGCAAGGCACCACACAAAACCTTCCATAAGAATACTGTTACAACACAAGTATTCATTTGCCAGATTTTGGTGAGACACAAAAAAGTTAAGGTGTAAAAATAATGTTGTATGTTGGGCCGAGTAATAGGGCCCATGTAGACTAACTGGGCTGAGAGTTAAAACGGCAGCCGCCGAAGGAAACCTTAGTTCTCCGAGATGAGTTTTCTGTATGTGTTTTTTATATGGCTTTTCGTCTTCTTCAATTCCATTTGATCTTTCTCTCTTTTTCGTGTATGTTTGTTGTAGTTGATTGATTTTTAGGGTTTACTACAAGAGGATTGTCATGTTTTAATGGGTGTGGAAGGTGGGTATGTTTTCTTGGTGACACTTCTTGCTGCCAACAAAAAGAAAAGAAAAGAAAAAAAAGTTAAAGAATGAGACAAAAGTAGAATGAAGAAGAGATGATGACAAATCCATGAACTTGTGATTATGTTTCTAGGGTCCCCAGAAAGCGAGTATGTAGCTCTAAATCATAACTTTTTTTTTGATAAGAGAAGAAGAAGATTCATGAACATAATTTGCTATAAAAAATGAAACTTTGATTGACCCTATTTGGGAAAAATCAATGAACATGAAAGAGAGAAAGTAAACAGATATAAAATTTGTCTAACGTCTTACAAGCTTTGTTTGTCCGCAAATGCTCTGTTTTTATCTGAAAACAGAGAAAAAAGGAAGAGAAAGACTTACGGACTGAGTGAGTGAGACAAGATACGATCCATGACCTTTTGAGAAGTTTCTAAACAAGCGATTTAACGAGAATGGGTTTCCGTTGCGGCCAACATTGGATTTGCCAAAATGGTTAGTTTCTACTCTCTATTAGCAGCAGTCCCAGTTTCCTAATAAAAAGCCACAAGGTTTCTTTCTTAAATTTTAAAGAAGCGATGATTACTGGTTCGTTCCTGCCAATGATGAGCCAGGAGGGATCTTCCCCATCCGTTTATTTCTCCTAGACGAAAAATTCAATTGTTTGTTATTATTACTAGCAGCCACGAGTTGGTCAGACTGGTTTTCTTATGATTTTTTCCCATTAGTCAAGTAGTATCCAAAAGAGGGAATTTTGGGTGAAGAAAAATATCCAAAAGATGGGAAATTTGGTGAGCAAGTCATATTCTTCTGTATTAATGGAGACTTGGTGACCAAGTCATATCGTTCTGTATTAATGGATAGGGTTTTAGGAGGAGAAGATCACCAATTGTTTTTTTGTCTTTTCTTAATTCTCTTCCTTTCCGTGAAGAACATAATTCATGTCTTTGCTTCTCGCTCAGCCCTCGAAGTTCTGCTTTCGAAGACCTGTGTTGGTGAGATCCTCTCCTCATCTCTCTAATGCCCTCCCATCGTTGATGTTGCAAAGTCACTGTCATTCTCTTGTCTTGATCTGCGCTGATCCATGTAAAGTTCCCGGAAAAATCATCATTAGGAGGTCAGGTCTAAGTTTTCACAAAGGCATTTCTTTTGAAGAGTTGGTTAGAAAGTTGGATGAGGAAGATGAGAAGGATAACAAGTTACGTAGAGATTTGTATAAGGAAATGGGAACGATGGGACCATCCAATGGATGGCTACCTACTTTGAAGAACGGCGTGTTGATTCTGCGAGAAGTAAATATAAACAGTGTCACAGATCCAAAAAGCATTTTGCTGCCTCCTCTTGTAACTCTGCCTTATTGCCAAACCCAATATATCACCAAAGTGGCCATGTCTTCGTCTTTCCCTGAAGAAGAGGACTGTGTTGTGGCTGTCAAGTTCTTGGGTCCTCAGCTCAGCTTTTGCAGACCGGCTCAAAGCAACTCCGAGTGGGTCAACGTCCGAATGACAGACCCCTGCTTCTTCTCCTCCCCTGTCATGTATTCCAAGAAAGATAACATGTTTCGCATAGCCGGCTCTGGAGGCCACCTCATCGGATGGGATCTCCACAACCCTAGCAACAACCCAAAGTTGCAGAACTTGCGGTTTCAAAACCTTCCCAAGTTGTCCGAGACAAAACGAGACCTTTTGTATTCGTGCTCCACAAGCGAACACTTGGTGGAGTCAGTAACCACCAGTGAAACTTTCATGGTTAAGTTGTACAGGAAGACCGCAGAGATCGTCGAAGGTGTTCCGAGAAGGAAAACAGAAGCAATAATGGTGTTCAGGCTAGACGAAGAAGGAAACGCTGTTTACACTCAAGACATCGGAGATCAAAGCATTTTCCTCACAAATTCTGAAGCTTTCTGTGTCCCTTCTTCGAGCTCCAATTCCTGCATTTGTCGATCTAACACGGTCGAATTCTTCTATGTTGACGAACATGTCAGACTATTCAGGCTGGCGAAGCAAAAGTGGGATTCTTAGAGTCACTACTCCATCTCAAAATAAAAAATTGCTTTGGAATTGAGTTTAGAGTCTAGAGTCTGTCTTCTCTTTTAAACCTTTCAAACATCAAAATCTATTTTTGTATAATCTCTGTGAGACTGATATATAATCTTGCAGAAACGAACTTTTGCTATATAATCTCTCATCATTAAACATATAGTATGATTTAAGTAAATGTGTCTGTGTATAAATCATAAAACCTTGATTACACCGTTTATAATTGCCGTCATAGACATATCGCAAATCGTATAGGCAAGAGTTGATTCAATCACAGTACGGACACATGGTATCTTCACCAACCCACTCCTCCATAAACTACACAACATTAAAGGAGAGCTTCTCTGCTTAAGGCTACTTGGTAATATAATATACTAGAGGATACCCCGTGCTACGCACGAGTTTATTTTTACTTTTGTTTTACAATCAAACCCCATATATTGGATTATTGAAAAAAACTCTAACCGACACTCTAGTTGTAATATCCCGACCGCCACCTTTTAGTGGACCCCATGTCCAATCCAGTCTATGGGCCCACTTTTTTTAATGGGCCTCACGTCTTCTCATTAGGCCCGTGAGCTCATCCATATTTGTCGGCTTTAAAGACTTGTTACCTTCCCTACAAATCACCACATGATCTTTTTCTGTGTGTCCTCACTCGTACAGTTCCGACAATCACTTCCCGGAAAGTCACCTATCCTGAGACTACTCCAGCATAAGCACACTTAATTGTGGAGTTCTCTTAGGACTCTTAACCAAAAAGATAAGCTCACTTTAGTGACATAGGTGGCCAAATCAATTCTTTTAAACCTCTCCGCAAGTCGCTGAAACCGGGGTGTTACAATTCACCCCACTAACAGATCGCAACGTCCTCGTTGCTCATCAAGACCGTCACCCCCGACAGTGTGAGCCAACTCGACTCCACACTTATCTGGGTTCAGCTCTGATACCACTTGTAACGCACCGACTACCACCTCTTAGTGGGCTCCACATCCAATCCCAGTCCATGGGCCCACCTTCCTTAATGGGCCTCACGTTATCTCATTAGGTCCGTGAGCCCATCCATATCCGACGACTGATTTGCTACATTTGAGAGACTTTAAAGACTTGTTACCATCCCTACAATCACTTTCCGGAAGGTCACCCATCCTGAGACTACTCCAGCATAAGCACGTTTAACTGTGGAGTTCTCTCAGGACCCTTGACCAAAAAAATAAGTGCACTTTCGTGACATAGGTGGCCAAATCAAGTCTTTTAAACCTCTCTGCAAGTCTCTGAAACTGGGGTGTCACACCATTACTAAAAGCAAACCTTGATGTTTAATTAGTCTTGTTTAATTTATTAAATAACGAAATGTAGAAAAGATTAAAATATCTCTCTATTCTACAATTAGAATGTGTTGTTTTGGGATGCTACCAATTTGTAATACATATACGGTGAAATTTGAAATTTGTACTGTCTTTTTTTTATGTGGCTTGTATAAGTCTTTCCTTTGCAGATGAAACGACAAGTGATTTTCTTCCCTTTGCCTGCTGGTTTCTCCCAACATCAGAAGTTGTTTTACTTTTGTTGTTGTATTTCCTGTCAACATTAGACCAATAATGTTAAAACCCAATCAAACCCCATTTAGTGGCTTTTATTTACTTAGTGAATAAATCTTTTGATAGAGAGGAAGTTTTTAATATACAGTAGGTGAGATAGGTGTGGTGTGGATTAGGTAGTTGATTTACATTTTCGTCTAGAAAGAGACATTTAAAGTTGAGTAAAAGATTGTTTCTTCCAAAGTATGGAGCTTCCCAAAAACAATCATATTTTTACTGGTGGTCATCGTTAGAGAGGAACTCTAGAGTAGAGTAGAGAGCAATTTTTTTAGGTTGTAACATTTTTAAAAGCGTAGTTAGTGTGTGGGGTGTGGATGTTGATTCCCAGTAGATTGAGGAAGAGAGATTATAATAATAATAAAAGTAATCAGAAATTGAATTCTATTGGATTATAATTTTATGGAAAACAGATTACTAATATTTAATTGGAAATAAATAAGAAAGTAACTCAAGAGTAGAGTAAAGAGCAATTTTTTTAGGTTGTAACATTTTTAAAAGCGTAGTTAGTGTGTGGGGTGGTGGTTTTAATTCACACCACACCTATCTCACCTACTGTATATTAAAAAAGAAAAACTTCCTCTCTAACTAATAAAAAAAAATATATATGAGAAGGTTTTTCTCAACTTTTGCTAAGGAGATGACATTTGGCTTACTATATTTTTAACATTTGTATTTTTTTGTTTGGACCTAATTAACTGTAGTTTAGACCTAATTAACTACAAGCCCATGAAACCAAAAAAAAAAAACCCATCTACATATCATTCATTCTTTAATTAGAAACATATGCAACCCCCAAGAATCTAAAGCCACCTTATATCAGTCTGTGGTTGGTTTCATTTTGGAACTTAAATTTGATTAAGTCTCTAACACATCCCCTCTAGATGATTTACCAACATTTAATTAAATTTATAGGTTTGAATTCTTGGGTTTAATTTCTGTGTTTGAATCTTCTATAATTTTCACAGGCACAAACGGAATCAAATTTAAGTAAGATGGTAGGTAGGTATTATTTAAGTAAATTAGTTTATTTTTTTTTTAAATTGTTTATATTAAATTAAAATTTTGAGCTTACTTTCAGGAAAATTACGTAAGATTATGATATGGTTTTGATCTATCTATAATTTTTAGTTCGATTCTCACTAATTATTTCAAACGTTTTGGTATTTTTGAATTACATAAAATTTAGAAGTTTTCATATTAGGAATTTCAGAATAAATTATGAACATAATCAGTTATGTTTTGATTTGAAATAATACCATCATTTTATGCATTGGCTTATACCCACTATTTTCCTCAATTTTCATTTTTTTTTATATTACTTCTCATTTTAAAACTTATTATTTTGAAATACTTGCGAATCTCTGATCATTAATATTTGATTTCAATCCTTTCTCCTTCTTAAAGGCTCAAACTTTCTATAAAGTTTAGTTTTCTAAAAACAACCTAGTACCATACAAACACATCCTCTTTCAGACTACTGTGAAAACTAAAACATTTACTTTCTATTATATCCTCGATTCAATCTCCACTCTAACAATTAGTTAGAGTGGAAATTTTTAATATACAGTAGGTGAGATAGGTGTGGTGTAAATTAGGTAGTTGATTTACATTTTTGTCTAGAAAAAGACCTTTAAAGTTGAGTAAAATATTGTTTCTTCTAAAGTATGGAGCTTCACTAAAACAATCCTATTTTTACCGGTGTTCATCGTTAGAGAGTGACTCTAGAGTAGAGTAGAGAGCAATTTTTTAAGGTTGTACCATTTTTAAAATTGTAGTTAGTGTGTGGGGGTGTTGATTCCCAGTAGCGAGGGAAAGAAATTATAATCTATACTAATAAAAAGTAGGAGCTATAAGCTCTTTAAGACGTCCACATAAGCTTTAAAACCACCAATAGTGATTAGACACCTCACTAATTAATATTTTTTAAAAATTTCCAGAATTTTATTTATTAATAATTATTTTAAACAACCTATCAGAATTTGACATGTCATTCATTAACATTTTTAAAATTTCCAGAATTTTTAGAAAAAGGTAAAATTTTAAATTTATGGAAATAAAAGAACTATGTACAATATCCCACATTGGCTAGAAAATTTTTAGACAATGGTTCAGAACCAGTATAAATAAGATTAATATGCTTCAAACAACAAATGAGCAGGAAAGCTTGATTTATCAAGCGTCCAAGTTTAAAAGTTTTATTCGGTTTGAACTGGTTTTTTATTTGGTCAAATTAAAACTTTAAAAAGTTTCAAAAAAATATATTATAATATTTAAAAAATTTAAAAGTTTAAATATTATAAATATTGAAACTTTTAAAAGTTCTTAGCTTTTAAAAAGTTTTTAAATATTACAATTTTGAAATTTTAAAAGTTTAAAATATTATAAATATTGAAACTTTTTAAAAGGTTCAAATTTTATATTTCGAAACATTTTAAAAGTTAAAAATATTAATAATATTCATGTAGTACAAAAATTATCTTATTTATCTACGTTTGTGCTTTTTATTTCTTATGAGCTGTAAAATATATTTTTGTGTATGATTTTATTGATGAGTTGATATTCCTTCATTAATTTTTTATTTTTTATCTTATTTTTTATTTTTATGAGAAAAGAAATGATTTTGTTCTTGGAGTTTGATGGGTTAGCAAGTTGTGTGGTAGTCTTAAAAAAATGTTTTTCATTAGAAGAGTGTGAAAAAGTTGACGAGGAAGAAGAAGAAAAATAGTATAACAAAGAACCAAACGGTAAAAGTAACGATGAAAATTACCAAAAAATTTGACATTGAAAATGAAAAGAAAGAATATGAAGCTATAAGACAGCATTGAATAAAAAACATGAAAATATAGGTGGTAGCGATCAATTAAATATGAAAACGAGTTATTTTATGATGATAAAATTCTTTCGTTTTTTTGGTAGTCAAAGAAATGGTTTAGAATATGTGAGGTCATCAGTTTGATTCGCCTCGCCTCGACGTCGAGTTAAATTCATGATTTTTTTTATCAGATTTGATTTTATAATACAACTGATTTTTATATTTTAAAAAATTGTGTATCTGAAATTTAATTTTTTTTTTTAATACTAATTTAATTTGTTTTTATATGATAATATTTTATTACTGTTATCAATCATATATAATTTTTATATAATCATATATAATTTTTTTATAAGATAACTATACTAAAAGTGAAGATCAATAACTATTATTGCTTTAGTTGTGTGTAGGGGAGTTTGGGACAATGCGAGCGCAAGTATCTTTGAGAAGCGCCACCTAATGGGAGAATAGCGACAACGATACCGAAGCGTATGTCGCTTATATTTATAAAGAAATAATGTCGCAAGTGTATCGAATGATCGTGTAGCCTATTGGCTGCACGCCCTTACTGATTCTTTGACAGGGGGGCAAGCTTCCTGGTTCGATTCCCCACAATAGCGGGTTTGAAAAGAATTTTCCTTTTTTTCATTTTTTAAAAAATGTCGATTTGATCTTGTCTCACTGTGAATTTCAATTTCATTCAATCGTTGAATTCAATCCAAGTCTCGCTGTCTTATCTCACAAAGATGGAAGCTGTTCTCTTCTTTTTCCGAACCAAAGCGTATGTCGTTTCGATTAATATAGATATAATGTCGCTAGCTTATATCAAAAACAGTTACATATTATAAAGAAGAGTATAATTATACCTAGGTTTGATAATTATATCTGGGAAAAATGTCAATTAAATCATGAATTTACACAAAAACGCCAACTAAATCCTGAACTTTCCCTAAAATCATTTAAATCATCTAATTGTGTTGACAAATCTAATTAAATATCACATTTTATAAAAAACACCATTTTATCTGGAATGAGGGCGATATTCCTCATTGTATGAAGACTTAAACTTGCAGCAAGAAGTCTCACAAACCAATCCCAATTATCATCATTTTCTATTTCTACAACTGCCCAAGCAAGAGGAACAATTCTATTATCTCCATCTCTACCAACAGCAGCTAGAACATGACCTTTTATATCCCACTTTAGGAATGCTCCATCCAATTCTATGATAGGTCTACATGTTTCTTTCCAAGATTCTTTCTGTGATTTAAAACAAATATATAACCTAAAGAACCTCTGCTTGCTTCCAACTACCGGCCCTGGAATTGTCTCAATCTCAAATTCGGACTCTTTGTTTTGCTGCAAAACCTCTGCTTGATAATCCCATATACGCGCAAACTGGGATTCATGACTAGCTCTTTTTGCTTTCATAACTTTAGTCTTTGCCTTTGCACATTGGTCTGGAGTCACCTCCAACTTATACTCTCTTTGTATCTAAGCAGCCATCTCGTATTTAGTAATCTTTGGATTCAATCTCAGCCTTTCCTCAAACAAAAAAGCAATTGTAGACCGATTCAACATCTTCGAATAGCCTGACCTCACACATATATGCTCATTGACATATACTTTTATCTGCATCTTATGCTTCCTCTTCTCATATGAACAATAGACTCTCCAAGGACATCTCAAACCTTCATCATCCACATAACAACAATTCGCACCAACTATCAAAGCTTGAGCCCTATAGAGTTTAATATCGTACCTTGTCTTTAACGAGTACATCAACAATGCAAGCTTGAATTCTTCAGGAGAGTTGTACATTTTCTCCACTACTAACAAACCCTCTGGATCGTCATCATCTCTACGACCTCAATCTTCTTTGTCTTGGACCTCGTCTTTGTCATCAGATGACAAAGGATCTGGAATTTTGTCATCGTCCCATATATCATCACCGCTGTCGGAATCAGAACCATCTTCTATTCCTCTAACAGCCTTTAGGAAGTCGTCTGCAATGTTTGCGTTAACATCTTCTTCCACACCCTGCATTTCGTTATCTTCACCACCAACTCCATCATCAACATCATCGAAGTCGTCATCATCATACGCCACACAGTCATCTTCACTGTCGTGCTCCACTTCAGCTTTAATAGCCTCGTCTTCATTGCTTCTTTTCTTCTGTTTTCGACGCCGTTTTTTAGCTTGACCTTTATCACCGGCCTCTGATACAACTTCTTGAGCACCAAATCCTTCTCTGACCTCAACCTCTACAGCTCCAATTCCTTCGACATCAGCCTCCGAAGCTCCAACTACTTCGATTACCTCAACCTCTACAGCTCCAATTCCTTCGACATCAGCCTCCGAAGCTCCAAATCCTTCGACTACCTCAACCTCTACAGCTCCAACTCCTTCGACATCAGCCTCTGAAGCATCAAATCCTTCTCCGACCTCAACCTCTACAGCTCCAACTCCGTCGACCTCAGCCTCCGAAGGTCCAACTCCTCCGACCTCGTCCTCTGGAGCTTCATACATAATTAGACTATTTGATTCATCTCGCGGTGGATCTTCAACTCTTTCTCCAACAAACGAAATCACACCCTTGTTTTTAACTTTCGGCATCAAATCGATTTTTAGGGTTAATAAAATTAGGGATCGAATGATTTGGGGATTTCGAGTTTTTTTTTTAATTAGTCTAACGGGTTAAATTTAACAGATATTAACGGTGTTAAATGGATGTTAGTTCTTCTGTTACCCAATTTTTCGCGATGTGTTAATTGGTGTTTTTTTATAAAATGTGATGTTTAATTAGATTTGTCAACACAATTAGATGATTTAAATGGCCTTAGGGAAAGTTCAGGGTTTAATTGGCGTTTTTGTGTAAGTTCATGATTTAATTGACATTTTTTCCCATTATATCTAGGTATAATTATCAAATTTATAGCATTTTAGAATTAATTTGACGTTATTTTCAAGACATAGTTTTTATAATATATGTTGTTCACATTTTTCTGCTTTTTTTTATCGGGGGAACGTTTCTCATTCTATTTTATACTATCTATTAGCTTTTTACCAATTTTTTTTAACATTATTACTAATTTATAGCATTTTGGAATCAATTTAACGTTATTTTCAAGGAAAATATTGTTTTAATATACGTTGTTCACAATTTTTTATTTTTTTTATCGGATAAGTCCTCTAAACATGTCAAAATGTAAATTAGTAATAATATTAACAAAATTGGTAAAAAAACTAATAGAACTAAGGTTAAATTAGTAATAATGTTAACATGTTTAGAGGAGTATTTTTTTACATGTTTACATATTATTATTTTCCAATTTTCACTAAAATTATTACCAATTTGCCACTATGTTCAAAGGGAATCTCTACTATTAGAAAAGTTTTATAATATGCCGTTCACGTTTCAAGTTCTTTAAAACACATGTAGATTTTGGTTGTTGTTTGTTATTTTTTGTCAACGTTTCTTATTTGTTGTATTTTACATTATCTATTATTATTATTACAAATTTTCATTAATATTATTACTAATTTGACGTTATTTTCAAGGTAACTATAGAGTCAGCAGAGCTTTGATCTAGCCCCTTTTATCAAATACTAGGTTTTTAATCCACGCTACGCGTTGGTTTATTTGATATATTTTGATAAAAATTATATATGATTGATTACGATAATAAAATATTATATTATAAAAAATTAAAATTAGTACTAAAGAAAAGAATTAAATTTCAGATACATAATTTTTAAAAATATAAAAATCAGTTGTGTTATAAAATCAAATCTGATAAAAAAAATCATAAATTTAACTTGACGTCCAGGCGAGGCAAATCAAACTGATGTACTAAAGTCGTCCACATAGGATTTTAAACCTCCAATTGTGCTTAAACACTTCACTAATTAACATTTTTTAAATCTCCAGAATTTTTTATATTAAGAATTATTTTAAACAACTAATCACGATTTGACATGTCATTCATTAACATTTTTCAAATTTCCAGAATTTTTTAGAAAAAGGAAAATTTTAAATTTATGGAAATAAAAGAACTATGCCCAATATCCCACATCGGCTAGAAAATTTTTAGACATTGGTTTATAACCAGTATAAATAAGATTAATATGCTTCCAACAATGAATGAGCAGGAAAGCTTGATTTATCACGCGTCCAAGTTTAAAATTATATTCGGTTTGATCCAGTTTTTTATTTGATCAAATTAAAATTTTAAAAAGTTTCAAAAAAATAAATTATAATATTTAAAAATTTGAAAAGTTTTAATATTATAAATATTGAAACTTTTAAAAGTTCTTAGCTTTTTAAAAGTTTTTAAATGTTATTATTTTTAAATTTTAAAAGTTTAAAATATTATAAATATTGAAACTTTTTAAAAGTTTAAATATTTATAGTATTGAAACTTTTAAAAGTTCTTAGCTTTTAAAAAGTTTTAAATATTATAATTTTTAAATTTTAAAATATTATAAATATTTGAAACTTTTTAAAAGGTTCAAAATTTATATTTTGAAACCTTTTAAAAGTTTAAAATATTATAAATATTTATGTAAAACATAAAATTATCTTATTTATCTACGTTTGTGCTTTTTATTTCTTATGAGCTGTAAAACATATTTTTGTGTATGATTTTATAGATAAGTTGATATTTTTCATTATTTTTTTGTTTTTTTATCTTATTTTTTATTTTTATGAGAAAAGAAATGATATTGTTCTTGGAGTTTGATGGATTAACAAGTTGTGTGGTAGTCTAAAAAAAAGTTTTTTAGTGGAAGAAAGTGAAGAAGTTGACGAGGACTAAGAAGAAAAAGAGTATAGCGAAGAACCAGACGGTAAAAGTAATGATGTCGATTACCACAAAATTTGACAATATAAATGAGAAGAAAGAATATGAAGAATAAGAAAACATTGAATAAAAAACACGAAAACATAGGTGGTAACCATCAATTAAATATGAAAACGAGTTAAATTCATGATGATAAAATTGTTTTGTTTTTCTGGTGGTCAAAGAAATGGTTTATGATATGTGAGGTCATCAGTTTAATTCGCCTCACTTGGATGTCGAGTTAATTTCATGATTTTTTTTTTCAGATTTGATTTTATAACACAACTGATTTTTATATTTCAAAAAATTGTGTATATGAAATTTAACTTTTTCCTTAATACTAATGTAATTTTTTTTATAAGATAATATTTTACTACCGTCATCAATCATATATAGTTTTCATCAAAATATATCAAATATACCCACGCGTAGTGTGGGTTCAAAACCTAGTCTATACTAATAAAAAGTAGAAGCTATAAGCTCCTAAAGGCGTCCACCTAGGATTTTAAACCATCAATAGAAATTAGACACTTCACTAATTAACTTTTTAAAAATTTCCAGAATTTTCTATATTAAGAATTGTTTTAAACAACCTATCAGGATTTGACATGTCATTCATTAACATTTTTTAAATTTCCAGAATTTTTTAGAAAAAGGAAAATTTTAAATTTTTGGAAATAAAAGAACTATGTACAATATCCCACATCGGCTAGAAAAATTTTAGATAATGATTCAGAACCAGTATAAATAAGATTAATATGCTTCTAACAACGAATGAGCAGGAAAGCTTGATTTATCAGGCGTCCAAGTTTAAAAGTTTTATTCGGTTTGATCCGGTTTTTTATTTTATCAAATTAAAACTTTAAAAAGTTTCAAAAAAATATATTATAATTTTTAAAATTTTTAAAAGTTTAAATACTATAAATATTGAAACTTTTAAAAGTTCTTAGCTTTTATTTTTTTTTTAATATTATAATTTTTAAATTTTAAAAGTTTAAAATATTATAAATATTCATGTAATACATAAATTATCTTATTTATCTACATTTGTGAGAAAAGAAATGATTTTGTTCTTGGAGTTTGATGGGTTAACAAGTTGTGTGATAGTCTAAAAAAAGGTTTTTCAGTGGAAGAATGTGGACGAGGAAGAAGAAGAAAAAGTGTATAATGAAGAACCAAACGGTAAAAGTTACGATGACAATTAACACAAAATTTGACAATGAAAATGATAAGAAAGAATATGAAGAATAAGAAAACATTGAATAAAAAACACGAAAACATAGGTGGTATCGATCAATTAAATATGAAAACGAGTTAAATTCATGATGATAAAATTCTTTCTTTTTTCTGGTGGTCTAAGAAATGGTTTAGAATATGTGAGGTCATCAGTTTGATTCGCCTTGCCTCGACGTCGAGTTAAATTCATGACTTTTTTATTAGATTTGATTTTATAACACAACTGATTTTTATATTTTAAAAAATTGTGAATCTGAATTTCTTTTTTCCTTAATACTAGTTTAATTTTGTTTATAAGATAATATTTTATTACCGTCATCAATCATATATAATTTTCATCAAAATATATCAAATACGTGTGGGTTCAAAACCTAGTAATAATAAAAGTAATCAGAGATTGAATTATATTGTATAATTTTATGGAAAACAGATTACTAATATTTAATTAGAAATAAATAAGAAAGCAATTATCAAATTACTTATTTTACTTTGATGGCAAGACGTTACGTTTTCAAAAGCAAATTGCAAAACTAAAACTAAATTCGAGCTTCAATTTAAATACCGTATGGGAGGAAGAGAAACATAGAGGCTGCAAGTTCAGATTTCATTTGTTTGTTCGTTAGGCAAAATTTTTAATTACCAAGGGATTAAGTTGACAATTGTAGCTATATTTAATTAGCAATGGATCTTAAACATTTGTGTATAATAAATTATAAATTAAAATTAATATGAGGACACTTATCAGTTATATAAAACGCCGGATGTCATCGTCCCAAACAAAGTTTAGAAGAAACCTTCTCTTATTGTATAAGATACATTTGCGGCTAAATATTTGGTCCACCAGTTCCATCGCATTCTACACAACAACCAAAATCCACATCAGGATTTACTTTTATTTATTTATTTCACTTTGGTCTCTCTAATGATTGATTGCTTCTTCTAAGGGAATTGTGTCACTGACGTAAATATCATTTGACGTCAACAAAAACATCATTTTAAGGACAAATGCTAAAGCCAAGAAGGTGTATATATAAAAAAAACTGTCAGTTAACAATTAAGCCTGTGCGGTCTGTTCGGTTATAAGAATTAGAGTGCAAAAACTACTCAGGAAAGCTTGTTACAGAGCTACTATAAGTAATTGGGATCCCTTAGATAAGTGTTTTGTAGAAAAGAAACGAGCCATGAACAAGAACAAGTAAGAAGACAAGTTCTCCAAAAATCGCTGTGGTTTCAGTTTTTTACCTCTTCCTTCACTGTATCTGTCTCTGTGTCTGAAAGACCTCTGCTGTCATTACCATTACAAAAAAAAAAAAAAAACGTAAACATTCTCCAAACACTTTCAAGTCAAAATCAATCACAAATCGTCGCTAAACTATTCCAAATCATCAGCCTTATCTCTCAATTCAGGCTAATTCGAGTGATGGATAGAAGAACCTAGTTTAACAGATTTACTCGCCTTCGTTCTAAAAAAACATCACAATTAGATTGGGCCAGGTAATATGGCCCATGTAGTTTAATTGGGCTACAAACAAAACAAAAAAAACCTAAAAATAACTTGCAGCCGCCGGGGGGAAACCTTAATTCTGAGATGAGTTTGTGTATTTATAATGATGGTTTCGTCTTCTGCAAAAACGTAGCATCTCTCTCTCTCTCTCTCTCTCTCTCTCTCTCTCTATCTTTGTATGAAATCTGAATTTGTGTTTCTAGATATTAGTTTTTTTCACTTTGTTCGTTTCTCCTGATAATGAACTGGTGGTGATATTTAGGGTTTTGTAATGTTTTTGAATGGGTGTTGTAAGGAAAGGGGGTAAGGATGATATGGTGATGACAAAAGTGTATTTTATGGACTAGAGTTTCAGATCTGGGATTCTTCTCCCAGTAGTTGATGATTAACCCTTGGCTGTCTGAATATTATTAACCTCCCTTTCTTTCATACTAAAATCTTGTCTTTTTTTTAAAATCCATTATTGAATAAAGTTTTGTTTTGAAGGTTTTTTTTGTTTGGATTGGATGTGTTTTTGTTTGGGGTATGAAAAAGCTGATGATGATAAAAAAACAATTATCTTAGCGGATTTCAGTGAGGTTCTTTGAATCTATGATGTGAATTTGTTACACACACTGAGGCTTTGTGTTTCTTACCATTTGTTTTGTTTTTTTTTTTGTGTTTTGGTTGGATTGTTATTGTTTTGCAATGATGAGAGAAAAGCACGAAGAGTGTGAGAAGAGCAGTGGGTTATACCGTGAGCTCTCCTTAATTAAACGACTTCTCCTTCCACTGAGCATTTTCCTTTATTTTGTTTTTTTCCTAATTGATGAAAGTTTTTTCTTTGGGTTATTTTTATTGTGGCGTCCATTACCAATTCTGATGGATAAAACACAATTCCTTCAGGTATAATGGCTTGTGACGCTATATATGTTGTGGTATATCCTGATCATCTTGCTTTTCTCTCTGCCTTTTGATCCTGGAAATGCCTCGTATATTTTATTTATCAATCACATTGGGTTTTGTTTTAATAATTCATATGACAACTTGGTTGAGGGCTGATGGTGGTGTAAGTTTTTCCTTTGTTAAATTTTTGAACTAATTTCAATTTACAGTCAATTGTTATATGTAATTGCAACCATTGTGCTTGTACACGAGTTCAAAAGTGGCGAACCTGTGTAAGCTGATGTTGGTTGGAGTCGAGGACTATAACAATGGATAGTGACCAAAGAGGCTGCAAGATGCTTTCAATAGGTCGGAGGTGTGTTGGCAATGTAAAATAACT
Source organism: Camelina sativa (assembly GCF_000633955.1). Taxonomy (NCBI): domain Eukaryota; kingdom Viridiplantae; phylum Streptophyta; class Magnoliopsida; order Brassicales; family Brassicaceae; genus Camelina; species Camelina sativa. Next base: position 14,569,653 of record NC_025694.1, on the reverse strand, counting down.
AATCATTTTTACTCCGCCGAAGGGTCGGAAGTTTTTTCCAAACACTACATTCAAAACTCAAACACCTAATACATCGAAGGAATAAAACACGTAATGGAAATGATTTTCATAATGAAAATGAAGTTGTGAAAGAAAATCTTAACAAAGATCTTGCGCTTGAACGATTTATCTTTACTCCAATCGAGAGACCATGCAATGAAAAGAGCAATGATGTGCAAGTACGGTAATGAAAAGAGCAATGATGAAAAGAGCAATGATGTGCAATCGAGAGACCATGCAATGAAAAGAGCAATGATGTGCAATCCAGACCTAATTAATTTAAAATTACAAGTACGGTAGCAACCATGCAATGAAAAGAGCAATGATGTGCATCTGCATCTGGTGTCCCCAAGCCTCTTCAAGATGAGAGGGTACATGCAACGCCACTTACAATTTATGCAAAATCGGCGAGACATACTATCATTGACGACCACTTCATTTGGTATGCCAGAAACCGCTATTGTGCTTCTTGGCATGAGCCCTGATAAGTCTCCTATCACACACTTGTTGAATCTAGAATTCACACAATGAATTTGTTTGAGTGGGGGACAAATTCACTTAAGATCTCCCTCTAAAACAATGGATTAAAACTAGAAAATAAAGAGGGGTTTTGATCTCTTGAGAAAGAAATTAGGGTTTTGCCCAAGAACAATGAAGAACTAGGGTTTTTGTATTAATTGTTGGATCCTTTACAATGAGAGGATATCTCCCTATTTATATGAATACATTGATTATAAAATAAGTCTATTTTCCTTAAATCTCTGATCTTCAAATATGGTAAATTTCCTCTTCTGATGATCTAGTCGGGCTTAGGGGGCGGTCTCGGAGGTCGGTCAAGTGACTTCGTCGAGCTTCTGCTTTTGGGCCAGTTTAGCTAGCCCAAAAAGGGGGTCCCTCGGTTTAGTTAATGTACAAACTTTATTAATATATTGAATTGTTGGTGCGGGATTTAGCACCCGCACGGTTCCAATGCCGATAGCTTTCAGGCCGATTTGACCGGTGCTTATGATACTTAACTATGATTTTCGTTTCCTTCTCTTCTTTTTCTTTTGTCGTTAACCTCGCGGGTTTGAATACCCTTGTAAAACATTGCCGACTCGCTCGGCCCATTTTACTGTTATTTTATTTTATCATAAAAGGAAAAACTGATAAAAAAGGGAATTTTCTCTTTTAATTCGCATTCTTACCATTTGGCACGGAAAGTTGCCATATTTTTTTTTTAAAAGGGAATTTTCCTCCCAATACCCGTATAAATCTATCCGGCGCTGCCTATGGGTGAAACATCCCAAGAAGAACTCTTAATCAAGACAATGTCAAGCTCGGTTAGCAGCGTGGAATCCCCGCTAGTTGGTAACGATGTGCCGATGTTCTCGAATGCCGAAGCCATTGAACGGGGGATGGCGTATTACCCGAACATCCGCGCTCCCTGGATGTTGATGTTCCACGTCAAACCGGAAGAAAGGCGCGAACTGGAAGAATTTCTTCATGAGGTGGAAGATCGCCATACGGAATATCGCGATCGTCTTGCCGCGTCAGAACAGGTACAGCGAGATCTGGTACTCAAACTCGAGATGCTGGAATCTCACCCAAAGGATTGGATTAGGAACGGGTTCGATAAGATAGCTGCTTTGCCGCCATGTCTTGTTGCGTACTGCGACGAATGCCGAAGGGAATCAGATCGGAGATCGACGCATATGGACCCTGTCTTGATTGGTGACTTCATTCCCGGCAACGTTAAGCCGTTCTACATTAACCGGCGTGCAACCGGTGCTGAACTTGCCGAGGCCGACGCCTTTTTCCGTCAGGTAGCCACTACCCTCTTTTCCTTTTTGCTTTCCTTACGAACGATCGAAATTTGTCTTCTTCGTACTAACCCGTTGTTGATTTTGCGTTTGCAGATTGAGGGTACGCACCAAGAGCTGACTCAAGATCTTCAGTACTTTCATATGAAGAAGGGCAGGATCGATCGACGGCTGAGGACTCTGGAGTCCGAGATCGCCCTACTCAAGGCGAAAAGGAAAAGGACTACTGACCTGCTCGATGAAACCGAACAGAAAGTTAGAGCATTGGAGAGTCGTCCCGAGGAATGGGAAAAGACTGGGTTGCAACTATTATGGCCGATGCCGAAGCGACTCAAGACGAGCATTCGCGAGATCGCTGCAAATGGCGCATCAGTTCGGAATTAGAATGTTCCGTTTGATAATAAGATATAACTGCAATATAGCAGGCGAACTTGAACTTTGCTCGTTGTAAAATCTCAATAAAACTTTTTCAGTAATAATAAGAGATTTATTTTGCTACTTTATTTCCTAAAATATGCCAGAAGCGAGACGTCTCCCGGCTTACGTCGGGTAATCTTAATTAAGTGACGGTAGACAAAATCGATTAGCGCCTCAGAAGCAGTCTATGAATTTTGAACGAAGTGTGTTTGATCGGAGAGCGAGATACTGGGCTCGGCTTATCTCCTTTTACTTTAGTTCGGTAGCTGGAGTGCGAAATAATTCTCTGGGTTCGGCTTACCACAACGTCCGAACTACGGGCTCTGGAAAGGTTAACCGCTTCGTCGAGTGGTTCCAACCGAACTGAACCGTCGGATGACTCCTCCGCCCAAGAGGGCGTAGAGACTTTCCAAGTATGCGCACCTGTCCCACCTGTCGACATGGCGGGTGTAGAAGGGAGCCTCGTGTGCCAAGAACTCCGAAGGTATCGGGCTCGCCGCTATAGGCTGGGGGCTCACCTTATGGCGAGACGTCGTAGACTGGCCGAAATCTGTCGGCTATACCGTTTGGACGGGACTATACGGGTCTTGCACGAATTAATCGCCGAGGGTTTCTTCTTGGAGAAGTGGCGTATGACCGGGCTGCTTGCCGCGCGTGCGGCGTGCCAAGAACTGGTGGCGAGTATGGAGGTGCCTGTCCTTTTCGAGGACGACTGTCAGCCCCTCGAAGATACCGCGCACCCGTTTACCGTGGATATCTGGGCCTACCGGGCTTCCGTAGAAAGGTTAAGGCGGTACGCCAATTTCCTGGAATCGGCTGGTCCGGTTTTCCGTGAGAGGCACCTGGTCGAGGGCCCGTGCGCTTTCCTGGAAGACTTGGTGTCAAGAGGCGTTGAAGTTCCGAGGGAGAGACTGGATGCCCTAAGGCAAGCTCGTCAGTTCTCGCGAAGCGAACTGGATAAGGTAACAGTAGAGGAACCACTGGCGGACGATCTGTCAGGTCCGCGGCCTCCACTTCGTCTACTGGACTGCCCCAGACAGTGACGGCGAAA